>NC_140167.1:183627077-183979577 GCF_963971535.1 Notolepis coatsorum
CCGAATATTAGGCCAGTGACGACTAAAGAGAACGGTCCACCAGTTGACCCCCCTCCCCCCCCCCTCCCCCCGCCCCCACCACCTCTTGAGTCCCACCTTGGCTGTAGGCCGTCCCACGGTGACACGCTGTCCCCGTGGGCACCGGGACACCGAGATGTGACCAGACGAGGCATGAATCACCGGCTCATCACAAGAGGATTACCAGGGCAGGGTCACATAGCAGCTTCACTCACACCTGACTCACTCTCCCTGGCCAGGGCTGGAGTTTCCCACAAGAGTCGACATTCATCTTATGCTCCACTGGAAGTCTACTTTGGACAGAGGATCGAAGGAGACTCTGAGAAAACCCAGGCTCGCACCGCTGTTTTCAGAGAGTTAAACAAATGTCTTCCTCCGTCTGGTTTCGGCCCGAATCCGTTGGTTCTGCTTCAGAGCGGACGGCTCCGATTCAAGCCGGTTCGTGTTAGAGGTGTAGCTGCACCGCGGACCTGACTGATGGTGGCGGGACACATTCAGTCTTCATTTACGAGATTGATTTCCAGCCTTATTTCAAGCTACATGAAAAAGGGTGGGGGGGCTATAATTTTACAAGATTTATGTGGACCGCGGAGCAACAGAAAAACAGGGGTGTTTGCCTCTCCAGAATGGTCTCCGCCGAGAAGTAAAAACTCCCACCAACGAAAATAGGCCCATAGTTCTAATTTACAGCCGGTGTAGAATAACTTCTCTCGGTTCTCCGAGCAGGTAGAATAATGTGCTCGCTGACCGTTGCCAAAGACAACCCGACGTGTGATGAGTGTACCAGGTCTGACTGCGGGGGAGCCAGGGGAGCGCGCGCGGGCTGGACGGAGTGGTCGGAGGAGCTTGAAGGAGGGAGCAGAATGGATCACGTCTGCTACAGGAATATAAAGGGCAGATATCAAAGAAAAAGGTGCTCTTTTCATCGGCAGAAGCTGTGTGCAGACAACAGAGAGAGAGAGAGAGAGAGAGAGAGAGAGAGAGAGAGAGAGAGAGAGAGAGAGAGAGAGAGAGAGAGAGAGAGAGGAGAGCTGATTATCTTAACACACACACACATGCACAGATGCGCGCGCACGCACACGCCTCGCGAACGCACGCACGCACACACATACAGGAATGTGCACTTTATCTCGCCGTGTGTAACGAGAACAGCAGCCTCTGCTACTGGATGGGGAATATATACGAAAAGACAAAGAAACAAGGAAGGTATAAGGGGGAGAAAGTGAAAGATTCTCAGGGAGAGAGAGAACGACAGGGTGACAGGGTGAGAGGGAGAGAGAGAGAGAGAGATAGAGAGAGAGAGAGAGAGAGAGAGAGAGAGAGAGAGATAGATAGAGAGAGGGGGACGCTAAGTGTTTCCCCATGTGTCCCGAGGGCAGCGGCTGACCCGGTGAAGCGGGGTCTAAGCCTTTAGCCCTCTCTTTCTTCACCCTTCTCCAGGCACGGATCGGCCATCCGGAGAGTCAGGATGATTCCCGATGGCCCGCTTGCCTGACTAATTCGGTCCAACTCACATGTAGGCTATGGCGCATGTTAAGGCTAAAAGGCAAAGCCCCCACATGTGGCCTGCAGGACTGAATTCGTTTATCAATTAATTCTGGTCCGCTGCCTCTCTGCTCAAGGTAACTCAACTGGCCCGCGGTGCGAAATCAAAGGCTCCTCACTGTGCAGCAGACCCCATGGACTTCACTTTCATAGGCTGCAGCGTCCTCTGCGGCCGCGTTTTTAGTGAATAAAAATGCATTAACCCTGCTTTCATGAGCCACTGGAGGAGCCAAGGATGTTCAGTCTTCAGTTCTGAAGCTGTGTGCTTCTTTACTTTCACTTTTGCCTTTAGCTTCGTCTGTCACCTATATTCTGGATGTCTCAGGCGTGTAATCCCGTCTCTCGTGTTCGCTTGCATCCTGAATGGTCCGACATTATCAAGTCAATTAGTGCAAATTCTGTTCGAAAATAATGTTACATACTTACTCTGAGATCAAAACCATGGAAATTACATCTAAATTAAATGATAAGGTAGCAGTCCCTATGAGACTATTTATAATTATATAGTATTAATTATATAATAATTATATCATATATTATATAATAATATAATATATATTAAATAGTGTTTTTTATATATATATATTTTTTTACATCTACATCATTTCATGGAGCTGTAATTAACACAACACAAGGATCCAACGTCCCCGATGACATCACCTGTGGCACAGATTCAAACTCACTTACTCTCAATAACTGTCAAACCAAATGAATGTGTGCAAAACTGTTTAGGGCTCTTGGACGCAATCAGCAATAAATCAGCTGTTTTTGGTGAAGTGCCCCTTTTATAGCCTACATATGATTCGGACTGAACAGATTTTTTTTTGTTTTGATCACAGGCCAAATCAGGAAAGCAGGCCATCGGGAATTGACTCTCCCGATGGCCAATCCAGGCCTGGGCACTGGAATCACTGGAATGAGGGACGGCAGCCATGAAGTACAGCAGCCAAAACAGTCTCCTAAACTCTCTTCATCTCTCTACACAAGTGGCTGCATAGTGCGCCTGCCAGGGACCACTTAGTAAAATAGCTCAATCTGTTCTCCAGTCTATATGGTTCTGTGATGAGCTCTGTGACTGGAATGGAGGCTCTCCCGCTGATGAGCAGGCAACACGCTGGAATATGTCAGCCTCTAACCTGCCGTATCATTTGAGGATATTTTAGAATAACTTTGTATTAGATAACACTGGAAATAAATCACGTTTACATTTATGAAATGTAATATCGTTTTTTTTTTTAAGTAAAGGAGCACTTCACCTATTACTCATCTGAGCTCTATTTGGTCAGATTCCGATAATTTTACTGTCACAGCTTTTATAAATGTACATACAGTACATCCAGAAAGAACATTGAGATGCTTGTGTTTTTCCCGGCTCCTCAACCATAGTTGTGTATTTGTGAACATGGTACACAATGTATATTCTATCTATACAAACTATAATTATAACTATAAATATAAACTATAACTATAAACTGAATAAGCTATAAATAACTATAAACGAAAACTATAAATAAAAAATGGCCACAGTACAAGAAATGGTCAGTTCACTAATATGCACCTTTTGACCTCTTGATTTGAATTTTTTTGATGAAAATGCACTCTTTTTGTACTAATCGAATTTATTTATTAGACTTGACTGATCAACAATATAAGGATCCTGTTCTAACAGTGTCATGTCTCTTGTGCTTTAATAGTGTCATGTATGTCTCTTGTCCCCTGTTTTGGCTTGGATGTGTATAAGTGCAGCTGTTTGCTGTATTCATGCCTTAAATTTCCCCTTGCGGGACTAATAGTTTTTTAATTGAATTGAATTGAATTGAATTAATCACTACCAGGATTATTCATGTTTTAAATTTCTTACATATCCCTGTTTGCTGTGCTATTCAACTATATTTACTATAAACTATATTTTCCAACATTATCTCTCTCTGACACTTTAGGCTATGCAATCTTTTAGTCTACTTCATTTGACTGAGTAATTAACACAAGTATTCAGTGTCTGTTGATCACTGGTAGACAAGCGCTATAAGTCATTAACTTTTTTTTTTTTTATAATTTTTTTAGCATTTTTACAGCTTTATTGGTCACGCAGGACCGACAGAGGAGAGGGCGAACGGGAGGAGAGGTGGGGAGGACATGCAACAAATAACGACGGGAGCTGGGATAGATAGATAGATAGATAGATAGATAGATAGATAGATAGATAGATAGATAGATAGATAGATAGATAGATAGATAGATAGATAGATAGATAGATAGATAGATAGATAGATAGATAGATAGATAGATAGATAGATAGATAGATAGATAGATAGATAGATAGATAGATAGATAGATAGATAGATAGATAGATAGATAGATAGATAGATAGATAGATAGATAGATAGATAGATAGATAGATAGATAGATAGATAGATAGATAGATAGATAGATAGATAGATAGATAGATAGATAGATAGATAGATAGATAGATAGATAGATAGATAGATAGATAGATAGATAGATAGATAGATAGATAGATAGATAGATAGATAGATAGATAGATAGATAGATAGATAGATAGATAGATAGATAGATAGATAGATAGATAGATAGATAGATAGATAGATAGATAGATAGATAGATAGATAGATAGATAGATAGATAGATAGATAGATAGATAGATAGATAGATAGATAGATAGATAGATAGATAGATAGATAGATAGATAGATAGATAGATAGATAGATAGATAGATAGATAGATAGATAGATAGATAGATAGATAGATAGATAGATAGATAGATAGATAGATAGATAGATAGATAGATAGATAGATAGATAGATAGATAGATAGATAGATAGATAGATAGATAGATAGATAGATAGATAGATAGATAGATAGATAGATAGATAGATAGATAGATAGATAGATAGATAGATAGATAGATAGATAGATAGATAGATAGATAGATAGATAGATAGATAGATAGATAGATAGATAGATAGATAGATAGATAGATAGATAGATAGATAGATAGATAGATAGATAGATAGATAGATAGATAGATAGATAGATAGATAGATAGATAGATAGATAGATAGATAGATAGATAGATAGATAGATAGATAGATAGATAGATAGATAGATAGATAGATAGATAGATAGATAGATAGATAGATAGATAGATAGATAGATAGATAGATAGATAGATAGATAGATAGATAGATAGATAGATAGATAGATAGATAGATAGATAGATAGATAGATAGATAGATAGATAGATAGATAGATAGATAGATAGATAGATAGATAGATAGATAGATAGATAGATAGATAGATAGATAGATAGATAGATAGATAGATAGATAGATAGATAGATAGATAGATAGATAGATAGATAGATAGATAGATAGATAGATAGATAGATAGATAGATAGATAGATAGATAGATAGATAGATAGATAGATAGATAGATAGATAGATAGATAGATAGATAGATAGATAGATAGATAGATAGATAGATAGATAGATAGATAGATAGATAGATAGATAGATAGATAGATAGATAGATAGATAGATAGATAGATAGATAGATAGATAGATAGATAGATAGATAGATAGATAGATAGATAGATAGATAGATAGATAGATAGATAGATAGATAGATAGATAGATAGATAGATAGATAGATAGATAGATAGATAGATAGATAGATAGATAGATAGATAGATAGATAGATAGATAGATAGATAGATAGATAGATAGATAGATAGATAGATAGATAGATAGATAGATAGATAGATAGATAGATAGATAGATAGATAGATAGATAGATAGATAGATAGATAGATAGATAGATAGATAGATAGATAGATAGATAGATAGATAGATAGATAGATAGATAGATAGATAGATAGATAGATAGATAGATAGATAGATAGATAGATAGATAGATAGATAGATAGATAGATAGATAGATAGATAGATAGATAGATAGATAGATAGATAGATAGATAGATAGATAGATAGATAGATAGATAGATAGATAGATAGATAGATAGATAGATAGATAGATAGATAGATAGATAGATAGATAGATAGATAGATAGATAGATAGATAGATAGATAGATAGATAGATAGATAGATAGATAGATAGATAGATAGATAGATAGATAGATAGATAGATAGATAGATAGATAGATAGATAGATAGATAGATAGATAGATAGATAGATAGATAGATAGATAGATAGATAGATAGATAGATAGATAGATAGATAGATAGATAGATAGATAGATAGATAGATAGATAGATAGATAGATAGATAGATAGATAGATAGATAGATAGATAGATAGATAGATAGATAGATAGATAGATAGATAGATAGATAGATAGATAGATAGATAGATAGATAGATAGATAGATAGATAGATAGATAGATAGATAGATAGATAGATAGATAGATAGATAGATAGATAGATAGATAGATAGATAGATAGATAGATAGATAGATAGATAGATAGATAGATAGATAGATAGATAGATAGATAGATAGATAGATAGATAGATAGATAGATAGATAGATAGATAGATAGATAGATAGATAGATAGATAGATAGATAGATAGATAGATAGATAGATAGATAGATAGATAGATAGATAGATAGATAGATAGATAGATAGATAGATACTTTATTAATCCCCTTGGGGAAATTCAGGGTATCTCGCAGCTCACATAGTATACAGACATTGACCATTCCCATACAGTAGTTACACGTTATGTCTGCATCATGAATTAAAATAAGTACATGATAAAATTCAATTAAATCATACCCATCAATATTAAAATTAAAATTAAAATAGGAGCGTGATTAGATAAAAGCAGGTGTATAAAAACAGGTGTAAAAACAGATGTAAAAACAGGTGTAAAAACAGGTGTAAAAACAGGTGTAACTATAATACGCTGTGGGGACAAAGGACCTCCTGTGCCGCTCAGTCCGTGAGTGCAGGGAGATGAGCCGTCCGCTGCGACTGCTGCTCTGCCCCACCAGGGTGTGGTGGAGAGGGTGGTTGGTATTGCCCATGATGGCCAGCAGCTTGCTCTGAGTGCGGCTCTCCACCACGGTCCCCAGTGGGTCCAGTCTCCTCCCTACCACTGAGCCAGCCTTCTTGACCAGCTTATCCAGCCGTCTGGTATCCCTGGCCGTGGTATTACCACCCCAACAGACAGCGGCGTAGAGGAGCACACTTGACACCACTGCCTGATAAAACATAAACAACATTTCCCCACACACATTAAAAGACCTGAGCCTCCTAAGGAAGAACAGCCTGCTCTGTCCTTTCTTGTAAAGTGCTTCCGCATTAGCAGCCCAGGCCAGCTTATCATCTAGGTGCACTCCTAAATATTTGTATGATTGCACCGTCTCAATGTTGTTTCCCCGTATGCTGACTGGTTGCAGAGGTGGTTTCGACCTGCGGAAATCCAGTACCATCTCCTTGGTCTTTTTTGCGTTCAGAAGAAGGCCGTTCCGTTCGCTCCAGTCGCTGAAGGCTCCCACCTGGTCCCTGTACTCTCCCTCCTGTCCCTTCCTCACACACGCCACAATCGCTGTGTCGTCCGAATATTTTTGGACGTGGCAAGACTCAGAGTTGTAGTTGAAGTCTGCCGTGTAGAGGGTGAACAGGAACGGAGCGAGAACAGTCCCCTGTGGGGCCCCAGTGCTGCTGACCACTGTCTCCGAGACACAGTTGCCCATTCTGACAAACTGTGGTCGATCTGTCAGGTAATCTGTGATCCAGGAAGTGAAGGAGGGATCCACCCCCATCTTCCTGAGCTTGTCTTTAAGTATGGGAGGTTGAATAGTATTAAAAGCGCTCGAAAAATCAAAAAACATAATCCTCACATAACTCCCCGGCTCATCCAGGTAGGAGTAGGCCCGATGTAGCATGTAGAGGACCGCGTCGTCCACCCCGATGCTCTCCCGATACCCAAACTGCAGGGGGTCAAGGGCGTGTTCAGTCTGTGGCCTCAGATGGTGTAGAAGCAGCCTCTCCAGTGTCTTCATGATGTGTGACGTGAGGGCCACCGGTCTGTAGTCGTTGAGCTCGGCCGGGCGCCCAGCTTTGGGTACCGGCACAAGACATGATGTTTTCCACAGGACCGGCACCCTCATGTCCCGCAGGCTCATATTGAAGAGCTTCTGGAGCGGCTCAGCCAGTTGGTCTGCACAGAGCTTCAGCAGCCTCGAACACACGCCATCCGGGCCAGCCGCCTTTCCTGGATGCAGTTTCCTAAGTTCCGCCCTCACCTCATCTACTGTGAGGGACAAGGGGGGGGGGGGGGCTGGGTGACACAGGGGGGGGGCAGGTGACAGGAGTCGGCCGCGTAGGTGCGCAAGGCACTATGGTATGCGCCACGAGGGCGCCCCATAAGTCATTAACTTTAAGTAACTCTCAAACCAAATGAATTCAGAATTATGGATATTATGTGCATAATAAATCAGCATTGTTTTTCAATCAAGTGCCCCTTTAACACTTTGGCGAGCAACGTTTTGAAGTGCCCAGATGAAGCGATTCACTTGGCTTGGTCTAAATTCTCCGCCTGAACCATATACACACAGGCCCGAATCCACAAAGGGTTTGCGCTGCTTTTTTCGACGCATATCGCTCTCAAAGGACGCGCAGCAGCTGAAATGAAGGTGGCCCATCCGCGTTATTTTTAAACCTAGCCGCATTTTGCGGAGACGCTCTCTGATTGGCCACTGACTGACGCTCTCTGATTGGCCACTGACATGTTTGCCCAATCGCGTGACGAGCTGTGTCTTTGCCCAGCAGCAAACTACCTAACGCCTAGTTTATCACTGGTTAAGCTTAGGCGACTCTTTCGAAGTTGGTTAAGGTTAGAGTTTGGAATCAGGGCTGGTGTTCTATCGCCCTGCTCTAAGACAAACTCTAACCTTAACCAACTTCGAAAGAGTGCCTAAGCTTAACCAGTGTAGAAACAGGCGTCGGCCAATCAGAGAGCGTCTCCGCAAAATGCGGCTAGGTTTAAAAATAACGCGGCCTGCGCGTTGCTTCAGCATTGCGTCCGGTGCAATTGGCATCTCCCGTTTCTATGTAAATGAGCCTCTTCACAGGTGATGATCATCATGGCAGCAGTAACAGCGTGACCGCGAAATAATATTTCGAAGGAGAATATCACTCTGGATGAAATCAAGGATGATATTGAGCAGGCAATGTTGTGGCGTTATGCTCCAGAATAAACTCTATTTATTTATTCCGAGTTGGTTTCCCACTTCAGTTTGAAAGTTATAATATCGTGTAGCTCCGCTCTGCGTCATACTGCAATACTCTTCCATATGCATCTTTACATACCTCATCTGCCTGGCCACACCCCCATCCGCTCCTCTACATAAGCAGGGGTGTGGCCATACTATCAGCTCCTTCCTAGTTTTCACCACGTCAAGTGCCTGCATGTACCACACTTTGAGATTGCTGAAATATTGAAGAAGGGAATAGGAGCTACGATGAAGGAGCTACGTTGACATTATATCTTTGTTTTCTCTCTCACAATTTTTCGAGGAAATACAGCGATAATGTCTTCGCCACTGGGGTGTCTAGAAGATGATGATCATTCTGACCTCCACCGGCATTTTCGTATTAGGGGCTCGCGTCGCTGGCCTAATCCCCACCTGCATTCCTCCAAGCTGCAGCTGGACAGGTATTACCTCCGTTGCTGCAGCTGGATTTAGTTGAGAGGCGATCGGCTGTTGTGAGAGCTAGCTGCCTCTCCAGGTGAGTGATGGTTTTGATATGCGAGCGCCAGTTGTGTTGTTATGAGGGGAATAGCTACTATCTATCTCTCTAGGTCGTCCTCGGACGGGCCCTCCATCGGTGCTTCCAGTCATCCCGATCCTCCATGCATCTGGCTAGCTCGCCGGTGCATTCTGTTCCCACATCTCTCCTGAGTACGTCCACGTAGGTTAATGTGGGACGTCCTCGTGATCGATGCCCGTGTTGGCAGTGACCTGCCAGCCTCATTCTCCTGACTGCCACTTTCTCGCTCACCCTTAGCACCCCCCCATACAAGTTTGCATTAGTGACATGCTCATCCCTGTTGATGTTGAGCACCACACGCATCATTCTGGTGTAGCACCCATCCAAGGACTTCTGCAGGGTGGGCTTCAAGGTCCAGCATTCACTGCCATACAAAAGGACAGACTCAACTGTTGCATGAAAGAAGTTGAGCTTGATTTGACGGGGGAGGTTGGATTTCCACACACTAGTCATGCCGTTCAGAGCCCTCCACGCAAGCGCCTTCCTCACTTTAAGGTCTTGCTCGGACGAGTTGACCCACGAGCCCAGGTATTTGAAATCACCGACTTCCTTTAGAGCAGAGCCTCCTGTTGTCCTTAGAGGTGGATGATCCGGGAGGATGTTATACATTATGACCTCGGTTTTCTTGGCATTTAGCCTAAGGCCAACCTTGGCGCACTGCGTCTCCACTCTGCACAGGAGTTCCTGTGCCTGCTCCACGTGGTCAGAGAGCAGGCTGATGTCGTCCGCGTAGTCAAGGTCTGTTAGGACTATGGCGGGGTGTTGTCTCGATCTCCTTGGGGTTATTGTGAGACCAAGTTCCTGCTCCCGTCCATTGATGGCCTTCCTGAGCGCATAGTCAAGGACTATGATGAAAAAGGAAGGGGGCAAGGGTGTCCCCTTGCATCACTCCAGCCAGGATTTACGAAAGCCGGCCCCAGGCTGGTACCCTTTTTTCTGCCTCTTAAACGGCGGGGAGAGGGTTCTGGTTTGACGCCCACGCTACATGAGCTCCTCTTCGGGAGCTTTATTTGCTTGGGACCGAATCTGCGGTTCAAACCCCCGGATTTCTGGACGAACGTATTCTCTCTGTCACCGTGCATGGCCCCATCTTTCAAGATGAAAGTTACCCAGTGCGAGGGAAGTGGGTTTTGGTGTTTCGTTATCGGAATTTCTCCACGCGTAAGTCGGCTGCAGCCCATGGGGAATTGTGCTGGCACCGCTGTATCTGTTAATCACCGTTCTGAAAACTGTGTTAACTTCTTTTTCTCTTCTCTCTTAGGATGAGGAGGGGGACAGACGGCGGCTGTCTGAAGTGTTGGCCTATATTGTATTCTCTCGTTGTACAGTTCGGTGATAGCTGCTTAGCTTGTGTTCTAGCTGTACGTAAGGAGACCAGCCTGTTGCGGTCCTCTCAGCCTGCGTTCATTGGTGCAGGTAAGGGTCCGTTGGACACTTAACGCCTCTTCCTTCCTTCCCTTCTGAATGTTTTGTAATAACGATGTTTTTTTCCAAAACGTATGTTGCTTCACTACATGTGGGATGCGACATGTGTTGTGTGTGAATTGTCTTGATCGCTGATATAGCTTTCTCTCTATCTAGAAAATCAGCGTTGTTTTTTAAGTGAGTAAAAATGAACTGGTTTGTTGTATGATGAGAAATTGTCTGTTCATGTAACGTTAGGCAACGTAGTTGAGCTCACAACTGTCTGGGTTAATAGCCCTGCAAAGCTATGCATAGTGGCATGGGATCGAGGGGTGAGTCCTTCTCTCAGCCTGTGATAACAATAAAACAGGTGGCGTGTTCACATATTAACAGGGCTGTACCTGTTCAACCAAGTCGTATCAGGGGTAAGGTGATGAGGGGTGGTCCCCCCGGTTTTCCCCTGGGCCCCCCCCCCCTCCCCTCAAACATGATTTTGTTTACAATATATTGTTTCACTATGTTTGTGGGGATTCGGTGTAACCCCTCAGCTTCTGCTGGGGTTGTGCTCCTGCTTAGAGAAGCAATATTTTTTCTAGAAAAGATTGTTTGGTCGCTGTCATGTGGACTTAGCAAGGCCTCTGGCCAGTACTTAATCGAGGACTTGTGTCTTCTCTCGTTATGAAAAACGGCGTTTCTTCTTACGGTAGTGAGAGTGTACTTTTGCCTTTTTTGTTGTGATGGAGAGTTGTGTGTGTCGTTAAGATCCACAACTGGGTTAGGTGTTGGCCTACAGAAGTCACATGTGTAAGCTCTTGTACCGGGGCCCTTAAAGGGGCCCTCTCTTGGTCTGTGTTTTTCTTCCTTTGAAAAATTCAGATGGCAGGTTCGCACATGAGTCTATGTGAAGCTGTTAACGCTTCATGTAGCATGCTATGACTGGTGGCATGGCTCTGCTTTGTCATTGCATCGTATCAGGGGTGAGGGGTCATGAGGGGGTGAACTGGTAAAACCTTCCTCCACTTTTTCTGATTGGTCAGGGGTCAAAACCTCCTGTCCTTCGGGCTTCCTGTCACGTTGCTGCATCAGCGCGTCACAGGGTGGGGGGGGGAGTTTCCTGGTCCCACGCCATATTGGGCGGTGGGCCACGGAATTCCCCCCGCCATAGAGTACGTCACTGGGCGCGTTTCTATTGGTTAGACTTCCGTGAGTTATTCAGGCTCCATGTTGTGGACCTCTGTTACAGGGAGTTTCAGAGCCTCCTCCTCAGGGAGTTTCAGAGCCTCCTGTGAGTTCAGACCCTCCCTCTCAGTGAGGGAGCCTCCTCAGAGTTTCAGAGCCTCCTCCTCAGATTGTCAAGGTGAGTAGAACTTAAAAAGAAGTTCTGCTCTGTATTGAGCTTGGTGGGTGATGCAACGCAGTAGAGATGATTTGTTCTTCTGCTCTGCTCCCTACTAGTAGTGTGTATATTGGGTCAGAGCCTCCTCCTCAGGGAGTTTCAGAGCCTCCTCTGTGAGTTCAGAGCCTCCCTCTCAGTGAGGGAGCCTCCTCAGAGTTTCAGAGCCTCCTCCTCGGAGAGTCCTAGTCCAATTGTTACATAGCTCAATATTGCAATATGTCTTTTCAATTTATTGCTCACGTGGGAAGTCTCTCTGGGGGTTCCCCGTCCCCTCCTTTATGGAGCAGGTTGACAGGGTATTGTTTAGGGAGTTCCCTGACTCCTCGCCTGTAATGGTCGGTTGAGTCATGGGTTTCCCCCCGTCATAGGGTACGTCGCTCCCCGTCCCCTCTTTTATGGAGCATGGTTGACGGGGTGTTGTTTTCCCTCAGCCGCGTCGTATGGGACCCATGTCCGTATTTTTTTCTTGTCGTTCTCCCAGGCGGCGTGGAGGAACGGTATCTGGGTTCTTGTTAGAATGTCCATTGATATGTTTTGGGTCTCGACGTGTACATAGTGCTGGCCCTGGGTGCTTCTGATAGGAACCACGCATGGGCTTGCATGCCTTGGTTGCTCATCATTGAAACTGCGTTTTTATGGGGCAACTGGGATGGAGTTTGTCTCTTCCGAGTGCCAGTGTACTAGGCTTGTCTCGACGAATTCTCGTTCACATCTGGAGGATGACAACAGAATAGATCAAAGCATTGGTAGAGGGGTCTCACGCCCTTGGGGTGGGCCACTGGGCGCGGTACGAAGGGGACCGTCTGGGTGGCGCCCTCTATGATGTTTTGGATCGACACGCGTACCTACCCCCCTCTTGGGACTGGGGATGGCGGCGTGATTAGGGCACGGGACTGATTCTGGTCGCGCCGGACCAGGTCAGTTAACCCGTTGTCCGCCGGGGCGCAGATCTGCTGTTCTGGTACCCTGAGGGACTTGTGCTTTTTTCGGGGGGGGAAATGCCGGGTCGGCCCGGGCGTTGCAGGGTTTGACGTTATGGAGATGTTCGTGGTTATGTTACTACGTGTTACCCCTCACTGCTGCTTGGTCCATGTTGTGCTGTACCTTGCGCTGTGCTGAAGGAGCCTGGTCCTTCTCCATTCTTTTTCGCCCCTCTCTTCTCCTGCTTAGGCAGGGCTGGGAGGGGGCTGTTGAGGTGGTTCTTGTAGAATTCCTCTGGCATCCCTGTGTACGTCCGCGTCCGCCAGGCCCGGGTTCGAAATTGTTTTCCTCTACCCGTTGGCCTGGGTTAACCCCTTCTTGAAAACTGAAACACTTGTACTGCGGTATATCTACCCGTTGGCCTGGGTTAACCCCTTCTTGAAAACTGAAACACTTGTACTGCGGTATAGCCAGTGTATATCCGCAGTTGTGTTTTGAAGTTTTTTCTTGGGGGGTTATAGGAACAACCGCCTCATGTTAGAACCAAGGGGGTGGTTGGTTCCCTGGTGTGTTGGTAGCGGAGTCAACTCTCGGGGTAGGCCGGGTTTGGCCCCGTCTACCTGTGAGTGTGCCCCTGCACCTTTCATGACGTCTGCCAATCATGTCAGCCTTCTCTGCCTCGGCCCCTCTAGAGAGTCGAGGGGTTTTTGTGGAGGCTACGACATGGTGCACAACATGCCAGCATACGCCCCTTCCGCCGGGGTGGTGTTTCTGCAGACCCCTTTGGTGCCTGTCTAGTCCGCAGTGCTCCAGGCTCAGGTCGAGTGGCCTGTTGCCTGGTTGAGGGATCGACCTCATTTGGGGGTCGTCACCCCGGTGCGCTGCCTGTTCCCGCTGTGGGTGTAGCCTCTTAAGTGCTTCGGGGCGGCGTGCTGTAGGGGGGAAGGGCCTGCTCTTGGATGGGCCCTGTCCGAATACGCTGGCGATGTGGGGGGTGGTGTCACTAGTGACCGCCGGGTGGGGTCTCGATACTGCGGCGTCGTTCGCCTCTCCAGGCCCCCTTTTCCGGGGGGGGTCCAGTCCCTTCCTGGGTCTGGGTCCTCCTTCGCACTCCGCTGCTATGGCCTTGCCACGGGGTTGGGCTTTTGCTCTTGACCCCGTGATATTAGGGGTTGTAACGGGGTTTTTGTTCCTTTCCGTTCGTTCCCTAGTGGCATGTGGGTTGCGCGTTTGTGTAGTCGTGGGTGAGTCCCAGGGTCTGCTCACCCTGTGCGTTTGAATTGCTAAACTCCTCTTCACACAGTCGGATCCGATACCCTCCCGTCCTCCGCTAGGGGGGTCCGGGGGCTCGGGTCCTCCCCGGTTCTGATGGTTGTGGGGGGCCTCAGTGGGTACATTTGTCGAGCTCCGCTCTGCTCAGCTCCTGTATTGCAGTATGACGCAGAGCGGAGCTACACGATAATATAACGTACGGTTATGTATATAACTATAGTTATATGAGTGTAGTGATGCTCTGCGTCGGACTCACTGAGGACCCCGTGGTCTTGCCTTCGTGGTGAAAGACTTGGGAAGGAGCTGATAGTATGGCCACACCCCTGCTTATGTAGAGGAGCGGATGGGGGTGTGGCCAGGCAGATGAGGTATGTAAAGGTGCATGTGAAAATGTATTCAGTGCTAATACTGATATGGAAGAGTATTGCAGTATGACGCAGAGCGTCACTACACTCATATAACTATGGTTATATACATAACCGTACGTTAATTGTGTCTGTTTGTTATTTTTTTCTTTTCTATATAAGCGACACTTAAATGGGATATAAACGAAATTAAATATATAGCACAATAGAATATAGTACAATAGAATTATAAGTGACGAAGCTGTCTTTTCTTAACACTGTCGGCTTCCCAAATGTCGTGCACAGTAAATTTCGGAGAGTAAATTTTACTCAAACTGAGTAAAATGTACTCAGTTTGAGTAAAATGTACTCTGCGAAATTTACTGTGTGGGCGCGATACCACCCGGCGAAAATGAGCACGTTTTTCGGAATATATATATTGTTTTATTTGTATAAGATATATATTTACTTTTTTTTTTTTTTTTTTTATGTCTGAGTGAGCAGCCTTTGAAAAAAGCTCCCGGTCGCAAATCAAAACAAACGTGGAATAACATGATCTGAAAACGAAAAAAGTAAGCATTCAATGACAAAAGCGAGGAAGAACAAGTGGACATATGAGAAAACAAAAAAGACCCAAAAAGAAAAGGAAATAACGAGGCGACGTGAAGGAATAACGAGACGACGTGAAGAAATGGCGCAGCTACAACATGCTAACACGGAGATCCCCAGCTGGGCTGTGGAACTCGGAGCTAGTATTCGGGACATACAGGCAAGCATGCAAACTAGCGTGAAGGTAAACGAAGCGAACACGCAAAGCATACAGAAAAGTATAGACAGACTCAGAGAAGAAGTAAAGAAAGGACAAGACGAACTCAAAGAAGAAATAAATAAGAGACTTGAGTCAATTGACGAAAAGTTGCTGAAACAGGAGAAAGACACGGTGGTGTTGGAAGAAAGAACGGCCGAGACTGAAGAATGGAGTACAGACGTACAAAAGATTCTAATGGAGACTCTCGAGGAACAAGGGAAGATGAGAGAGAAGTTAACTGACTTGGAGGGGAGATCAAGAAGAAACAATATAAGAGTGTGGGGTCTGAAAGGAGGGCTAGAAGGAGCCTCGATGTCAGAATATATGGAAAGCCTAATCCGAGAGAAACTGGACATGTCACTGTCAGAACACACCGATATGGGAATACAGAGGGCACATAGGATACAAGCACCGAGACCTCAGACGAATGGACCACCGAGAGCAGTCATAATTAACTTCCTGAGGTTTGAAGTCAAGGAGAACAAAAAGGGATTCGGTTCCAATCACCGATGACCGCTCTGAAAGTGTACTGGCAGGAAGGCACCAAAACCTACAGCAGCATACAAGAGGCAGCGAGGGACATGAATCGGGATGGAGAGAGGACGCCGGGACGAAGAGAGGGGGGAAAACCCACATATACACCCACCCCGATGGAGAGACTGGAGAAGATGCGCAGGTGGAACAGAGTCGAGAAGAGGAGGACGGATGAGAGATGGGGATTGGAGATGATTCGAGACAGAGCAGCTGAGGAGAATGACAGAGGGACATCGGAGAGAAGCACAGGAAGAGCGCGAGGGACCACGATACTTCAAAAGGAAAGATAAGTACAAAACAAAACAAAAACATTTTACTAAGACCATGACTAAATGTGAAAGATACATAGAAATACACACAACATAGAATATGAGTAATTGTAAACATAAAAAAAAAAAAGATAAAACTTAAACAGAGAGAAGACATGTGATACACAGTACCACACAGAATGTGGACATGAAAATGACTTGATTCTATGTCTCTGAAAATGACAGAGAGAAAAACACACGTTGGACAGATTGTGTATGTGTATGTGTGTATATGTATATATATATATATATGTGTGTTTGTATATATGTATATATTTAAAAAAAAATCCATATTACCGGGAGCTCAAGGACAGGGCAGCACACAGACAATGCTGGACTTACATGGTGAGCTTTCTTTTTTAGCCACTAGGGGGAGCCCTCTCACTAGGAGAGCCTTTTCTCCCCACCCCCCAGCAGGGGATAGAGGAAAGAAAATAATTACCTCTGACACCATGGAATTGTCAAACTTTGTGAATGTTGTAAATGTTTATTATAGTTCTTTGAATGTAAGTCGAGTAGAGTTAGCAGTGGCTACAACTACAAATATTATTCTATGTGACATGGGTAGAACGGGAGATCATTTCGAATGGAAAGATGACACAAATTAAAGGTATTAAGATGATGTCGCTGAATGTTAATGGAATGAATAATCCAATCAAAAGGAGTAAGGTGATGACGAAGCTTAGAAAAGAGGAGGCACAGGTTATTTTTCTATACAAGAAACCCATCTAATACAACAAGAACATGAAAAACTGAAGAGATTCGGATACGAGAATATGTTTTATAGTTCTTTTAAACAGAACCTTAGGAGAGGAGTAGCTATATTGATTAAGAATGCAGTGAAGTTTGAATTGATTAAAGAAGTGAGAGATAAAGAGGGGAGATATGTAATGGCCAAGGGGAAAATGGAAGGCCAAATGGTAACATTAATGAATATATATGCACCCCCAGACAGTGAGAAATACCTATTTGAAACAATCTTTGATATTATAGCAATGGAAGGGGAAGGCGTTTTAATCTGTACAGGAGACTTCAACGTAGTATTGAATTACGACATGGACACGACAAGCACAAAGAGATGGAGAACACACATTAGCAAATATATGAATATACAAATGACAGAATTAGGAATCACGGATATATGGAGAGAAACACACACACTAGACAGGGAATACACACATTATTCACATCCACACACAACATATTCAAGGATAGATTACTTCCTCATGACAACAGGGGACAGATACAGAGTAGAAGATTGTAGAATAGGGGTAACAGACATATCAGATCACAGCGCAACATATCTGACAGTAAATCTGAAAAGTAGACGGAGAAACACAGTCTGGAGACTGAACGTAGGTCTATTGAATAACAAAGGCTTAGTAGACGAAGTAAAAGAAGACATAATAAGATACAGAGAGGAAAATGATAACGGAGAGGTAGATCCAAACATTCTATGGGATGCAATGAAGGTAGTAATACGAGGAAAATTGATAGCAAAGGCAGCACTACTCAAGAGGGCCAGAATAGAGACATACCAGAATTTAGTAAAGAAACTGAAAGAATTAGAGAAAAAACACCAAAACTCAAAGAACCAAGAGACACTTAGGGAAGTAAAAGACGTTAGAGAAAAGATAAACAAAGAATTACTGACAGAAATTGAGAAAAAGGCTAGATATGTGAAACAGACATACTATGAAGGAGGAACGAGAGCGACCAGACTCTTAGCTAGACGAATCAGAATACAACAGAAACTAAATACAATACACACAATAAAAGACACAAACACAAACAGGTTACTAAGAGAACCAGCTGAAATAGAGAAGACATTTGTAGAATACTATAAGACACTATACACACAACCGAAAGCGGCAGGAGAAGAAGAGATAGAACCATTCTTAGAGAAATTTGATTTACCATCGATAGGAAAGGAACAGAACAAAATATTAAATGCAGAGATAACAGAACAGGAAGTGGGAAATGCGATCAGTAAAGCAAAGAACAATAAGTCACCAGGTAGAGACGGATTCCCTTCGGAATTTTACAAAACATTTAGACAGGAACTGAGGCCCATATTAGAGGCAGCATTTAGACACACAATGAAAAAAGGAACAATGCCACCCTCATGGAAAGAAGCCATAATTACTACGATCCCAAAGGAAGGGAAGGATAAGGAACTATGTAGTAGCTTCAGACCAGTGTCCATACTTAATGTAGATTACAAGATGTATACATCGATAATATCCAAAAGATTTGAGACATTTATGCCAGATATTATAGACGAAGACCAGACCGGATTCATTAAAGGAAGAAAAACACAGGACAACATAAGAAAGACAGTGCAGATAGTAGAGGAGATACAAAAAGAAGGAGGAAGTGCAGTACTAGTTAGCCTGGATGCAGAAAAAGCATTCGACAGTGTAAGCTGGATATTCCTATATAAAGTATTAGAGAAATTTGGACTAGACAAAAACGCGATGAAAACAATTAGGGCATTATATCAAGAACCAACGGCAAGGATTAAAGTAAATGGCAACTTGACGGACCGGATCAAACTAGAGAGGGCTACAAGACAGGGCTGTTGTCTTTCTACGCTCTTCGATACTGTATATTCATCGAACCACTGGCTCAACTAATTAGACAGACAAGGACATCAAAGGGGTGGAGATAAGGGGAACAGAACATAAATTAGGACTGTTCGCAGATGATGTGATAGTATATATGAGACAACCAGACATAAGCTTCCCGACACTGATGGATTTACTGACAGAATATGGATATTACTCAGGATATAGACTTAACGTAACAAAGACACAGACCTTAACATTGAACTACACCCCAACGACAGAGATCAAAGACAAATACAAGATTAAATGGGATATGGACAGGATCAGATACCTAGGAGTGAATATTACAAGAGGGGTAGAGGGACTATATGATGCAAACTATACACAGATTAATCAGAAAATCAAACGAGACCTAGAAAGATGGACAGTAATGCCTCTAGACTTTAGCTTAAGGATAGAAATTATAAAGATGAATATATTACAAAGGTTACTATACCTATTTCAGGCTCTACCTATATTAATACCACAAAGCCAGTTCAGGGAATGGAATAAACAGATATCAAGATTCATATGGGGGGGGAAAGGCCAAGGATAAGATATGTGACTCTACAATTACCAAAGGAGAAAGGAGGAATGACAATACCTAGTTTAGAAGATTACTACTACGCAGCACAGCTGATAATAGTAACATGTTGGTGCAACGAGAATTATGAAGCCAAATGGAAAGACATAGAAACAAAAAATGAGGGACTCAAAGTGCAGGCACTAATAGGAGACAGGGAGCTATACAGAAGAAAGGAACAACTAATAGACCCAATTACCAAATTCACTATAAATATATGGAACAAGATAGTAAAGAAATACAAGCTAGAAAAAGAAACCAAGATACTGAGATGGATAACGCACAACAACAAATTTAAACCAGGGAAAGAAGATCATGGGTTCAAAAGATGGGAGAGGGGGGCATAACAGCAATATGTACAATGACAGAAGGAGGGGAGATCCAGACTCTACAAAAATTGAAAGAAAGATTCGGACTAGAGAATAGCGATCACTTTAGATATTTACAGATTAGGGACTACTACAACAAGGAAATAAAACTAGACAACGACAAAGATCAGAATGGGATAATTAAGATAATGGTAAAAGCATACGAAGGAAGGAAGGGGGGGGGGATATCAGCACTATATCAGGCAATAATGGACAGCAAGGACATCACAACCAAATATATAAAGGAAAAGTGGGAGAAGGAATTATAGACTGGTCGACCAAAAATGTATGGCAAGGAATTAAAACCTTCCCGCTTTTCTCTGTGCCAGGTGAATGTTACAGAATGTTGTCAAATATTGAGATCATGGCTGAGTAAGAATAGCATGTATTAATATATCTGATCTGTATTGAAAATCGTTACCAGGGCAACGCGTGCACCTGGGTCCTTATCAGGCGGTTCTGAGAGGATGGGTTATATGTGCTATTCCCGAAAGCTTAGGCACAAAGGTTGAAGTGCTATTCCTGGTCGAGTTGGAGCCGATCAAAAGCTAAGGCACACAGTAAGGTTGTTGGATTGCTAACCCAAGTCTAGCTGATGCAGACTAAAATATAGGCAACAAAAGAAGATACGTGAGCTTATTAGATGTGATATCATTGGAAAACGCTACTCTGTTAAAAAACGTTCTGTGATTCCTCGGCAAAGAGGCGGGAAGTTAGGACCGAGAAGCTGTTAGAATCATAATTAGATTTACCAGAATAACGTCATATATTCATAGTTTCAACCTCAAACTAAGCTCACAACCTCTTCCATTCCTGAAAACGATGTATTCGGATTAAATTAACCAATTGATCATACAGATAGCGGGAAGGTGACCGGCGATGTCCCGGTAGTACGTGAATGTACATTAAACGGGACATTAATCGCGGGTTGAAGAGACCGAGAGTGTGATTAAACGGTATATATAATCCAATATAGTGTAACAAGTGTCAATTGAACATTGTTTATTATTATTATTAAGGTTTGAAATGTCACCAAATCCTGTTTACAAATGTCTACAAGTGGTTACTATTGTTTATTATTTTATTAAGGATTGAAATGTTACCAAATCCTGTTTACAATTGTTTACAAGTGGTTATTATTATTTATTATTTCTTTATACCAAAGGCACTTTTATCTGAACGTAACTTGGAAAGTTCACGTTCAAGAGTTTAGCATTTCCGGGTCAAATATTCGCGCGTGTTAAAGCAACCTTCCGGTTTGAGTTCAGTTTGCAACGAGAACTCAACGTGAGAGGTATGTGTATTACTGTGGCGCGCCGCACTATTGTGTTTCACACTGTTCTATATATATTTTGTATAAGAATTGAGTGTTGATAGATAATAATTACTCGATGGTATTGTGACGAACGGTGTGGTTATATAATATGCACAATTGAAGGTTTTAGTCTGTGTATTTCACCGAGGCAATATGGTCAACTGTTGTTCTCTGTCAACAGACTTGACGAGTGAACATTGTGTGACGCTGTTTCCTTTTGTGGTATTGACCACCCGTTTCATGCAGGTATGTGCCTTAATATGTTTATTGTGCAAATATAATTGTTTATTGAAGTTTGCAACGAGAACTCAACGTGAGAGACTTGACGAGTGAACATTGTGTGACGCTGTTTCCTTTTGTGGTATTGACCACCCGTTTCATGCAGGTGGCCTCCATTGCAGTCCATCCAATAAATGGTTGAACAGTGTCCACGTGTGCCGACTCGTCCCTAAGCATCACACCAGAACACAACGCAACAGGATACACGGGCAGCACGTCCGTTACAATAGCGCTGTTAAATTTCGAAGTTCAGGATTCGGTCGTTATGCTTTAATAACGGTGTATAGTGTAGATCAAGGGTATAAATGCCTTGTCGCAGCAGGATGCTGGTCGACTAAACGAACAGCGATCCAATACAGACCAGGTATATACACACGTTAACTTTTATGTATTTTCGTTTGTTTGTCTGTTTGAGTCTCGTTTGTATGTGCACAGTATTAGAACCCGCCGAGGTGTTTTATTGAGTTAAGAATGAACCGACTGATATCGCGCCGAGCATTGGAAGACGAGTTACCGTTATACAGATAATAACATTGGGGTGCAACTCACGCGACAAACTAAGATAGTGATTTCCGGAACCAACAAAACCAGCCCACGGGAACGACCATTTGGGAAATATAGTTTTATCGTTTCTGTTTGTTTACGTTTCACATATGCACAGGCACGTTCATTCGGTAACAAAATGCTGGTTTAGGTGAATTCCAGGCTATTGAAAGCTCGTGAAAAAAAATATTGCATGGATTGCAAAGCGTTATTTCCGAGGTGAATGGGAACGCGTGAACGTCGCTTGGACTGATGACGTCATACAAAAGTGCGATATGAAACATCATTAGGCGAACGTAAAGTTTAATATGCCCGAGGGCGAGGGTATATGAAATCCACGTATAGTATATGTTAATTGTATGTGTAAATACACGCTGCAAGGGGGTAATATAATATGGTCATTCAATAACTGAACTGAACTGTGAGGATCCAACGTGAACACGGCAGCTTTTTCCGGTGAGTATGAAACAAACCTTGATGACGCATGACATAACCATCCTTTCATTTGCAGTGAATTACAGCTATCCCATATCGCTTGAGCGATTGTTTTGAAGTCCTAATGTAGATGCATGACATAACTATCTTCTCATTGCAGTAAATTACAGCTATCCCATATCGCTTGAGTGATTGTTTTTCATTTAATTTACACGTTATAAGTCACATAAAGCTAGTTTTAAATAGGATTCTAATCAATTGGATAGATCTAAAAGCTAAAAGAAAGAATCAACCTTTCTTTAGAGATAATGAATAAATGCAGATAATGTTTAAATAAGACCAAAATCATGCCTCCTCTTTTCCACAGTAACATTGATGAGATATGTATATTGTGTGAGATGATAAAAAAAGAGAAGGACTAGCTAATGTTTATTGAGCACACATGCAGTCAAAGAGACTTCACCCAAACGAAAAGAAAGGGGAAATTAACATGTTTTTGTGTTTTCTGTCTGGCTCTGAGGCGAGATGCAGAACAGTGCAGGTCTACACCCAAATTGTATCACAAAAGACAGAAACTCCAACAATTTGCATGTCAACATGTGTGAAGCTGAAAGACAATCGATTGACCATTTAAAACAAATCTGCATCCAAACACCAACATGTAAATTTTCTTTTACAGGAACGAAGACGATAACAGACACTATTCAGAGTGAGCACTTGAAACCCAGAGAGTATGGCATGAGCGAGACAAAGCAATGCAAATGCCTGCACTCTGACCACAGGCTTGGTGGACTCACCTGACAATGGATAACAACAGAGAACCACAAAACATGCCCCCTTCATTGGTACACGATGAATGCAGTCAGGAAATTCTATTTTTCCACTAACTAATAACATGCATGACTCTTCTTTTAACAAACTAATACATTTCTATGACTGCAAATATCAAACCACCAGGGGGGCACAATGATTATCAACATTTACATTTACATTGGTCATTTAGCTGACATTTTATCCAAAACGACTCACAGGTTCTGTACGACAGGACATCAGGCAGGGCACAACTCTATCAGCTGAGTAACAATTCATCAAAGTGTTGAGTGCCACAGTGTAGGGTAGTTTTATTAGGACGAGTGCATGACAGTATGGTTAGTTAGGGTTAGATGACAAAACGAATGATTGTTTTTCATGAAAAAATTAACTGGCTGCCTAGATTTGATGTTTTTCCACATGCTAAATTATGACGAACCACACTGAGACGTGAAGAACAACCGAAGAAGCTCTCACAGTATTCCTACGGGAGAATGCAAACGCGGTGCAAGACCCCAGAATAATATGGATGTCGGTAAAGGGTATGATCAAGGATTTCACGGATAGATTTTCCTCCATATTGCGCAAAAATCAATGCACAAAACTGTCTGAACTGGAAACGCTTTACTCAACGTTATTTAATTCTTTAAAATACAACAACTCAACTAGACTAGAAAATCAAGTTAACGTACTAAAAACAGAGATCAATGCAATATACAGACAAAAATCGGAAATGCAAATACGCAGCACAAGACAACAGCAGTACTTCCAAGGTTCTAAACCTAGTCACCTATTAGCCATGCGATTAAGAATTAATGCAAAATTTGCAGATATAACTGCCATTAGAAAACAACAAGTACTTGTAACAGACCCCAAAATAATAAACGATACATTCAAAGAATTCTACTCCGACTTATATAATTCAGAAACGACCTTTGATCAAAACAAATTGGACACATATCTTAATCAAATTATTCTCCCTAAACTTTCGGAGGACGACGCTAAACAGTTAGAAGCACCGATCACATTAGAGGAACTCAAGAAGGCCATATCCGAAATGAAAAATGGTAAGGCTCCTGGAAGAGACGGTATCCCATCAGAAATGTACCTTTCTTGTTGGGACATATTTGGACCCTTATTACTAAATATGATCTTATACTCAGTCAAGGAGGGGAGCTTCCATAAACACGACAATATTGCACTCATTTCAGTCCTTCTCAAAAAAGACAAAGACCCCACCGAGTGCGGTAGTTACAGACCTTTAAGCCTCCTCGGAACCGATGTCAAACTGTACTCTAAGGTATTAGCCATCAGATTGCAAAAGCATATGACGTCTTTAGTTCATCCGGACCAAACTGGCTTCATAAGAGGTCGCCTGATCAATGATAACATAAGACGAATACTGCACGTACTAGATGCAGACAAAGAGGACACCACACCTAAGGCGATGCTGTCCCTGGATGCTATGAAAGCATTTGACAGGCTGGAATGGTCGTTTCTATGGGCAGTATTAGAAAGGATGGGGTTAGGAAAAGGATTCATTGATATGATTAAAGTATTATACAAGGACCCATCGGCCATGATTACAACAGGCACATTCATCTCCGAAATCTTTCCGGTATCACGCTCAGCCAGACAGGGTTGCCCTCTTAGTCCCGGACTATTCAATCTATCATTAGAGCCTTTAGCACAATATATAAGACAATCCCAATACATAGAACCAATCGTAATCAAGGGCACACAACATAAAATTAGTTTATATGCGGACAACGTAATATTGTTCATGCAAAGCCCCAACACCACATTGCCTCATCTACTCAAGTTGATAGAGAACTTTGGTGATTTATCGGGATTTAAAATAAATTGGCCGAAGTCGGCTTTCCTTCCACTTAACACCCATGCAAAAAAAGACAACCCTCACAGTTGCGATACCCATGGTAAAACATTTTAGATGCTTGGGTGTGGAAATATTTCCCACCATAAGACAAACGGTGAAGCACAATTACACAAAAATACAGAACAAAATCAAAGACGACCTGGACAGGTGGGCAAAACTTAAAAACTCAGTACAGGCAAGGGTATCAATAGTTAAGATGGATGTACTACCAAGAATCAACTTCATCAGCTCAATGCTACCGTTACCCCCTCCAGAGGGCTACTGGAAAAGATTACACTCCTCCACATACAAATTTATTTGGAATAACAAACCACCTCGCATAAAAAGATCCACCGCACAGAGAAATAAAGCAGACGGTGGCATGGCAGTTCCAGATTTTTTCCAATATTTTAAGGCTTACACATTAAGACCATTGACAATATGGTTTGATCCCCAGGCTTTGGTATCTTGGAGAGAATTGGAAGAAAACATAGTAGCCCCACAGAGACTGAAGGACATAGCACACACTAAACTTCCAATCAAGCACTGTGAGCGGAAATTTGGCCCCATAATTACCCATGCAATCCGAACATGGCGGGAAACACAAAAAAAATATCCTCAAGTTCAAGTTCAAGTTCAAGTTCTTTAATAGTTGTCATACAGAAGTACAGAATACTTTCATACAAAATGCTTCTTACTGTTACGCTCCAGAGACTGTGCTAGACAAGATAGTATCAAATAACATAATAACATAATATAGCATGAATTTAGAAGAAGAATGAGGTCACAGTTGTTCGGTATAGACATATGTACAATGTTCTGAGTTACCATATAATATACAATACACAATACTATGCAGTGTACTAATGTACAGTACTATCTAGTGCAAAGCAGAAATGGGATGAGGTACAATTTTAGGTACAATTTACAGTAAGGTGTACGAGTTGTAGTGCAATCCTTCATCCATAAATATAAAGTGTGGGGAGTGGGTGCTACAGTGTGTTTGTTTAAAGTGGGTGTGTGCTATAAAGTGTGTGTAGTGGGTGCTACAGTGTGTTTGTTTAAAGTGAGTGTGTGCGTGTGGATGTGTGTGCTATGTGTGTTTGGTGGTTGTTGTTGTGTAGTGTTCATTCATTGTTCGTTTAGCAGCCTGATGGCCTGGGGATAGAAGCTACTTCTGAGTCTTTCTGTGCTCGCCTTGAGACTCCTGTGTCGCTTGCCTGACGGCAGCAGTTCAAAGAGGCAGTTGTTCGGGTGGCTCGAGTCCTTAATAATTCTCTTAGCCTTCCCCTTGCAACGCTTGTTGTAAATGTTCTGGAGAGTGGGGAGCCCCCCTCCAATTGTGCGTTCGGCTGAACGTGTCACTCTTTGTAGTCTGCTTTGGTCTTTTGCAGTGCTATTCCCAAACCAGGAGGTGATGTTGCCGGTCAAGATGCTCTCTATTGTACATGAGTAGAAGTTCTTAAGGATCTTCTGGCTGACTTGGAACTTCCTTAGGCGCCTGAGGAAGTAACCCTCAAAAATGGCATAATCACACTCCCATATTCAATAACAATGCACTCTTAATGGAAAAACGTCCTATAAGATTCCCTATATGGGAAGAGCAAGGCATACACTCATTAGGGGATATTTTTAATAACCAGGGCTTTTGTAGTTATGGAGAAATTTGCACAAAGTTTAACCTCACCGAGTCCACATGGCTTTTTTACATACAGTTACGCCTATGTTTGAGGTCTCACAGTGTTCCATTAGACATACCAGTTGAACACCACAGATACCACAAATTCTTCTATGAAAGAGAAACATTGGGAGGTTTTGTATCAGGTTTTTATTATCAATTACTAACGTCCTCGTATGAAACCCTTCAACTAGACACTGTCTGGAGGAGGGATATTCCAGACCTGGAAAGTGACTTTGATTGGCAAGAAGCATGGGCAAATGTCCGTCTTACATCAAGGAACCCGGACCATCAACAAATCAAACTATATTCACAGGACATACTTGACTCCTATAAGACTGAACAGAATGGGCCTGAAACAAGACTCAAAATGCTCCCAATGTACAAATGGAGACGAAGGGACATTTATGCACATGTATTGGGACTGCCCACCAGTTAAGGCATTCTGGAAAGATGTGACCCATCAATTATCAAAACTCGTATCTTGGAATATACCAGTACACCCCTCTGTATTGCTTTTGAATGATGTTTTTGAGTTTGCAGTAAATCCACAGCTAAAGAGATTGGTTTTATCGGGTATCACAGTAGCTAAAAAACTGATCGCATCACGCTGGTTTCAACCGGAAAAAATGTGCCGGAAAGTTTGGTCTCTTACATATCTCGATGTGATATATCAAGAAATATCTACAGCAAGAATTCTGGGTCTCAACGAATCCAAAATGTCAATGTGGGTAGAAGTGGTGGAGAGAATAAAAGCTAGCTTATAATGGTAGTGTCTGGTTATGTGAGGTTTTTGTCCGCTGCTCACCTACTCGCTCTGTTCCTTTAAGTTTTCGGTTAATTAATTGCTTTCTCCTCTTCACACGCTTCTTCCTATAGACGCTGTTTGATTGGTGCTCCCCCAACCACACGCTTGTCAATCTCATCCCGCAGCTGTCACAGCTTGTCATTAAGCATTCCTTTTGCTTATATATACCCTGATTCCCCATTAAGTGTTGTTGGATCGTTCTGATATATTCTCTGCATTTGCCGTTCCTTCCGTCGCCTGCTTTTCCCTGTGCTTTGCCTCCCAGGACTCTCGAGGAGTATTCCGTTTGGACAACCCGTTCCCCGTTACGAAGCGCTCGCCCTGTTTGATCTGCTCGCTTCACGCACAGCGCTCTGGTGAGTTTTTGCAAGACAGTCTTTTGACTCTATCATTTTTCGTGTGTGTAAACACTGAAGAGATCCTGCTTTTTGTTCAGTCTGTCTCTCACCCTTTTTGCCTGCTTTTTGGATATCCATTGGGATTCAGTATTGTTTGAACTTTGCTCACTGTGTATTCACACCGAAGATTCTTTCACTTGGATTAATTGTTGGGACATTGCTCACTGTGTGTATTCACACCGAAGATTCTATCACTTGGATTTATTATTGGGACATTGCTCACTGTGTGTATTCACACCGAAGATTCTGTCACTTGGATTATCTGTTTGGGACAAGTCACTTCACCTGTCACCTGTCTGTTCCCAACTGTTCACTGAGCTAACCCGCTCTCTTTCTCTCCCTGTTCCGCTACCACCTCGGAGTACTGCCGGGAGGATTCTGCAGAGCGGCTCTGACGTCACTGACAGATTCCTCAGACGTAACCTCCCCGGGAGAAGCTGCAGAGCAGCAACATTCCTCAAATGCTTGTATCCCAGTCTGTTTCTGTTTTCAACCAAGTTCCTTCTGTTATTCTGTGAAATAAACAAGCCCTAGTTTTTGGCTAACTCTGAAACTACTCTCTCTGTGCCGTTTGCGTTTGGGGTCGGTGTCAAACCATAACATTACGATCCAACCAATATGACGACCCCAGCCGACACAGAGAGAGTCAGAACAGCACTAGCTGGCCAGATCGAGTTAACCAAGGATCACAGTCACCAACTAGAGAGGGCTGCGGCTGCTGTACAGGAACTCAGGGAGCAGGTCCAGCCTATTCAAGGGTCCCTGGCCGCTCTGGCAGGACAACAATCAAGTATTCTCCTTCATCTTCACACGCTGAACGACACCGTTAACGCCTTGCTTGTACCCCCACTTCCTTCAGGAACATTGGCAGGAGCATCCCCCGCAGCCCTAGCAGGTCCCGCGCTTCCCGATCCCGCACCTCGGGAACCCCGTCTCTCTGTACCACGGCTGTTCGACGGCAACCCCGAGGATTGTGCCACATTCATCATGCAATGTGAGTTGGTTTTTCGTCATCAACCCGGTCGTTTCACTTCAAGAGGAGCCCAAGTGGCCTATATGACTAACTTGCTCTCAGGCCGGGCAGCCCAGTGGGTCACTTCCTCCTGGGCAATGGAGGCAGACTTTTGTTTCTCCTATCCAGACTTCGTGGCTGAGCTCCGCAGGGTGTTCCACCATCCAGCCCGTGGTCTGGACCCTGGAGCCCGGTTGGGTACCTTCCGGCAGGGCAGCGGCGGGGTAACAGACTACGTGCTGGAGTTCAGACTGGCGGCGGTGGAGAGCGGTTGGAACGACCCAGCACTACGTCTTACCTTCATGAGGGGGCTCAGTGACGCAGTCAGGGACCAGCTCGCGACCCGGGAGGAACCTGACTCCCTCGAGGACCTGTTCAGCCTCGCCATTCGCATCGACGGACGCCTCCAGGAGAGAAGACGTGAGAGAACCCGACAGGGACCTCCTGAGGGACTCCGGACCCCCCGTACTCTTGACGTTACTGCTGGTCGCCCTGCCCCCAACACGACTGGTGGTAGCTTACCCTCCCGTTCGGTTCGCGAGGAGGAACCCATGCAGCTGGGACGCTCTCATCTGAGCCAAGCTGAACGTGAGGCGAGGTTCAGGTCCGGTCTCTGCCTCTACTGCGGTCGGGAGGGACACCGAATCGCCAACTGCCCCACCCGGCCAAAAGATCAGGCTCACCGAGACCCCGGGAGATCCTGGTGAGCCGTTTTTCTCATTCCCAGAGCCATGCACCACCTGGCCATCTGATGAGCGTCACCCTGGCCTGGGCGGACCAACGGGCCACGGTGGAGGCACTCATTGACTCGGGGGCAGATGAGAGTTTCCTCGACTTCGAGTTTGCTACCCGGGCCAACATTCCACTTGAGGACCTAGTGAGGCCTTTGGAGATCTTCGCATTGGACCAACACCGCCTGGCCGACATCTCTCAACGCACCTGCCCTGTCATGCTGACCATCGCTGGAAACCACGTTGAGAGAATCCAGTTCCTTATCACCAGATCCCCTCTTGTCCCGGTGGTCCTGGGTCGGCCCTGGCTCGCGCTGCACGAGCCCCACATCGCCTGGTCCTCCGGTACCATCAAGGGCTGGAGCTCCTCCTGTCACGCCCAGTGTCTACAGGCGGCGTCCTGTCCCCCGCCCCGGAGGTCCGTTGGTGAGCCGCCTCCTGACTCTTCGACCATACCCCCCGAATACCACGACCTCATGGAGGTTTTCAGTAAGTCCAGGGCTCAGGCCCTTCCACCCCACCGTCCTTACGACTGTGCCATCGACCTCCGCCAAGGGGCTCCCCTTCCCGGCAGCCGCCTCTACAGTCTGACCGCTCCGGAGAAGAAGGCGATGGATCAATACATCTCTGAGTCCTTGGAAGCAGGACTCATTCGGCCTTCCTCCTCCCCGGTGGCGGCCGGTTTCTTCTTTGTTGGGAAGAAGGACGGGGACCTTCGACCCTGCATCGACTATCGCCAGCTCAACGAGATCACCATCAAGAACAAGTACCCTCTTCCTCTCATGAACTCCACCTTCGAGCCTCTCACCCAGGCTACCGTCTTTACCAAGCTGGACCTCCGGAGTGCCTACCATCTAGTCCGTATCCGTGAGGGCGATGAATGGAAGACCGCCTTCAAGACTCCCAGGGGCCACTACGAGTACCTGGTGATGCCGTTCGGCCTCACCAACGCCCCGGCGGTATTCCAGGCGCTCATGAACGACGTCCTTCGTGACATGCTGGAGGAGTTTGTGGTGGTGTACCTGGACGACATCCTCATCTTCTCCAAGACCCTCGAGGAGCACATCCAGCATGTCCGCCGTGTGTTGGAGCGCCTCCTCCACAATCGGCTCTTCGTCAAGGCGGAGAAGTGCAGTTTCCACTCCGACTCCGTCGACTACCTGGGCTTCATCGTGGAGAAGGGCTTGACCCGAGCGGATCCTCGCAAGATCCAAGCAGTGGAGGAATGGCCTGAACCCACCTCTCGGAAGGAGTTACAGAGTTTCCTCGGGTTCGCCAACTTCTACCAAAGGTTTATCCGGAACTACAGTCAAGTGGCGGAACCACTTACCAGACTGACCTCTCCCGCCCTGCCGTTCGACTGGTCCCCAGCGGCGTGTGCTGCGTTCCGCTCCCTCAAGAAGAGGTTCACTTCCGCCCCGATCTTGCTCCACCCTGACCCCAAGAGACAGTTCATCGTTGAGGTGGACGCCTCGGATACTGGACTGGGGGCTGTCTTATCCCAGCGTTCGGCAACGGACCAGAAGGTACATCCGTGCGCCTTCTACTCGCGTCGGTTCCTCCCTGCCGAGAGGAACTACGACATCGGCAATCGGGAGCTGCTGGCGGTCGTGGCTGCTTTGGAGGAGTGGCGTCATTGGCTTGAGGGGGCAGAGGAGCCATTTACGATCTGGACGGACCACAAGAACCTGACGTACATCCGCGCTTCCAAGCGCCTCAACGGTCGGCAGGCGAGATGGGCCAGCTTCCTCAGTCGGTTCGACTTCTCGCTGACTTTTCGTCCTGGTTCCCGCAACACGAAGGCCGACTCCCTGTCCCGGTTACACTCCAAGGGGGCTCCACCCACTGAGGACCCGACTCCCATCCTCCCGGAGGCCAGGGTGGTTGGAGCCGTCACCTTGGGCATCGAGGGGGTGGTTAGGCGTGCCCTACGCTTCCATCGCGCTCCAAGCAACGTACCGATTCATCGTCTCTTCGTCCCCGACTCTGTCCGGTCCCGGGTCCTGCAGTGGGGCCATACCAGCCGGTTCGCCTGCCACCCGGGCGTTCATCGCACGTTCTCCTTCCTGGCTCGGCGATTCTGGTGGCCCACCATGAGGAACGACGTCAAGGAGTTCGTATTGGCCTGCGCGGTTTGTGCCCGCAGCAAGGCCTCCCACCAGGCACCCTCCGGGCTGTTACAGCCACTTCCCGTTCCGAGCCGTCCTTGGTCACATGTGGCGCTGGACTTCGTCACAGGTCTTCCCTCCTCCCAGGGGAACACTTGCCTTCTGACCGTGGTGGATCGGTTCAGCAAGGGGGTTCACCTCGTGGCCCTTTCCAAGCTTCCCTCGGCGGCCGAGACGGCGGACCTCCTGACTCACCACGTGTTCCGCCTTCATGGTTTTCCCCAGGACATCGTCTCTGACCGGGGGCCCCAGTTCACCTCCCAGGTATGGCGGGCTTTTTGCAAGGGATTGGGGGCGACGGTCAGTCTTTCCTCTGGTTATCATCCCCAGACTAACGGACAGACGGAGAGGATGAACCAGAGCGTGGAGTCTGCTCTTCGGTGTGTGGCAGCCGAGAGACCAGCTTCCTGGAGCCGTTTCCTTCCCTGGGTCGAGTACTCCATCAACTCCATGGTCAGTTCCGCCACCGGCCTCTCACCTTTTGAGGTATCCCTGGGCTACCAACCCCCTCTTTTCCCCGCACAGGAGGCGGAGGTGGCAGTTCCCTCCGTGCAGGTCCACCTCGACCGCTGCCGACGGGTCTGGGAGATCACCAGGACCGCGCTGCTCCGGACATCTGAGCGCGCCTGTCGTGGGGCCGACCGGCGCCGGGTTCCTGCGCCGACGTACCACCCTGGGCAGAGGGTGTGGCTTTCCGCGAGGGACCTCCCGCTTCGGTCCTCGGCCAAGAAACTTAACCCCCGGTTCGTCGGACCTTTCGAGGTTCTGAAGGTACTCAGTCCGGCGGCTCTGCGTCTGAAACTTCCTGCGTCCATGCACATTCACCCCGTTTTCCATGTCTCCCGGGTTAAGCTTGTCTCCCTCAGTCCCCTGATGCCTCCAGCTCCTGATCCTCCACCTCCCGAGATGGTGGACGGTCACCCCCAGTGGCAGGTCCGCCGGTTGATGGGCGTTCGACGGCGAGGTCGGGGGTTCCAGTACCTGGTGGACTGGGAGGGTTACGGCCCGGAGGAACGGAGCTGGGTCTCCCGACAGCTCATCGTGGATCCCGGCCTGATCACGGACTTCCATCGTGCCCATCCGGGCGAGCCGGGTCGGCCTGGTCGCCGGGTGGCTCCCGTGGAGGGGGGGGTACTGTGAGGTTTTTGTCCGCTGCTCACCTACTCGCTCTGTTCCTTTAAGTTTTCGGTTAATTAATTGCTTTCTCCTCTTCACACGCTTCTTCCTATAGACGCCGTTTGATTGGTGCTCCCCCAACCACACGCTTGTCAATCTCATCCCGCAGCTGTCACAGCTTGTCATTAAGCATTCCTTTTGCTTATATATACCCTGATTCCCCATTAAGTGTTGTTGGATCGTTCTGATATATTCTCTGCATTTGCCGTTCCTTCCATCGCCTGCTTTTCCCTGTGCTTTGCCTCCCAGGACTCTCGAGGAGTATTCCGTTTGGACAACCCGTTCCCCGTTACGAATCGCTCGCCCTGTTTGATCTGCTCGCTTCACACACAGCGCTCTGGTGAGTTTTTGCAAGACAGTCTTTTGACTCTATCATTTTTCGTGTGTGTAAACACTGAAGAGATCCTGCTTTTTGTTCAGTCTGTCTCTCACCCTTTCTGCCTGCTTTTTGGATATCCATTGGGATTCAGTATTGTTTGAACTTTGCTCACTGTGTATTCACACCGAAGATTCTATCACTTGGATTAATTGTTGGGACATTGCTCAATGTGTGTATTCACACCGAAGATTCTATCACTTGGATTTATTATTGGGACATTGCTCACTGTGTGTATTCACACCGAAGATTCTGTCACTTGGATTATCTGTTTGGGACAAGTCACTTCACCTGTCACCTGTCTGTTCCCAACTGTTCACTGAGCTAACCCGCTCTCTCTCTCTCCCTGTTCCGCTACCACCTCGGAGTACTGCCGGGAGGATTCTGCAGAGCGGCTCTGACGTCACTGACAGATTCCTCAGACGTAACCTCCCCGGGAGAAGCTGCAGAGCAGCAACATTCCTCAAATGCTTGTATCCCAGTCTGTTTCTGTTTTCAACCAAGTTCCTTCTGTTATTCTGTGAAATAAACAACCCCTAGTTTTTGGCTAACTCTGAAACTACTCTCTCTGTGCCGTTTGCGTTTGGGGTCGGTGTCAAACCATAACAGGTTAGGAGTGAGGGATAATGGAGGTACTATCCAAGGAGGGGTCCGGGAGGGGGGGGTTCGAGCTGGAGCATATGTGTGTAGGGTTTTAGAAAATAGGTATTAGGGGTATGTCCTATATAAGCATTTGTATAATTGTTAATTTCGCTGGATATACACTGTATACGGTAAAATATTATTATAGACTTTTTTTTTTGTCTTGTTTCTGTACTTGCATGTAATTTTAACCACCTTGACTGTTAGTTTCATTAAGCATTATGTGTTGAGTACTGACTTTTAATCATTTCTGTTTTGCAATAAAAAAAAAAAAAAAGAACAACCGAGAAGTCATGGCGAGGTAAGTATCTTGAAGAAGCACACCGTATACGCGGCCTGAGGTAAGGTCAACTTCAATTTGACATCACAGATTATAAAGATAAAAAGAAATGTTTCTGATTCCATGCAAAGATCGGATCCAAACGATATCAAATGCATGATGGTATTACACAATGAATTGAATTAACCCTAAATGATTTTCTTCTTTAGCAGAAAGGCGTTGAATCATTTATGTGAGGAGGTTTTCTAAGGCAATTTTATCATCCTCAGATCATATTGGTGAGAGGACACGACAAGTGAGAAGGAGTGACTCGTGATTGACCTGAACCACGAACGACATGCGGCCCATGGCAGACCAAACAAAGGGGAGCACAACCAGGGCGACGACACAACCTGAGAGAGCCGCCATCCAACCCAGCCCACCCAGGGACGCCATCCCCAAGGAAGTGGAGCAAAGGACCACGAAGGAGACTGACCAAGGAGACACTGACGAAGAGGAGATCAACCTTTGACGGCCTGAGAGAAGACACCTACGAGTTCAGAGTCATCACCATCAACGAGATTGCGCCTGCTGCGCCACCCCGGCACTGCAGAACACGGCAGACCAAACCCATCACCTACAGAAAGGAGATGGAGCCCGGACCATCAAGGTGGACTTCCATGACCAGATTGCCATCCGTGTGAGAGAGAGCATCCTACAGACAGGCCGCTACACCAGCAAACCCTCGCCCCTCTAGTACCGCGATGACGAGGAACGGGGGGAACAACCACCACACAGCACGTTCAAGACCACCCTACAGCCATGCCTCTAGGCCTGATAAAGGTCAAGCATGAGCACAGTGGCAGACATGTGATGGTGGTGAAGAACAACATAGACTCCAGGGAAAGAGTCTGCAAGGCCACTATAGTTGACCGCCCCACTGCTACAGGTGACCCTTGACAGGGAATGGACGGCAACCAGTGAATGTTCCCGACTGCATCGTCAAAGAAGAGACACATCATCAGAGACCTGTGGACCAAGAGACTTCTGAACACACATTGCCCACATTGTTATGTATGTATTTAATTTTTACTGTGTTACTGTTTGGCCCTGCCACACGACAGACCGAGAACAGATGATCAACACGACACAGCAACTGTCAGATTCACAAACAAGAACTGTTTCACAGAGTTCATATGTATCTGGAAAATTATTGACTAGGAATATGATGAAATACAATCAGTAAGATTGCATTAACCAATTTTATAATGGCAATGAGAAATGATCACAGAGTCACATTGCAAAATGGTATTGTTAAACAGGGCAGAACCAGTTGGGTTGTTCCAAGACACCAAGTTTGTTTTGACCATTGATAGTATGCACCACAGAACAATGCATAACGATTATCATAATCACCTTTTATATTAGTTTTATTAACCACTAGGTTAACGGTTGTTAAAATGTTTTTGTACACATTAGCCACTAGGTTAATGCTTATGTGTAAATCCTATTCCTAATAATTATGCACACGATTTTGTTTTTTCACCCTGTGCACTCTGACCACACAGAGACAGTGTTCACATGTATTTAATTGGTTTATTACTATGCCTGTATGCACAACCATGACATTAGCTCCCCTGAGTCACGACATGAACGACTGAAGGTATGCCAAGATATGTGCACAGCTATAGCCTCTAATGATTGTTATTTGTTGTTTGATATCAGAGTTGAGGACCAATCATTGATATAGGTATTTTGAGATTAATAAAAGAAAAGGGTGATATCTATTCCCACATCTCTGATATCAAAATAACACAGACCGCAGTCCAATCGATCATGTCATGAATCATGTATATAAATAATACTATTTTAAACTGTTATGCCAACCAACAGATCACATTGGCCAAAATTTTCATTATTTTAATTGTTTTCTATTTTATTCATTCTGATAACCGATGGATTACATCGGTCCCATTCTTTTACCATACCTATTCACTTTTACCTGTTCCAAACAATCCTGGTATATTATACATTAATCTCACCCACATTATAATAGAGAAAAGTGAGTATTGTGGTATAATATAATGTTCTCATATAAAGATATTCCCCTCCCCTGTGTCCCCTTACCTGTGCCCCCCCCCCTCTCTGTGGAATAAGACATTCCCCCCCCTTTCTCCCCAATCCTATGCCCCCCCCCTTTTCTCCCCAATCCTGTGCCCCTCTCCCCAAACCTGTATTCCCCCCCCCATTTGACCTATCAAATGGGACCACATCCCCCCCTTGTTAACTATATAAGTCTCCTCCAGAGATCAATCCGGGTCTTTTACCTGGGTCATTTCAGCTGATCACCTGGGGCGAAGCCCTCAGCCATTCTCTCTATGTACTCATGTATATTTCTATCTGTCTGGATAATAAACCTTATTATCTTGACTTCAGTTGACTGAGAACATTCTTCTTCAGGATATCCACAAATATCCCACAGTATAACATATGTAAGATACAACACACAACCACAGGGTCAAGGATATGGAGGGAGTTTGGGTGGAAAAACATAATTCGATTTTTTATAACACCAGAAATACTGTTAGGGTTTGTAACCGACCTCAAACGCAACAGCACAGACAGGAAGTTCAGAGTTAGCCAAAAGCTAGGGCGTATTTATTTACAGAGTCACAAGATGGATGAGGTACAGTAATCAAACAAACGGGGATCTGGCATGTGACGATGTAGCGGCTCTGCAGATACTCCCAGTAGATAGTGGTGAGGAATTGGCATGTGACGTTGTAGCGGCTCTGCAGATCCTCCCAGCTTTCACTCACGGTGGAAAACGGAGAGAGAGAGAAATCAGAAACAGCCCAACGAACACACAGAGGCAGAGAGGTGACTGAGTCCAGTATTAATCCCAAGTGACTTGATCTTCGGTGTACCACACACAAGTTAGCTGAGTCCAGTGAAAAACAACACGGTATTCTTCAGTGTTATTCTAACACACAAATTAGCTGAGTCCAGTGCAAAACAAAACGGAATTCTTCAGTGTTATCCTAACACACAAATTAGCTGAGTCCAGTGCAAAACAAAACGGAATTCCTGAGTGTTATCCTAACACACAAATTAGCTGAGTCCAGTACAAAACAAAAACGGCATTTCTTCAGTGTTCACCAAACACACAAAAAACTGATAATCCAAAAGGACTGTTTTCCAAAAACTCACCAGAGCGCAACGCATAAAGCAGGCAGATAACGAGGCGCAGCTCCAAACGGGGAACCAGGTTCTCCACAGCGGTTCTCCACAAAAAGGTCCTGGAGAGAAAGAAGACAGGAACAGCGACGGGGAAAGGCAGGTATATGCAGTTGTATTCCAGAACGACCCAACATCGATAGCAAGGAGGTCTGTGTATATAAAGCCTTCAGGGGCGCTAATTACAAACTGTGACAGCTGCGGGATGAGATTGATACTTGCTCCAAAAGCGTGTGGCGGGGAATGCACCAATCAACATGGCACCTTAAATGAACGGAGCATGTGGCGGGGAATGCATCAATCAACATAGTACTGTACCTTAACACTTTGAGTGCCACGCCTGGTTTTCCGTTTTACCGCTTGAATGCCACCATCGGCGCCAATGTTAACGTTAATATCGCCTAATCTATGTTTTAAATTATGGCTATGTGTCTAATCTGCCCATCGCATTATCAAAGACTATTTTCCAGTCAGTGCTGTGAAGGCAGATTGTTTTTTTATCGCGTCGTTTCCGTTTCAGAGCAGTTAGAAAAGCACCCGTTTTGATATAAAAAACAGCTCATTCTGGAGCATTCTATGAAAATCGTCTTTTAGTGGAATATTCCACAACGTTGATATTCGTCGGCCTTTTTATGAATCGTTTTCAAATAAACGCTAGATGATCAATATTATACGTGCACGCAAGCACATTACGGCCGCGCACTGATAATCGCTCTGTTGATTTCCTCACGGACTTTTACAGTGAAACCGAAAGAAGACATTTCACAAAACAGCTTATAACTTCATCAAACTTACTCTGATTATCCTACCACTGATAACATAGAGTCCTTACCTGACATCAGATGGTATCCAACTGGTATATTCCAATTCCTGATCACCATTCGAAAAAATCGATACGTGTATGGATCCAACGCAATACAGTAGAACTCCATGATCCGCGGGGCTCTGAGGCTCCAGAATGAACTCTGGTAACCCCGGCTGGATCAGTGAACTGGAAAATGTGGAGTACCGGATTTTTTTCCCCATTCATTTTCATTGAGTCCATTCCAAAATCACTTATGTCATCTGGGAGACGACAGGGGGCGCTTTATTCCACAGTGATCGCCGGCGCCCCTCGGCTATACTCGGGTAGGCTCGGGTGATGCAAAAAAATTTCAGATCACAAAAAAAAAAAAAAAAAAAAAATCCGAGAAATCTCGTGAGTGGCATTCTACGTCACTATTAAAAACCAGAAAAATCTCGTGAGTGGCACTCAAAGTGTTAAAGGAACCAATCATCACAGTACCTTAAGAAGCCTGTGGTGGGGAAGGAACCAATCCTCACAGTACCCCCCCCTCCACGGGAGCCACCCGGCGAACCACTCGGCCCCGGCCTGCCCGGACGGGACCGAAGGAAGCCGGCGATCAGGGGCACTGGAGAGGGGGACAAAGACAGAGGCCCGGAGAGGGGGACCGGAGACGGGGACAGAGGATCGGCGAGGGAGGCCGGAGACGGGGACTGGGGCCCGACAGCGGAGGCCGGGCACGGAGACAGGGGCCCGACAGCGGAGGCCGGGCACAGAGACAGGGGCCAGACGGCGGAGGCCTGGCACGGGGACAGAGGACCGGCGAGGGAGGCCGGAGACGGGGACTGGGACCCGGTGAGGGGGCTGGACGGCACCTGAAGACACTGGGCACGACAGGAGGGGCTCCACCCCCTGATGGTGCCGGAGGACCAGGCGATGTGGGGCTCATGCAGCGCGAGCCAAGGCCTGCCCAGGACCACAGGGACAAGAGGAGAGCTGGTGATGAAAAACTGGAGTCTCTCAACGTGGTTACCAGCAATGGTGAGAAGGACTGGACAGGTGCGTTGAGTGATGTCAGCCAGGCGGCGATGATCCAGCGCGAAGACCTCCAAGGGCCTCTCGAGGTCCTCAAGTGGAATGTTGGCCCGGGTGGCAAACTCAATGTCCAGGAAACTCCCATCAGCACCAGAGTCAATGAGTGCACCCACCGTCGCCCGCTGGTCCGCCCAGGCTAGGGTGACGTTCGCCAGACGGTTAGGTAGTGCACGGGTGGGGGAACAGGAAAAACGGCTCACCAGGATCTCCTGGGGTCCCGGCGAGCCTGGTCTTCTTGGCCGGGTAGGGCAATTGGAGACACGGTGTCCATCCCGGCCGCAGTAGAGGCAAAGGCTGGACCTGAGCCTGGACTCCCGTTCGGCCGGGCTAAGGCGGTTGCGTCCCAGCTGCATGGGTTCCTCCTCGGTCACGGCTCGGGAGGGAAAAAACCCACCAGTCACGGAGGGGGCAGGACGGTCAGCACTGTAGAGGCGGCCGCCGGGAAAGGGAGCCCCTGAGCGGAGGTCGATGGCACAGTCGTAAGGCCGGTGAGGCGGAAAGACCTGAGCCCGGGACTTACTGAAAACCTCCTCGAGGTCGTGGTACTCGGGGGGTACGTCTGGGGGTCCCCGTCGTGCTCGCTCACGCCTTCTCTCCCGGAGGCGTCCGTCGATGCGGATAGCGAGGCTGATCAGGCCCTCGAGAGAATCGGGCTCCTCTTGGGTCGCAAGCTGGTCCCTTACTGCGTCGTTGAGCCCCCTCAGGAAGGTGAGACGAAGCGCTTGATTGTTCCAACCGCTCTCCGTTGCGGCTAGTCTGAACTCCAGCGCGTAGTCTCTGACACTGCCACTGTCCTGCCGGAAGGTGCCCAACCGAGCTCCTGGGTCCTGGCCACGGGCTGGGTGGTGGAAAACCCTGCAGAGCTCTGCCACGAAGTCTGGGTAGGAAAAACAGAAATCAGCCCCCATTGCCCAGGAGGCAGTAACCCACTGTGCTGCTCGGCCCGTGAGCAGGTTAGTCATGTAGGCTACTCGGGCTCCCCTTGAAGTGAATCGGCTGGGTTGATGACGAAAAACCAACTCACATTGCATGATGAATGTGGCACAATCCTCGAAGTTACCATTGAACAACCGTGGTTCGGAGAGACAGGGCTCCCGAGGTGCGGGATCGGGAGGCACGGGGCCTGCCACGGCTGCCGGTGATGCTCCGGCCGAGGCTCCTGAAGTAGGTGGGATTACAGGCAAGGTGTTAACGGCTTCACTCAGCGCTTGTAATTGGTGGAGAATATTAGTCTGCCGGGTGGCCAGAGTGCCAATGGCATCCAGAATAAGCTGGACCTCGGCCCGGAGGTCCTGTAAAGCAGCCGCAGCCGCACCCAACTGTTGGGTGTGGTCGTTGACCAACTCGATCTGGACCGCCAACGCTGCCCTGACCCCGTCTGTGTCGGCTGAGGTCGTCATGGTTGGGTCGTAATGTTAGGGTTTGTAACCGACCTCAAACACAACGGCACAGACAGGAAGTTCAGAGTTAGCCAAAAGCTAGGGCGTATTTATTTACAGAGTCACAAGATGGATGAGGTACAGTAATCAAACAAACAGGGATCTGGCATGTGACGATGTAGCGGCTCTGCAGATACTCCCAGTAGATAGTGGTGAGGAATTGGCATGTGACGTTGTAGCGGCTCTGCAGATCCTCCCAGCTTTCACTCACGGTGGAAAACGGAGAGAGAGAGAAATCAGAAACAGCCCAACGAACACACAGAGGCAGAGAGGTGACTGAGTCCAGTATTAATCCCAAGTGACTTGATCTTCGGTGTACCACACACAAGTTAGCTGAGTCCAGTGAAAAACAACACGGTATTCTTCAGTGTTATTCTAACACACAAATTAGCTGAGTCCAGTGCAAAACAAAACGGAATTCTTCAGTGTTATCCTAACACACAAATTAGCTGAGTCCAGTGCAAAACAAAACGGAATTCTTCAGTGTTATCCTAACACACAAATTAGCTGAGTCCAGTACAAAACAAAAACGGCATTTCTTCAGTGTTCACCAAACACACAAAAAACTGATAATCCAAAAGGACTGTTTTCCAAAAACTCACCAGAGCGCAACGCGTAAAGCGGGCAGATAACGAGGCGCAGCTCCAAACGGGGAACCAGGTTCTCCACAGCGGTTCTCCACAAAAAGGTCCTGGAGAGAAAGAAGACAGGAACAGCGACGGGGAAAGGCAGGTATATGCAGTTGTATTCCAGAACGACCCAACATCGATAGCAAGGAGGTCTGTGTATATAAAGCCTTCAGGGGCGCTAATTACAAACTGTGACAGCTGCGGGATGAGATTGATACTTGCTCCAAAAGCGTGTGGCGGGGAATGCACCAATCAACACGGCACCTTAAAGGAACGGAGCGCGTGGCGGGGAATGCATCAATCAACATAGTACCTTAAAGGAACGGAGAGTGTGGCGGGGAACGGACCAATCATCACAGTACCTTAAGAAGCCTGTGGTGGGGAAGGAACCAATCCTCACAAATACAGGGCAACTATACACCAACACAGAAACCATGCTGGAGAAAATGTGGACAGGAAATAGCAAACCACACACACATATTCTGGGGATGTCAGATAATAAAGAACTATTGGGAAGAGATAGGAGGGATAATAAATGAAATAGTAGGATACGAAATACGCCAGACAGGACAAGTATTGTATTTAGGGAACTTAACACAGGAAGGAATTCAGGGGAAAGACATATACTTGATTAAGATATTACTAGTAGCAGCCAAGAAAGCACTGACGAAAATGTGGTATAGAGTAGAAGCCAGTGGCGGCTCTACCACTAGGGGCGCTAGGGCGCCGACCCACCTGCTGGCCAGCTGCTGTTAAATCAGAGAAGACAATAAAACTTTTTCGTTTTTGTGTTTTATAGCCCTATAAATAATATGAACATGTTTAAAATTAATAATATTTACTCATTTTAAGTATGTTTGTATTTCCAATGCACAATATAACGTTATTATCTAAATTAAAAAAACATCGTTTTCCAGAGCAGGAAGTGACATCACGTTTTTTTTATTTTTTTTATTTTTTCGTATTTCTCGGCCCGGGCTATACGCGATAGCGCTCTGAGTGCGCGTCACAGTTTGATCGCTGTCTCCGTCACAGCCAATCAGTGCATACGGCGTTGTGCGTTGAAATATGACTATTATGTTGGAATCCGAGCGCGATTTGAAGCGGTCTAGGCAGCAGCGTGAACTTCCGTGAAGAATTTCCATAGCCGCATTTCGCGGAGACGCTCTCTGATTGGCCGACGCCAGTATTTTTTTCCATGGCAGAATTTCACATAGACGATCTCTGATTGGCCGAATCCAATTTCTAATGTTCCAATTCTAGCTTCTAGCTTGGTTCCTAGGTTGGTCTAGGACTGTTGTTTGTCTTAGAGCGTGCCGTGCCGTGACTGCAAGTTCTTTAGACTGTTAAGCTTAGGCACTCTTTCAAAGTTGGTTAAGGTTAGAGTTTGTCTTAGAGCATGGCGATAGAACGCCAGGTAGTTTGCAGTCTGTTCGAGCGGAAATGGACAAAGGAATGTACTTGTTGAGTGTTGTGCTAACGAGCTCAGCTGAGCTAACACTTGGCTAACAAGCTATATGGCGGATTATACACGTTTATCAAGCTCTCCTGCCCTGGACGTTTCAACTAAACAGTGAGTCTCTCTCTCTCTCTCTCTCTCTCTCTCTCTCTCTCTCTCTCTCTCTCTCTCTCTGTGCTTAACGTTAACGTTTGTAAATAGTTTTTTTTAGGAGCAGTACTGTTAGGCTACTGCTGTGCTGGCCATTCATGAAGCGAGACATTGCTGATTGTTTATTTATTTTATAACACAAGACTATGACTACCAACTGCCTAGCCAGCCGTGTATCAATCTTGGATGCAATAATAACGTTACTTACCACACTGACTATGTCGATGGCTCATTGATTTAACTACTGCAGCTCTCTCGGATTGAAAATACGTGGATTATGGCTTGTTCAATATCATCTATGTTTGAATGAATGAATGAATGAATGAGAACTTTATTAACAGATTGCAGAATGGGTACAATACAGTACGGCTCAATACACACAATTGTTAAGGGGATGCAGACCAGAGAAAGACGTTTGTCTTGTTTACATCAGGGTCCCAGATTTTCGATTCATATCGATAGTTTAATAGCTAGCCTTGGCTCGTTTAACAATATGCAAAATATGTGTACAGCCCTGTACTCATACTGAAGTTATTCTTGGTATATAATAGGTCTGATTGTGTAACGAATCGATTCCACGTCGTGCTGTGTGTGAGAGAGAGAAGGAGAGAGGGAGAGATCTGCCTGTGTTTGGAGACGGGCGAGTTTTGTTTCTAACTTTTCTATTTATATTGTGTTTCAAGTTGTGAATTAGAGTCTAGACTATACTTTATTTGACTGGTTGTGTGTTGTTGTAGTAACAGCTGAGCGACTCGTTCATAAGAGCCGATTCATTGCCGTGAGCGTGAGTCGAATCGCTCACGTCTTGCCATGAGTCTTGCGTGGTACAGTACTGTACTGTACAAAATATTTGGTATAGCGCCCCTAGTGGCGAAATACCCAGCGGCCGCCACTGGTAGAAGCACCGACGAGGGAACAATGGACAGAGATAGTGGGTGGGATACAGGAAATGGAGAGAATCACACATAGGCTGAGGCTACAAGACGAGAAGTTTGAGTCAAAATGGGAGAAGAGGGAAGAGTATAGGAAAAAAAGAAACGACATCACAGAAGAGTGAAAAGGAGACAAGAAGAAAAATCGAAACGAAAATAAACTATGAAGGTACCAAAGAACACATGTCTTTTTTTTTTTTTTTATCTCTTTCTTTGTTTTTGTTTTGTTTTGTTTTGTTTTTTCCTTTTCCCCTTTAGTGAATTTATTTTAGGTCAACTCGTCATTCAATTTTGATATACATTTTTCTACTATCAGCTATATCTTTTAGTTCTTATCTATCGAATTGTATTGTACTATCGTTTATAATTTTGACCTCCAATTGTATTATTGTATGTGGATGTTTTGTTTGTAAATCAAAAAACTGAAAATAAAATAATGTAAGTATAAAAAATATATATATATATTTACTGTTGACCTGATAGTGTTTATTGTTTTATTGTTTACCCGTATATGCTCCTTGTATCACGCGCTGTATACAGCGCGCACCCACGTATTGGGACGGAGAAAAAGATACCGTTAGTTGGGGAAGAAAAGGTGTATCAGATTCAGGAGAGAGTTGTTTTTTTGCTACAACGCTGTAACGCTCATCTTTTCTGCCAAGAGCACACACATTTCTGCCAAGAGCGCTGTCGGGAGTGCAGCGTGCAGACTGCTCGCAGCCACACATATTGGGCGTGTCTGCGCTGGTATCTCATCGAGCAATGTGCTTTCGTGGATAGCTCGCAGACACAGAGCAGGCTCCGCGAATGCAATTTGCTTCGCACAATCCATTCTCTGTGGATTCCGCCCCCACAGTGTGAAATAAGGTTTCAAAAGGTGGGCAATACTGCCACCTAGCAGGATGTGGCTGGTATTGCACTTTTGGGATCTCAGTATGATTTCCTATGGTAACACCGAGGTCCGTGAGTGACATTGCATAGAATAAAAAAAATGTATAAAAGAAAGAACGATGAAAACCAGACTATACTTGGGTATGGCACTGAGGATTTTAACATACATAGATCGGGATGATACTGCAGCAATCTATCGCCAAGGAGGTTATGTAATCGGTCTTGTCTGTTTGTGTGAAGGAGATATCTCAAAAAGTAATGGCCGAAATGCCACGGACTGCCATGGAACAGGAAGAAACCTGTTGGTTTTGATGACCCTATGACCTTACAATCACAGAATTTGCTGTGAAAATCCAGGACCCTGAAACGTATTGATTTTGTTCACCACATAACCTTTACTCAAACGCCACCATCACGCCAAACTGAGAACATGATACCTCAAAAAGTAATGGCTGGATTGCCATAAAGGTTGCTGTGCACATTCATGGTCCCAGGAGGAAGAAGCCTAATGATTTTGGTGACTCCATCATCTTTCCTCTAGCACCCCATCAGGCCAAAGTCTCCATTTTGTTAGTCGTTGTTACATCCCAATGGATGTGCTTCCCCAGTGTGTGTCTTGTTCTCCAGAACCCATCCTCCACCATTGGTCCCTGCTATGCCTGCCCCTCCATTGGTGGACTACATAGCAGCACAGCACTGATTGGTGGATGGGTTTCAAGACTCCAAGACCCAATCAGAAACCATCACCCACCACCCAATCCTGGATCACCACACCCTGTTAAAACATGGCTGCTCACTTCAGTCATTCTCTCTCTCTGGCATGAGGCTAGGCCTAGTAATATTTTGAGACATTGACTTTGGATAATATTGCATTCGTTTATTGGCCTTTATATTAGTGACATTGCCTTTGTGTGTGTATGGCCACAGAGAGAGCATTGTTAGCTATAGATTGTTGTGTTATATGTTTGCCATTCTTGTATGTATCATTAATGTGTTTTTTCCTCTTTTTCAGGAAGCACAGATGGGGTGAGCTGCCATTTCCTTTGGACATTGTTTTTTCCTGTTTTTGTTAGGTAAGGGTAGTTTAGGTAATGTAATTTCTTTTACCATACATTAGCTTGGTTTATTTGGAGAATAGTGGTGTTTGTTGTTTTGGCCTTGGCTCACCCTTGAGCTACATGTGCTTCCTTTGCAATTATCAATAAATATCATTGTGTTTACAAACTTGGTCCATCATTTCTTTCAACCAACAGTTATGTTACAGCCCTTTACCCTTAGACCCACAGGGGTCGTAACAAATCGGATGGAATATTCACAGCAAAATTAGCTGTGAATATTCATGACTCCTAGAGGGAGAAAGCTATTGATTTCTGGTGATTCTGTGACCTTTCCTCTAATGCCACCATGTGGATTTACAGTATAGCCTCGGTCTGTTGAGACTGGCAATATCCACAACTCTTTCCGTCATCTACCCGGTGAGGAGATTGTTAGGCGTTGGCTGATGTCTATCGAGTGCATTCTTCTAGTTCTGACTGAAAAGTGAACTGAAGAGCATTAAGTGATGCATTCAGTTGCAGTTCTGAGGGAAGAAAAAACTATCTCACCACATGTTCCCTGTCATGCGTGTATTTGTACCACTGGTCGGTCCTGAGTTCTGTTGTCATGAGAAAAGACAGGCAGTGCCAGCGAGACATTATATAGAAATGTTTCCCCCTGTTGTCCTCGGGGGCCTTTAACTGTTCCCTCCAACTTGACAGATTAGCCATGACTGGATACAGACACATAAATATGCACACACACACGCACTCGCACAAACACACACATGTGCACACAGACTTCACAGGAGATCTGCCTAACCCTGGAGACATTTCTGACCTTCTGGCATATCGGTTTTTACAGTGCCGTGTTTCAGTACAACACATCGGTGAAGTGGAACCAGTGTTGTAGTCGAGTCACTAAATCTCGAGTCCGAGTCGAGTCTCGAGTCCACAGTGTTCGAGTCCGAGTCAAAGCCAGAGTCCAAGTCCGAGTCACCAAAGAAGAGCCTGAGTCGAGTCCCTGTTACCCTAGTCCGAGTCCAAGTCATCACGGTTGTGTCCACTCCACTCTGGCAGTCAAAGAGCTGACATACGAATAAAAAAAGGTCTACATTAACACAATGGGGACCGGCCACGTATATATACAGGTTTCGGTGCCATGCGTTGTGGACCAGAGGCACGTATATAGCCGTGGCAAGTTGTTATTGTTTTATTCCATATTAATAACCGGGTCAAGATCCCCGACCGGCTCTGCAGATCTACCCTTGTCTGTGGAATCGAGAACATGCAATACCGGCCAGATCCTCTTAGGGGCGCCATCGCTCCACTGCAGTATGCCCTGTGAGCGAATGTAAAACTTTATTTTTTCTTCCAATGGAGTATCATTGTAGCCGGATCCTGAACCAGCACAATGTACTGTGGATCACGTTTCGAATCGCAGATTTCACCATGGAATAATGGGATTTATCATCAGCCAATGGACATGTCGATATACCAGATGCCGATCGATAACGGGGAAATGCTGGGGGGTTTATGAACTCAATTGACAATGAGAATGGACAGATAGCAATACTATAAAGTATAGATATAGCTGTACAAAAAGACACCGGTCTGTTGACAAACCCTGGTCCTCAAGCACTATATTAGACGCATCCCAGCGGTTGCCAAAGTGTTAAACATAAAATGACACAGCGGTCACCATTTCAAAGGGAGTTTATTTACTTTGTGACACAATAGCCAATGCACTAATAACAAATGCAATAGCCATCAATAACTTATGCCAAATGATTAGGGCTAGGGATGTTCGATATTGGCTTTTTTACCGATACCGATATACCGATATTGTCCAACTCTTAATTTCCGATACCGATATCAACCGATACCGATATATGCAGGGTTTCCCCCCCCCCCAAAAAACTGAATAATTTCAGGTAATTAACATTACATATCTCTTGTTGTGGAATTATTAATTCCACAAAGAGGTGGGACCAAGTCATTGTTTTGCAAGTCTCAAGTCAGTCGCAAGTCTTGGTACTCAAGTCCTGAGTCAAGTCCCAAGTCAAGACAGGCAAGTCCCAAGTCGAGTCCCAAGTCAAGACTGACAAGTCCCAAGTTGAGTCCCAAGTCCTAACCTTTAAGTTTCGAGTCCTAAACAAGTCATAATACGCGTTTCACCAAAAGGTTTCATTATCAACTTGTTGGCAAAACATAATCTAATTTCTATAAATGTAATAATATTCAGAATCAGTCTTACAACTAGATACAATTGGGCAAGAGCTGCTTGAAAACCAGTTCAGGAGTATATTGAGAAAAAAAAGAATAAGGATCACCATATCCATTTTAAAGGTAGGATGCATCTGTCAGTCGTACTTAACTATGTGTGTTACTGCTTCGCGGCATAAGCCCCATAATACTCTCCCCGCTGTTGAAAGCCGGAGCACGGAGGGTCGTTGATGAGCGCAGCGATGCCGGCTCACGCCGCCCCTCTCCCCGCTGGCGAAAGCCTTATCGCAGCACAGCTGAGGGCCGCGTCGCGGCTCATGCGCGCGCTCGGCCAATCAGAGCGCAAAACGGCAACGCGGTAACCGAACAGTGTTGTAGAAGGCATAGACGCGCCCTGTATATACAGTCTAATGAGTCTATGGCACATGATCCATAATAGCAGACCTTGGTTCAACTAACTAGTCTACCTTAACCCTTTATCAATTTTGGGGTATAAAAAATCTGTACTGAAATGACAAGGCATCTCTGCATTTCATATATTAGGTAGTTTATTAGGTATTAGAATTAGGTAGGGCCTAATTTGTGTGCGAGTTCTCTCTCTCTCTCTTGGATAAAATAACAAACTCAGCAAGGCCAACGGCTTCTCTGTTACAGTGGGTGACAATATTGTCACAAGGAAAGATGAAATTACCTACCTGGGTTCCATCCTGTGACAAAATGGCAACCAATGTAAATATGTAATAAAAAAAAGTCAACCAACGAACTCTATTCTTATACCGGATCTCCTCACTGGTAAACAAGAATACCTTGAAGACTAACAGGAGCACTCATTCAAGGGTACTACGACTATGCTTGTACCTCATGGTACCAAAGCACCTCAAAGGCACTAAAAACAAGATTACAAACATCACAAAACAAACTGGTCAGACTACTGCTTGACCTTACCCCTGCCCATTTTGACAACCTAGGATGGCTTAGAGTAGACAACAGAGTACATCAACTTCAGGCACGTGCACACATAGAGGCCTAGGGGTGCTTGAGCACCTGCCTTTTTGAGCCTCATCAAAAAAGTGCCCTTTTTTTTTTTTTTTTTTCGTTACGCATATAGACTGCCCTTCCAACTGAAAAATGTCAGGATAGAATCAAAATATTAGGTAAAGAGAGAGATGCCCCATATTCCATTGCAGTTTGCACGGCCTCCTCAGCGGACCTATATATTTTATGCATAGCGTGGGTGGTGATGATGATGATGATAGAAACCGCTGTGGCGCATACAGTTGAATGCTGGTATTACACTCATTGAGGGACACGAAGAAGTCAAGTCCGATGGGATTTGGGAATCTCAAATACAAATCGGGATTGGAATAAAAAATGCATTTATATTAAACAATACAGAATATACAGCACTTCTTGGGGTCTGTAGGGCAAGCACTTATTCCCTCCCCCCTGAACATTTATGGAGATGTATGGGCCTTTTAAGTCAGTGATAAAAGTGTCTTTCAAGGATAACTGATGAATATTCAATATTTGATCACCAAAACCCCCCAAAAAGCATAAAAAGGGGGCCTCCCGCCCGAAAAGGGCCCTTAAAAATCGTGCTTGCGCGCTACGCGCGCTCGGTTAATATATACACACAAGTGTAGTGCCCTTTTCAGCCTTTGAGCACCTGCCCCTCTAAAGTCCTGTGCACGTCCCTGATCAACTTGCAATGGGCCTGGTCTACAAGATACACTACCACCATGTACATGTCGAAATACTTCCCAAAGGTCAGTGAATTCCAGGACCACAACACCAGAGGGAGTTCCACAAATCATGTTCAACCCAGATTAGTCTCAAACAAGGGACTAAACACGTTTCGCAATTATGCCACAACAATGTGGAACGCCCTACCCACAGCCGTAAAATAATGTAAATCCCTACCCTCCTTCAAAACCGCTCTCAAATAGCACCTATGGGTGGCTGCAATTAAAAACTGGCCCCTGTAAATGTCCAACCCCACCCAACCCCCTCCAATGTAGTTTATTCCCCTTCGAATGTAGTATATATTTCTGTTTCTTATGATCTGTCTCTTATACAGTACTGTATACTTGTATGTCATAAATGTCTTGATAAAACAGTACTGTATACTTGTATGTCATAAGTGTCATGATGAATTGAAAATGGGGGACCCTGATGTAAACAAGATGAAAGTCTTTCTCTGGCCTGCATCCCCTTAACAATTGTGTGTATTGACTATTGAGCTGTACTGTATTGTACCCATTCTGCAATCTTTAATACAATTTTCAATCAATAATTTTTTTTTAAGGAGCAGCATTAATGTTAGGCTTTCATCAAGCGAGACATTGCTGATTGTTTATAAACCAAGTTACATACCGTTATTTATGCAGCTTCAAATGTAGTTGGAAGTTGTTGCGTCTCCATCTGTGATTTTCTGCAATTCGTTTTTTGTTGACCACCACATCGTTTTTATAAGCAAACGAAGCAATATTTGGTATAATCTCCCACTGGATCCGTTGTTCTTAACGTTCGTAACTTACTTCTTCTCTGGCGCAAATTGATTGGATGCTGTCGGATTGTTTCAAACAAAGTGGGCAGAAGATATGATCTTTGAGCCAAGACACAAATTACATTTAACTAAAACGATCTTTTCTTTGTGCTCGACAAAAGAGAAATTGTGACAATATCCATCTGTAAAAACGCGACTAGTGGGGGCTGCCATGACGGTCAAATAGTAAACAACACCCCACAGCACAGCGTGTCTCCGCGAGTAGGGTCCAGCTGCAGCGCCGGAGAATCCTCTCAAGGGGCAAGCCTGTGGCAGCCACGCAGGGGTGCAGTCGTGCACACACGCGGTTACACGGCGCGTTATTAGTAGGTCACTCAGGGCAGAAGTGCGCGCAATGATAAGTACCCGGCCGTTGTAGAAAGCTACCCGGCCGGCGGCCGGCACTTCTCACCTAGACTTTGCATAATAATAGGAACCTACGAGAAGGTGGGGGGCTGCTTGATCTCCATTGTTATGCATAATAATCATCTGTTCTGTGCGCAACTGAGGGAACATGTATGCGCGGGAGCGGGAGCGCGCGTGCACGTGGCGTGTAACCAGTTCCCATATTACGACTGCACCACTGCAGCCACGAACCTACTACTTTCTATATAGCAGCTGGGAGGTGCGCTGTTTTAAGTGAGCGACGAGCGTGTGTTATTGGATTGATTGATTGATTGAACATCCGAGCTGCTTCTATAGAAAGAAGGTTCGTGGCTGCCACAGGATTGCCCAGTGAGAGGATTCTCCGGCACTGCAGCTGGACCCTATTGGTCTCAGACCGGAGAGGAGAACTGCGCTGCAGCTCGCTACCAATCTACATAAAAATAACGCAGTAACTAACGAACCATTCAGTATTTAATATAACTTATCTTTGGGCATGGTGGAAGCCAAGGTATCAAGTCTTCTCAAGTCAAAAGGCTCAAGCAGTGGTGCAGTGGCAAATTGACAGTAGGTCAAACGCTCCACGCGCGTGCGCGCGTGCACGCGCATGCACAGTTTTTTTTGGCTGCTCTCGTCCTGCAGCTGGATACTATTGCCTCACAGCGCGGCCGTCAGCGCGCGGCCCAGAGAGCGCCGCTGGCTCTGCGGCTCTGCAGCTGCATGCTTCTCCGGGAGTCCGGTTGGATAATGCCATGTAAAAAGCGATTGCGCGTACTTCAGCCTCAGTGACCGAGGTATAACGCCGTTATACCGAGTTATACCAGCACTGCACCACTGGGCTCAAGTCCAAGTGAAGTCACAAGTCATTGGTATTAAAGTCAAAGTCGAAGTCGGCGGCTAGGTGGTGTAGTGGTCTAAGGCACTCGCCACCAGTGTGGAGACGCTAGGATTCGCGTGTTCGAATCCAGCTCTCCACATTGTTTTTCAGTTTGGCTGGTCGTCCGCAGTAATACACATTGGCCGTATTACGGGGAGGGAAAAACTGAAGGGTGGGGATCGAACGTTGTGAACAAGCGACTCCTACAAGTCGGTTGGTGCGCCTGCGCAGTAGAATCAGGAAGTGTCGGGGGCAGCGTGAGCCTCCCACGCGTTACTCCTCGAACACTGAGAGATCGAGCTGCGCAGGTGAAAAGATGCGACTGCTGTTACCTCAAGTACCGGAGGGGACTTGTGCTATGTATGACTTAGTCCTCACTGCAGCCGGCTTGTGGGAGGCAAGAAACAGCGTTCGTGACAGGGGAGGGTTGAATTGGATGATGCGAAATTGGGATGGGAGAAAAATATAGAAAAAATGGGAGAAAAAGTGGATCAAAAAAAAAAGTCAAAGTCGAAGTCAAAGTCTTTTTTGATTTGGTCAAGTCAAGTCCAAAGTCATCAAATTCATGACTCGAGTCTGACTCGAGTCCAAGTCATGTGACTCGAGTCCACACCTCTGGGAATTAACACAACATTATGCATACTTTTGACAATAAATAAAATAAGAATGTGTTCGTACTTGCTTGCCTGGGTAAATAAAGGTTAAATAAATGTATTTAAACCGATACCAATATTTTCCGATATTATTTTAATACCAATATCGGCCGATAATATCGGTAGGCCGATAATATTGGACATCCCTACCTATAACCAAATGTAAACCAATAAATAAATTAACAAGCCAGAGTCCTCGTCTGCACCTTCCGGGTCTGAATGCAGTCAATGCTCGAGTCCAAATCCAAGTCCGAGTCATTAGTGCTCAAGTCCAAGTCGAGTCACTAGTCCTGGAAATCAGTCCAGGAGTGGAGCGCAGATGGGCAGAGTCTCTGAGACGCCCCTGCTTCGTCCTCAGCAGACCGGGCGAAAACGGAGCAGAGAATCGTCCCCGCAAGATGCCCCCATCTCGTGCCGCCACGAGGCGCCGAAGTCGGGGGGGAAGTCGACCCGTTTATTCGATAGTTCGCTTCCAAAACAAACGGCATCGCGGTAGCTTCACCTTGGCACCGGCCATTGTGTAAATAATTTACCGCGGTACTGACAGGTCGTGTCACCATGGTACCAATTTTGCACTTCTGGAAATACCGTCATGCCGTTGTTTCTGTTCGGGAATACTGTGGCACCCCTCCACGGGGGTTTCATCACCTAGGCGAGATAATGTCAAGAAAGTGTTGAGTTGCACCGCGTCCTGCAGCCAATGAGACGCGAGACGTCGGGGAGGTTCTGTATTTGTGTTACAGTCAATCAACTGTTGCCGTGCCGCACGGCATGACAGGGCAGAAAACGGAATGTGTGGGTGAACGGGAGAGACACAGAAACCAATAGAGAGAGAGATAGAGATAGATAGAGATAGAGGGAGAGAGATAGAGAGACAGAGAGAGAGGGAGAGAGAGAGAGAGAGAGAGAGAGAGAGAGAGAGAGAGAGAGACATATCCCACCTATTGTCCTCCCTCTCAGGAGGCATAAAAGGCCACGTATGCGCTCGGGAAGCTCCCTGGTGCGCCCCTTACCCCCCGGTGCGCCCCTTACCCCCCGGCCCGCGTCACTCTTTGTGTGGGGCGCAGGTATGCGGGTGACTCTGGAGGCTAATATTTTAGTATGTGTGAAAGCAGACAGTGAGGACCTGATAATGCCCCGGGGTGATGTCATGCACTCTTTCCGTGCTCCGCGTGAAGGGGCGGAGGTGCCGGGGGTGAGAGAGAGGGAGAGAGAGAGGGACAGAGAGGGAGAGAGGGGGGGACAGAGACAGACAGAGGTGTTGGGATGTGTGTGTGTGTGTGTCAGTTACAAAGGGGGGATTGGGGTGGTTGATTACTGCATGTTTGACTTATCCCCAGACCAGCATTTGAGATGGCGGCACTGATTACAGCGGTGCCCCAACCTGAACAACCTGTCTTTTTATACCCCGACACCACACACACACACAAACACACACACTCTGTGAAATACTTGAGACCAGTGGTGAAGCCCCCAGTGCCCATGAACTGACCCTACCTCAAGTGAATTCTCAGCTTCATCCATCACTTCATGTCTCTCTTTCTCTCTCTCTCTCACACACACACTTTCCATTGTCTAAATATGGTTGCATAATATAACCATCACAATTGCCATCGGAAAACTACAGCGTAACCCCACATGGACAGTCTCAAAGAATGGCAGAATAGAATCGAATATTTTATTTGCCAAGTAAATTTTTACGTCCTCTGCCTTTGACCCGTCCTCACTATTTGGGGGCAGTCGGCGGCCACAGTCCTGCACCCCGGGGATTAAGTGCCCTGCTCTACAAGGGCACTTCCAACGCTGGGTATTGCATGGGGGGGGGGCACTAGCCCCTTCCCCCACCACCACATTTTTCCTACCGGTCAGCGGGATCCAATCAGCGGCCTTCCCAGGCCACAAGCCCGCTTCTCTAACCGCTGAGCGAGTGTGTGAATGAGAGCGAGAGAAGGGGGGGGGGGGGGGGGGGGGCGGGAGGGTTATGAGCAACAGTACGCAATCAGGTTATATCCATCCAGTCTACATTCCCTCTTCTTTCCCAGACTGTCAGGTACAGACAGACGTCCTGGGGTTACGGTGTCGGGCTTCCTTATCTGTGGCTGTGCTCTCCAGGCCCACGGACTGACAGCGAGGACGGGCTCCTACCTCGTCAGTGGACTCACCCCGACGCAATCGTCCCGTTCCGAAGGCAATTTCCTCTCTTATCAACTTAGCGCAGCGCTGGAGGACACGGCGCAACGCTCTGTAATCATAACGTATGTGCGTGCCTGTCGGCATGCAGCTGAAATATGGTTTTGCTTTAACGCCTCATATCTTTTACACTGTCTCCGAGGTTTTCATGGCAATTCATGCGAGCGCACAGATACACAGACACGCACGTGTGTGTATGTGTATGCGCAGGCATGCACACACACACAAAACCGTCCCTCCTGGACTTTTCACATACCGCGCTTAAGTGCCTTTGTTTTACACATTTCCCAAACGAAACAAAAATCAAAACACAGATGTTAGCTTGAAAATGAAATCCTTGTTATTTTATTTGTGAGAAGAAAATACACAGAGTGTGTGTGTGTGTGTGTGTGTGTGTGTGTGTGTGAGAGTCGAAGTCAGCTGTCTCTCTCTCTCTCCCCGCGTCTCTCCATCCGTCCAGGCTACTGTGTCGGGTCGCCGCTGACGGGGAGGGCGCTGAAGACGTCCTGCAGCAGAGTGGCGTAGTGGACGCTCCGCACAGCGGGGGGGGGGGCCTCCCTGCTCCAGGCCGCCTCGACCTGGGAGACAACGGGGGGACACACTGAATCATTCTCTCCGGGAAGGGGTTGTCCTCGGGTTTGAGACACACGTGTTGATAGATCGCCGCAGTGTCCTGCAGGAACCTCGTATCTCAAGCTCGCATGTCGTCTTTGTCGGGGGGATCGAGGGAAAACGGATTGATTTTCCTATTCGAGGGGGAAGATTCTGGATTTTTTTTACAAGCCTATGTCCTGTTTATGACCAAGCGAAGCCTCCTCTACAGGAGATTCATAGTTTCCCCACGCCAGAGCTTCAGTTCCCGGGAAATTGGCACCAAGCTCCTGTTTACATCTGTTAACAATGCTGGTGCAAATTAATGAGTTATGGACACCATTACCTTCAAAATCACATAAAAGTAATTCTAAACAGTTATATTATTTATTGTTACTTTTACTACACCTATGAAAACACAACGATTCGCTATAGCGACTCCGAGAGTAACTATTCCAAAACCCTGTTGACTCTCATCAGCGTCGCTAACTAATGATAACGGAATGCCGATTTCTCAGAAACAAAAGCACTTGGATGGCCAGTTATGTGCCGCCAGGCTGCTTGTGACCGTCTCCTGTGTTGCAGCAATCAGCTGCTAATTGGGACGCTGCCTGTCAGGGCTCAAACACACTGCCACTCTACTGCTGGAAGACACTGTGGGAGCAGTGTCTTCCCCCCTTCCACCACAATTAACTTTGTGTTAGTAATTATAATAAATATATCCTTTTGGTTTAAACTTGACCTTTGGTGTCTGTGGCCCCTTTATGTTGCTTCCCTCTGAGCCAGGGTCGTAACATATTGGGCACTCGTCCCAAGATTGAATTTGGAAAACATTTAATAATTAAATTGAATAAGATTTAGTTTGATTAGTTAGGCTATTGCCTTTAGTTTGTTTGGCCTTAGTTTTGTGGTGGCTGGGTAGTGTGGTGATTCCTCTCCTCTGTGGACATACAGCACATGGTGAGTATGGACAACACTGGAATAGACCGCTTTTAAGATCACTTGACAGGCCTGGTCAAGTGATCAGTACAGTACAGTATATCTTGCACTGGCTGAAAGCTAATAACAAACTATGCCAAAACTTTTCTCTCTTGTAAATCGTCTGCACATCAGTATCCAATCTATATCTATACTTGTGCTGTCATAAGGGGACCCCCCGTTATTACAGAGACATGCTACTTCAGTGGAGGCTGGCAAACCACAAAAAACCACCCACTGCAATGTAAATATTCAATCTAAACCTATGTATTCACTTTGGTCACATGACACTCGCCGTGCTTCTTTGAACGCGACGTACGAGTCAGTAAACATGCAGTCAAATAAAGAGCGACACTGTCATGTTTACTAAACCTTCTGAAACGAAAGTCCCAGTGCGACGACATCGAAGTACATTTAATACCGGACCACCTGGTGTGAATGTACTCTCTGGGTCTAATATACACTGCGGTTTGTCTAAATTGTATCAGTAATAGCTGGATATTAACGGCTCGGAGCAAAGTTAATACACTATACCTTTTTATTTTTTAAGCTTACCCCAATATATATATATCGGGTCATTAATATCTGGTCTTAAATCCTGATTTGGGTGGTCTGAACTAGCCCGCTGGTCTCAGTGTTAGTACAGGTTTCAAACGATGTTGAAATTATTTTCGAAGCGTTTGGCAATTTGTTCCACAGCTGCACAAGCCGTCCCAGTGATTCTGACATTATTTGTGTGTAACACTATCTCATCCCACCTTAGTGTCCTCGCATGTGAACCGCTGTTTACTGTGGGCTCCTGGAAAACCTCCCCTTTAACACTTTGAGTGCCAGCCACGAGAAATCTCGTTAGTTCATGCCATGCGTTGAGTGCCAAGGACGAGAAATCTCGCTATTTAATCGTTGTTGCTTTTATTAGCGATTTCCATTAATTTTTCATCAATCTAGCCTCACGTTACCATTGGGACTGTCTCTGAGCTCGAACAGGGGAAATACCACCCCCTATCGTCTCCCGGATGGTAATGCACGCATTGGATTGGACCGAATGAAAATGCATGAGAAGAAAAATCCGGAATCCACATTTTACTTCTCAGGCATGTAACCCGAGCCTACTGCAGTCATCGCCGACCCTCAGAACAGCGTGGATTATGTGTTTTTCGAGTACCCAGCATTGGATCAATAAACGCGATCGATATCTGGAATGGCAATCAGGAATTGGAATAATCTTTTTGCAGAAGATCTGATGTGAGGTAAGGAATCTATTTGATCAGTCTTGGGGTAATCAGAGTCTTTTTCACATATATCTCAACGTGTCCCCTATGTGTGTATGTGTGTGTGTGCTGACCAGGAAATAGATAATCGATTTTTCAGCCCGCTTCTCTAGCGTGCACAAGTACACATATACTATCGATAATCTAGCGTTTATTTGAAAACAATTCATAAATAGGCCGAAAAATGACCGTGTTTTGTGTATTCCACTAAAGGGCGATTATCACATAATCTTGAAATTTTTTGGGACATTTTCAAAAACGGTATAAAACGGAAATGTACAGATGAAAAAACAATCCGTTTCGTACATGTTGACTGCAAGCAAGTCATTGATAAGCGACGGGCGTATTAGACACATAGCCATAATATAGAATATAGAAATAGCTTGACGAAAATCATGAAATATCGGCAAATCAGCCCAAAAAGGCTGGCATTCAAGCGCTAATTCTGGCGCCCCCTGCTGGCACTCAATGTGTTAACCACGTTAAAACACTCACATCTTACAATACATTTCCAATAGAATAGAATAGAAAACTTTATTGCCATTTCAACACATGGTTGATTGGGATTTGTCTTGGTACCAGCACATACAGTATAAAAACATACAATATAAAAACACAAGAATACATGCAATACAATCCCCACAATAAGTTTTACACAAACAATAAAAAAATTATAATAATAAAATTGTTATGGTTTGTAAACAACCCCAACAGCATGGCACAGACAGGAAGTTCAGAGTTAGCCAAAAACCAGGGCGTATTTATTTACAAAACAGAAATGAGCGAAAACAACAAAAAGCACAAGGGGAGAAAATGTTCTTGGCAGAGTTGTCTGCGGCTCTGCAGCTCGTCTTCAGAGCAGAGACGGCACTGTGGCGTTGCGCCTCTGACTCTGCGGCTCTGCAGCTACTTGACGATCCACTCTGGGGAAACAGAGAGAGATAATGTCAACAAGACGAGCGAACGGAATACAATGCAGTCCAGAATTGTTTAGCTGAGTCAGTAACAACAACAAGCGGCTCCTCTTCAGTGTTACCCAAACACACAAAAACAGAAAGGTCCCGAGTCCAGGAAAATGCGAGAAAAACAGAGTATCCAAAAAAAGTAAGTTCCAAAACTCACCAAGGCGCAATTGCGCAAAGCGGTCTATGAGGCAGAGATCCAACAGATGGCAGAGAAAAGCAACAGCGGTGACTTCCATAGACGTCCTGGAGAAAAACAGACGAGGTACAACACGGGAGGAAACAAGCAGCAGCCAGTGGTAATCCAAAACGACCCGACACAGAACGTTAGGAACACCAGAGTATATAAGGGCTCCACCGAGCTGATTAGAACTCACTTCAGGTGCCCGAAGGTAATTGGTACGTTGAAGCGTGCGGAATCGGACCAATCCTCACAGTACCCCCCCCTCCACGGGAGCCACCCGGCGACCTGCCCGGCCTCGGCCTCCCCGGATGGGACCGATGGAAGTCGGTGATCAGGGCTGGGTCCATGATGAGCTGGCGGGAGACCCAGCTCCGTTCTTCCGGACCGTATCCCTCCCAGTCCACCAGGTACTGGAACCCCCGTCCTCGCCGTCGGACGTCCATGAGCTGACGGACCTTCCACTGGGGGTGTCCGTCCACCATCTCAGGAGGAGGCGGATCTGGAGCAGGAGGCATCAGGGGACTGAGAGAGACAGGCTTAACCCGGGACACATGGAAAACGGGGTGAATGCGCATGGATGCAGGAAGCTTAAGACTCACCGCTGCGGGACTGAGCACCTTCTGGATCTCAAAAGGGCCGACGAACCGGGGGTTAAGCTTCTTGGCCGAGGATCGAAGCGGAAGATTCTTGGCGGACAACCATACCCTCTGCCCAGGGTGGTACGTCGGCGCAGGGATCCGGCGTCGGTCAGCTCCACGACTGGCGCGCTCCGATGACCGGAGCAGCGCAGTCCTGGTGATCTCCCAGACCTGACGACACCGGTCGAGATGATCCTGCACGGAGGGAACTGCCACTTCCGACTCCTGTGCAGGGAAAAGAGGGGGTTGGTAGCCCAGGGATACCTCGAATGGCGAGAGGCCGGTGGCGGAACTGACCAGGGAGTTGATGGCGTACTCGACCCAGGGAAGGAACCGGCTCCAGGAAGCGGGTCTCTCGGCGGCAACACAACGGAGAGCAGACTCCACGCTCTGGTTCATCCTCTCTGTTTGTCCGTTGGTCTGGGGATGATAACCAGACGAAAGACTGACAGTTGCCCCCAATCCCTTGCAAAAGGCCCTCCATACCTGGGAAGTGAACTGGGGACCCCGGTCCGAGACGACGTCCTGGGGAAAACCATGGAGGCGGAACACGTGGCTTGTCAGGAGGTCCGCTGTCTCGGAAGCTGAGGGAAGCTTGGGAAGGGCCACGAGGTGAACCCCCTTGCTGAACCGATCCACCACAGTCAGAAGGCACGTGTTTCCCTGGGACGATGGAAGACCCGTGACGAAGTCCAGCGCCACATGGGACCAAGGGCGGCTCGGAATGGGAAGTGGCTGTAATAGCCCGGAGGGTGCCTGGTGGGAGGCCTTGCTGCGGGCGCAGACCGTGCAGGCCAGAACAAACTCCTTGACATCGTTCCTCATGGTGGGCCACCAGAATCGACAAGCCAGGAAGGAGAAAGTGCGATGAACGCCGGGGTGGCAGGCAAACCGGCTGGTATGGCCCCATTGGAGAACCCGGGACCGGGAGTCGGGGACGAAGAGGCGACGAACAGGTACGTTGCTGGGAGCGGGATGGAAACGTAGGGCGCGCCTGACCACGGTTTCAATGCCCAAGGTGACCATTCCCACCACCCTGGCCTCTGGGAGGATGGGAGTCGGATCCTCAGTGGTTGGAGCCCCCTTGGAGTGTAACCGGGACAGAGAGTCGGCCTTCGTGTTGTGGGACCCAGGGCGAAAGGTCAGCGAGAAGTCGAACTGACTGAGGAAGCTGGCCCACCTTGCCTGCCGGCCGCTGAGGCGCTTGGATGCACGGATGTACGTCAAGTTCTTATGGTCCGTCCAAATGGTGAATGGTTCCTCGGCCCCTTCCAGCCAATGACGCCACTCCTCCAAGGCAGCCACTACCGCCAGCAGCTCCCGATTGCCAATGTCATAGTTCCTCTCGGCAGGAAGGAAACGACATGAGTAGAAAGCGCACGGATGGACCTTCTGGTCCGTCGCCGACCGCTGAGACAAGATAGCCCCTAGTCCAGTATCCGAGGCGTCCACCTCCACAATGAACTGCCTCTTGGGGTCTGGGTGGAGCAAGACCGGGGCGGTGGTGAACCTCTTCTTGAGGGAACGGAACGCAGCGCAGGCCGCTGGAGACCAGTCAAACGGCAGGGAGGGAGAGGTCAGCCTGGTAAGTGGTTCCGCCACCTGGCTGTAGTTCCGGATGAATCTCCGGTAGAAGTTTGCGAACCCGAGGAAGCTCTGTAGCTCCTTCCGAGAGGCGGGTTCCGGCCACTCCTCCACGGCCCGGATCTTGCGAGAGTCAGCTCGGGTCAGGCCGCTCTCCACGATGAAGCCTAGGTAATCGACGGAGTCGGAGTGGAAACGGCACTTCTCTGCCTTAACGAAGAGCCGATTGTGGAGGAGGCGCTCCAGCACACGGCGGACATGCTGGACGTGTTCCTCGAGGGTCTTGGAGAAGATGAGGATGTCGTCCAGGTATACCACCACAAACTCCTCGAGCATGTCACGGAGGACGTCGTTCATGAGCGCCTGGAATACCGCCGGAGCGTTGGTGAGGCCGAACGGCATCACCAGGTACTCGTAATGACCCCTGGGAGTCTTGAAGGCGGTCTTCCATTCATCGCCCTCTCGGATACGGACCAGATGGTAGGCACTCCGGAGGTCCAGTTTGGTGAAGACGGTAGCCTGGGTGAGGGGCTCGGACGGTCAGCAGTACTGTCACGAGTACGGGGGGTCTGGGGAACGTCTGGGGGTCCCAGTCGGGCTCTCTCACGCCTTCTCTCCCGGAGGCGTCCGTCGATGCGAATAGCGAGGCTGATTAGGCCCTCGAGAGAATCGGGCTCCTCTCGGGTCGCGAGCTGGTCCCTTACCGCGTCGTTGAGCCCCCTCAGGAAGGTGAGATGAAGCGCCCGATCGTTCCAACCGCTCTCGGTTGCGGCCAGTCTGAACTCCAGCGCGTAGTCTGTGACACTGCCACTGCCCTGCCGGAAGGTGCCCAACCGAGCTCCTGGGTCCTGGCCACGAGCTGGGTGGTGGAAAACCCTTCGGAGCTCTGCCACGAAGTCTGGGTAAGAGAAACAAAAATCAGCACTCATAGACCAGGAAGCAGTAACCCACTGTGCTGCTCGGCCTGTGAGCAGGTTAGTCATGTAAGCTACTCTGACGTAAATCGGCTGGGTTGATGAAGGAAAACCAACTCACATTGCATGATGAATGTGGCACAATCCTCGAAGTTACCGTCGAACAAACGTGGTTCGGAGAGACGGGGCTCCCGAGGTGCGAGGTCGGGAGGTGCGGGGTCTGTCGCGGCAGCGGGTGGTGATCTGGCTGGGGCTCCTGGCACAGGTGGGGTTAAAAGCAGGGTGTTAAATGCTGCACTGAGAGCCTGTAGCTGGTGCAGAATATCAGGCTGCTGATTACCCTGGGTTGTCTGCTGGGTGGCCAGAGTGTTAAGAGACTCCTGAATAGGCTGGACCTGGGCCCGGAGGTCCTGCACAGCAGCCGCAGCCGCCCCTAACTGTTGGGTGTGGTTGTTGGTTAACTCGATCTGGACCGCCAACGCTGCCCTAACTCTGTCTGTGTCGGCTGGGGTCGACATGGTCGGGTCGTAATGTTATGGTTTGTAAACAACCACAACAGCACGGCACAGACAGGTAGTTCAGAGTTAGCCAAAAACCAGGGCGTATTTATTTACAAAACAGAAATGAGCGAAAACAACAAAAAGCACAAGGGGAGAAAATGTTCTTGGCAGTTGTCTGCGGCTCTGCAGCTCGTCTTCAGAGCAGAGACGGCACTGTGGCGTTGCGCCTCTGACTCTGCGGCTCTGCAGCTACTTGACGATCCACTCGGGAAAAGAGAGATAATGTCAACAAGACGAGCGAACGGAATACAATGCAGTCCAGAATTGTTTAGCTGAGTCAGTAACAACAACAAGCGGCTCCTCTTCAGTGTTACCCAAACACACAAAAAACAGAAAGGTCCCGAGTCCAGGAAAATGCGAGAAAAACAGAGTATCCAAAAAAAGTACGTTGCAAAACTCACCAAGGCGCAATTGCTGTTGCAATTGCAATGAGGCAGAGATCCAACGGATGGCAGAGAAAAGCAACAGCGGTGACTTCCATAGACGTCCTGGAGAAAAACAGACGAGGTACAACACGGGAGGAAACAAGCAGCAGCCAGTGGTAATCCAAAACGACCCAACACAGAACGTTAGGAACACCAGAGTATATAAGGGCTCCACCGAGCTGATTAGAACTCACTTCAGGTGCGCGAAGGTAATTGGTACCTTGAAGCGTGCGGAATCGGACCAATCCTCACAAAAATAAAAAACAATGGCAACAATGGACCTATCTTAATCCTCCAAACACAACCGTTGATTCCCTCGAAGCAACCGTCGCGATTGGAGGATGGAGAAGAGAGAGCGGGGATTGAGATCATAGTATTATCATGATGCGTCTGACTTTTCCTACCAGTCTGGTGCAATACCATAAACACAGCTCCTTCACCACGGGTGTCATTTAATGGTAATCACCCTGCTGTTTGATTACAATCACCTGTTGTTGTTGCCTGGCGATGAGGTAATGGAATACTATGCATTTCAGCTGTCCAATACAACAAGAATAGGAACACTGAAGATACAACGGGTTGCAGTGTACAGCCGATATAGTTAATACGTTAGAGTAAATGATACATAAGCATAATTTCCCCCACTGGAGATGACATTCTCACAGTATGTACGGTTGGTTGAACCATGACGGCGGAGGTGGCGGCAGAGCTAGCGGCGCAGAGTACCACCGGAGGAGAAGCGCCGTAGAAGTTACCCAGATACAGGTAGCGGCAGGGGCCAAAAAAAGGCACAGAGGTTGCACCAATCAACGCGACATGGTCGTGACACAGACAGACAGACTGATGTTTTTTTTTTTGTGATGTCAGCTGTGTCTCCGCGAGACGGAATACTTATAAGTTATGACACAATTAAGCGACAGGCGTTTGCATTGGTGCTCGGTGTTCCCATGGAGCTCGTTAAGGAGGGCAGAGTAGTAGGGACTCGTTTGCACTCAGGACCCCGCAAGGCGGAGAGCAGCTGGAAAACAGTGATAGAGAATTAGACGTGAGAGATGGGAAAGTTATGCAGGCGCACACACACACACACACACATACAGACACACACACACAGAGAGAGAGAGACAGAGACACACACAGACAGACAGACGCATGCACAGATAGACAGACAGGCAGACGCATACACACACACAGACAGATGCACACACACAAGTTCAAGTTTCAAGTTTCTTTATTAGTTGTCATACAGAATACTTTGCATGAAATATTTCTTTCTGTGTGCTCCTGAGAGTGTGCTAGATCAGTGGTTCTCAACTGGTCTAACCTCGGGACCCAACATTTTCCTTAGTCATTAAGTCGCGACCCAATTTTTTTAACTACTATGATTTATTTCACTTTTTTTTTGCAGTAATACACAATCTTTCATGCACTGTTAAAAACATGAAATAAACACAAAAAAGTGCAACAAAAGTGCAACTAGGGCTAAAAACTAGTGCTGTCAATCGATTAAAATATTTAATCACGATTAATCGCATGATTGTCCATAGTTAACTCACGATTAATCACTTTTTTGTATCTACCTTAAACGGATATTTTTCAAGTTCCAAGTTTGAATACTCTTATCAACATGAGAGTCAACAAATGCTTGCTTTATGCAGCCATTTAACACAAAAGGATGACCCCCATGCATTGCAAATTTGCATAAAATTCAAAACAGAGTGATGCACAAAATAACTTAAAAGAGTTAATTGTGAGTTAAAAAAAATTGTGGCGTTAATAGAATCGGGCGATAACGCGTTAATACCACGTTAACTTTGACAGCCTTACTAAAAACCCAATGAAATAAAATAATAATAAATAATTATGCTTCTTAGCAGATTTCTTAGCTTAACATAACAGACCTAAGTTTGGGGGAACTAATGGGATAACTGGGGTTGCAACAAAAGTGCAACTAGGGCTAAAAACCCAATGAAATATAATAATAATAATTAATTATGCTTCTTAGCAGACTTCTTAGCTTAACATAACAGACCTACAGTAAGTTTGGGGGAACTAATGGGATGCAACTAGGGCTAACAACACAATGAAATATAATAATAATAATAATAATAATAATAATAATAATAAATAATATATCCTTCTTAGCAGACTTCTTAGCTTAACATCCCAGGGAACTAATGGGATAACTGGGGATGTTGTTTGCTCCTGACAAGTCTCAAAGTCTGGGGTGATGGTAGACAAAGCAACTCTGAGGTCATGCTCAATGTCCAATCTTTTCCTCTGCTTTGTCATCTGGACCAGAGCTGAGAAGCAACTTTCACAAAGATAAGTAGTGAAAAAAAAAAGTATATATAAAAAATACATATATCTTATATATACAGTATGTACAGCTGGTACAAAATTATGAGGTATAGCTTAGCTTGTGATGCCACCTTGTAGTGGTGAGGTGGAATAGGGCGGTTCAATAAGGAATGAGAATGATGTGCAATTTCCTTAGATATAAGATATTCCTTTATTTATTACCAATAATATAATATAAAGTGTAAAGTGCGTCTAAAGTGGTAAAGTGGGTGCTACAGTGTGTTGTTTATTTAAGTGAATGTATGTGCGCTGTGGGTGTGTTGATGGTTGCTTATTGTTCATTGTTCATTGAGCATCCTGATGGCCTGGGGATAGAAGCTCCTTGAGTCTCTCTGTGCTTGCCATGAGACTCCGGTATCGCTTGCCTGACCTTAGTAGTTCAAAGAGGAAGTTGTTTGGGTGGCTGGAGTCTTTGATTATTCTCTTAGCCTTGCCCATGCACTGCTTGTTGTAAATGTCCTGGAGAGTGGGAAGCCCCCCTCCAATTGTGCGTTCGGCTGAACGGGCCACTCTCTGTAGTCTGCTGCGGTCTTGTGCAGTGCTATTCCCAAACCAGGAGGTGATATTGCCATATCAACGTGTCCCATATGTGTGTGTGTGGCTGTGAGTGTGTGTGTGCTGATCAGGAAATAAGATAATCGATCTTTCAGCCCGCTTCTATAGTGTGCATAAGTACACATATACTATCGATAATCTAGCGTTTATTTGAAAACTATTCATAAATAGGCCGAAAAATTACAATGTGTTTTGTGTATTACAGTAAAGCGCGATTCCTGCAAAATATATTTTCCCCCCTGAAAGTTTCGAAAAACAAGCGTTTTTCAAAATGGTATAAAACGGAAATGAACCAATTAAAAAACAATCCGTTTCGACAATGTTGACTGCAAACAAGTCATTGATAAGCGACGGTCGTATTAGACACATAGCCATAATTTAAGATATAGTTTATGCGTTCACAAATGTGAGCGCTCTGTCATTGAATAGAGCGTTGGCACTCAACGGGGTATCTAGGACTGGCACAGCTGGCACGGAAAGTGTTAATGTTATCTGTGTTGTCGCGGAAGCGTCTCCTCTGATTCTACAGACCAACACTTCACCTCTCACGATACTACAGGAATGCGCTTGACTGTTTATTGTGGTAAAAGGAAGATGGCGTCGTGATCTGACTTGCCGAAACCACTAGCAGCCTGACAGACAGACGCATGCACACACACACACACAAACAGACAAACCGGCAGATAGATAGATATAGATAGATATAGACAGACAGACAGACAGACAGACAGACAGACAGACAGACAGACAGACAGACAGACAGACAGACAGACAGACTACTTATGACACAATTAAGCAACCGGTGTTTTCATTGGTGCTCGGCGTTCCCATGGAGCTCGTTAAGGAGGGCAGAGTAGCCAACCGGAGGCCGAGGGACTCGTTTGCACTCAGGACCCCGCAAGGCGGAGAGCAGCTGGAAAACAGTGATAGAGGGGAATTAGAGACCTGAGAGAGATGGGAAAGTTATGCACACACACACACACACACACACACACACACACACACACACACACACACACACACACACACGCACACACGCACACACGCACGCCATGGTGAGTGTGTGTGTGCAGCTCAGCTGTTTGGACTTAGCTGTCCTGTGGCATGGCACATTAAATCAGCGTTACATAGTAAAGACACAGACGTTAAGGAGAAGATCAGAGGAACTCCTTAATCCTGATCCTGCCGCCTGTCAGGCTTCCTTTTAATTCTGCCTCCCCACTAAACCGCTCACTTGTTCATCTGACCAGCCCTTCACTCGCCCCATTACTCACTTCCTCCCAAGCTCGCTCGCCCACCCGCACAGCGTTACCACCTGACCTGGTGTCAGGGTAAATCGCTGCAAGCGGTCTGGAGCGTGAGAGCACTTCTGACACGGTCTCTTGTTTACTCTCTCTCTCGTGTCGAGTGTGTTCATTTTTCGAACAGACGTAACATTCATACCATCGGCTCTATTTTTCATTTTCAAAGTGTAACCCCCCCCCAACACACACACAAGCTTTCTCACCTTCAGGGTGTCATCGGGTCCGACCGGGGGGGCCGGGTTCTCCATATAGTTGATGCCGGCCATGAAGGCGTGGTAATCAATCTCCTCCCCTTCTGAGAACCTGGACAGAACGGTCACCGGTAAGACTGTCAAAATGCAATGCGGAACGTTGGCGGAAATGGACAGATACGCCCCCCCCCCCCCCCCCCCCCCTCTGATGTGCAAGAACGACCTGTATACACACTCTGTCATGCTTTGTGCTCTGTCATGCTTTGTGCTCTGTCAGGCTTTGTGCTCTGTCATGGTTTGTGCTCTGTACTGCTTTGTGCTGTCATGCTTTGTGCTCTGTCATGCTTTGTGCTCTGTCATGCTTTGTGCTCTGTACTGCTTTGTGCTCTGTCATGCTTTGTGCTCTGTCATGTTTTGTGCTCTGTCATGCTTTGTGCTCTGTACTGCTTTGTGCTGTTATGCTTTGTGAAGCCTGTTCTTATGATGCTATAACACTATAACTGTCATCAACACAGGATGTAGTCTGAAGGTTACAAGGTCACGTCCGTTAGTTCTTTATTACAGTAGGTCTTGTATGCACGTCAAAAACCTTTCTTGATTCTATTTGTTTACATCTTTGTTCATTGCAGTCCATTGTTTAAAAGAGACAAGTTTCCTCGTGTTCTAATCACGCGCACTGACGACAGGAAAGCCGGCGAGGCTTTTGAAGGTGGACCCCAGGACGCTGGCCGGCTACAGGGCACACAGGCGCTGGTTTACGCTACACTTGCATTCTTTCGGTTTACATCTCACTTGCATGGAACGAGCACCTCACAGATACAGGTCTAACGTCTACACCTGAGGACAGTTCTTACTTGTGGAGCACCTCACAGATACAGGTCTAACGTCTACACCTGAGGACAGTTCTTACTTGTGGAGCACCTCACAGATACAGGTCTAACGTCTACACCTGAGGACAGTTCTTACTTGTGGAGCACCTCACAGATACAGGTCTAACGTCTACACCTGAGGACAGTTCTTACTTGTGGAGCACCTCACAGATACAGGTCTAACGTCTACACCTGAGGACAGTTCTTACTTGTGGAGCACCTCACAGATAGATACAGGTCTAACGTCTACACCTGAGGACAGTTCTTACTTGTGGAGCACCTCACAGATACAGGTCTAACGTCTACACCTGAGGACAGTTCTTACTTGTGGAGCACCTCACAGATAGATACAGGTCTAACGTCTACACCTGAGGACAGTTCTTACTTGTGGAGCACCTCACAGATACAGGTCTAACATCTACACCTGAGGACAGTTCTTACTTGTGGAGCACCTCACAGATACAGGTCTAACGTCTACACCTGAGGACAGTTCTTACTTGTGGAGCACCTCACAGATACAGGTCTAACGTCTACACCTGAGGACAGTTCTTACTTGTGGAGCACCTCACAGATACAGGTCTAACGTCTACACCTTGATTGATTGATTGAATTGATTGAAAACTTTATTAACAGATTGCAGAATGGGTACAATACAGTACAGCTCAATACACACAATTGTTAAGGGGATGCAGACCAGAGAAAGACTTTCGTCTTGTTTACACCAGGGTCCCCCATTTTCATTTCATCAGGACATATATGACATACATGACATACAGATAGTCAGTACTGCTACATCTATACATTTATGACATACCAGATTTGCAAATACAGTACTGTTTGTGATACAGAAGGAGTCAAGAAAAGGGAGTATATACATTTGACGTAGAAACTGTACATTGGAGGAGGTTGGGTGGGGGGGGTTGGGTACACTGGGATATTGACAACCATACTGGGTAATTTACATTGGAGGTGGGTGGGGGGGCGGGGGGCACATTGTATAAACAAGCAAAACTGTACATTGAGGGGGGGGGGGGGGGGGACTCTGTACAAACAAACAAAATTGTACATTGGACTATTGACAAGACCATACTAGGTAAATGACTGTACATTGGAGGGGGTTGGGTTAGGATATTTACAGGGGCCAGTGTTGCATTGCAGTCTCCCGTAGGTGTCTCTTGAGAGAGGTTTTGAATGTGGGTAGTGATCCACATTCCTTTACAGCTTTGGGTAGGGCGTTCCACATTGATGTGGCATAATTGCGAAACGTGTTTAGTCCCTTATTTGAGCCGAATCTGGGTTTAACATGATTTGTGGAGCTCCCTCTGGTGTTGTGATCGTGGTATTCACTGACCTTTGGGAAGTATTTTGCCATGTACATGGGTACCTTGGTCGTGTAGTGTATCTTGTAGACCAGGCCCATTGCAAGTTGCTGTACTCTGTCATCTACTCTAAGCCATCCTAGGTTGTCAAAGTGGGCAGGGGTGAGGTGGGTTCTAGGAGTAAGGTCAAGCAGTAGTCTGACCAGTTTGTTTTGAGATGTTTGTAATTTTGTTTTTAGCGCCTTTGAGGTGCTTTGGTACCATGAGGTGCAAGCATAGTCGTAGTACCCCTGAATGAGTGCTCCTGCCAGAGTCTTCAGGGTATTCTTGTTTACCAGAGAGGAGATCCGGTACAAGAATCGAGTTCGTTGGTTGACTTTTTTTATTACATTGGATGCCATTTTGTCACAGGAGAGATTAGCCTCTAGGATGGAACCCAGGTAGGTAATTTCATCTTTCCTTGTGACAATATTGTCACCCACTGTAACTGAGAAGCCGTCGGTCTTGCTGAGTTTGTTATTTGAACCGAAGAGAATGGACTCTGTTTTGCCCATGTGTAATGATAGTTTGTTATCAGCGAGCCATATGCAGATTCTGCCTAGTTCAGAGCTGAGGGTTTTTTCAACCTGTAACTTGTTCTTGTCAGAGACCAGCAGGGCTGAGTCGTCCGCAAACAGGAACAAGTTGCAGTCATAAGCTGACGACATGTCATTTACCTGAGGACAGTTCTTACTTGTGGAGCACCTCACAGATACAGGTCTAACGTCTACACCTGAGGACAGTTCTTACTTGTGGAGCACCTCACAGATAGATACAGGTCTAACGTCTACACCTGAGGACAGTTCTTACTTGTGGAGCACCTCACAGATACAGGTCTAACGTCTACACCTGAGGACAGTTCTTACTTGTGGAGCACCTCACAGATAGATACAGGTCTAACGTCTACACCTGAGGACAGTTCTTACTTGTGGAGCACCTCACAGATACAGGTCTAACGTCTACACCTGAGGACAGTTCTTACTTGTGGAGCACCTCACAGATACAGGTCTAACGTCTACACTTGAGGACAGTTCTTACTTGTGGAGCACCTCACAGATAGATACAGGTCTAACGTCTACACCTGAGGACAGTTCTTACTTGTGGAGCACCTCACAGATACAGGTCTAACGTCTACACCTGAGGACAGTTCTTACTTGTGGAGCACCTCACAGATAGATACAGGTCTAACGTCTACACCTGAGGACAGTTCTTACTTGTGGAGCACCTCACAGATACAGGTCTAACGTCTACACCTGAGGACAGTTCTTACTTGTGGAGCACCTCACAGATAGATACAGGTCTAACGTCTACACCTGAGGACAGTTCTTACTTGTGGAGCACCTCACAGATACAGGTCTAACGTCTACACCTGAGGACAGTTCTTACTTGTGGAGCACCTCACAGATACAGGTCTAACGTCTACACTTGAGGACAGTTCTTACTTGTGGAGCACCTCACAGATAGATACAGGTCTAACGTCTACACCTGAGGACAGTTCTTACTTGTGGAGCACCTCACAGATACAGGTCTAACGTCTACACCTGAGGACAGTTCTTACTTGTGGAGCACCTCACAGATAGATACAGGTCTAACGTCTACACCTGAGGACAGTTCTTACTTGTGGAGCACCTCACAGATACAGGTCTAACGTCTACACCTGAGGACAGTTCTTACTTGTGGAGCACCTCACAGATACAGGTCTAACGTCTACACTTGAGGACAGTTCTTACTTGTGGAGCACCTCACAGATAGATACAGGTCTAACGTCTACACCTGAGGACAGTTCTTACTTGTGGAGCACCTCACAGATACAGGTCTAACGTCTACACCTGAGGACAGTTCTTACTTGTGGAGCACCTCACAGATACAGATCTAACGTCTACACCAGAGGACAGTTCTTACTTGTGGAGCACCTCACAGATACAGATCTAACGTCTACACCCGAGGACAGTTCTTACTTGTGGAGCAGGGCTCCCAGAAGCTCCTCCGGCAGCGGCAGGCGGAAGGCCTTGCAGAGGGACCTGGCGTCCCTGGTGGCCAGACGGCCGGTCCTGAGGGGACAGGGAGAGCAGGAAGAAACATGTATTCAAACGTCAGGGAGGACCCGGACAGCATGTCTTAACAGCGGATAAAGACACAGGTTTTTTAAATCCATGTTCTAAACAAATTGACAGTGTTTTGAAGAGGAGATTAGAGGAGATTAGATTAGATTAGATGAGCCTTTATGGTCTCCTTTAGGAGAAATTTGGCTTGGGCATTCGAGAAAAAAATCAAACTACACTATGCAGTATCACACACAGATCCATATACACCAGAACATACTGTATACATCAAGAACATTGCAATGTCCAACACCAAAATATTGCACAGATGTCCTACACCAAGATATTACTCATTCCCTCCCCCCAGTATTAATAAGAGGAAGATCTTTTGGTAGAGACATAACCTAGATTAAATAAAAACCATTTTTCATTGACATGTTAATTAATTTAGAGCCTCTCTGACCAGTTATATTGAGTAAACTGTACATTTTGACACGCTGTGCTATTTTCAGATTTTATAATATTTATGAGGGTCATCACAGTCAGCTGATTTTAACTGCGGTTATTGACAATCACCCTCAGTCACCCGATTATTAACAAATTGGCCTATACGTCACATCTGAGACATCTTAATGTTGATATTATTGCAAACGATAAGTATTGCGCAGTGTCTCTGGAAAGGTGTTAGCTTCCATGTTCTAGGATGATATACTGTAATAGCTCTGCTGAGTCAAGCACAGATGAGATGAGAAACGTACACAACAAGATGTATCGCAAACAACAGCATGCGTTTATTCACCTACTACCTGAATAAACACAATAAAATGTATCACTGATCAAGTCTGTGATTCTCGAATAGAACGTCACCAATGTCAGTGTGTCGGAAATCGCAATTGACACACAAGTCTAAAATCCCACCAGAAAACAAGTGAAAGAAATCTGCCAATGGGGTGAGAAGACTTTACTTTAAATCCAACTGAACTGGTTTAAAAAAAGAAAAGTGACAATATCTTGAAAGTAGGCAGTTCACTCCTTCTGTCTCAAGACAATGGACCCATCTCAAACCCCACCCCTCTTCTCGACCCCCCAATCACAGCTGTCGCTTCCCTCGGACAAACTTTGGGAAGCAACGGTTGTGATGAGGATCGTGAAGAAAAGTGGGCGGTCATGGAGCCTGTGAGGGAGTGCGGGGGGATACAATTAATGAATGTTGATTAGAGCCTTGACGTAAGTGGTTGTAGCTATGGCTGTGGGGGTGCTGGAGACATGAGTCAATAGACTTTTTTATTCGGCTGAGTCTCCTGAACACGGAGACCAACCCCAAGTCAATCGGCACTTTCCTGGCCTATAGTCAGTTTTCCGCACCTACCCCCCAACCGGCGCATGCGCAGATTGTCCAGAGAGACTCTACTTACGACAAGGCTCTAATCAACATTCATTAATTTGATCCCCCCGCACTCTCCCATGAGCTCAAGATACCGGAAGTGTTGCGTGGTCTATAGGTCTATTTCACTTGTTTTGAGAAGATCTCCAGAAGAACTAAGCTCATTTGTTTTGGGAACAAGTGAAATAATCTTGTCGCATTGGCAGACATCCTTTCTCCTGTTTTAAGGAAATAGAAAAGATTTTAGGCCTCAATACAAGTCGCTTTGGATAAAAGTGTCAGCTAAATGTCGCTTTGGATAAAAGCGTCAGCTAAATGACAAAATGCAAATAATAAGACGTAGAGTGTTTGCCTATATGCGTGTCTGTCCATATGAAGGAGGGTGAATGTACTGAGTTCCTCCTGGTTGTCGTCCGCAGAGATGCTGCTGGGCGTGGAGGCCCATTCCTGACATGCCGTCTCCACTACAAGGAGGCCGGAGACACCGAGGCGAAACTCTGAAACTAACCGGGGGGAGTCCAGCCGTCCACATAAACAAGCCGCGCGGCCTGACCCGGTGACACCGTGCGCCATACATTAACCCTGCGCCCGCCCTGATCCATGCCACAGGTCCACCACGTGTGTGTGTGTCTATGTACCTATATGTGCTTAACGTGTGTGATTTCATGGGAGAGAGAGGGAAAGAGAGGGAGAAAGAGAGATAGAGAGAGTAAGAGAGAGAGGGAAAGAGAGACAGAGAGAGAGTAAGAGAGGGAGAGAGAGAGTGAGAGAGAGACACACACCCTGTGTGTGTGTGTGTGTGTGTGTCCTCCGTGGCCCAGAGAGCTACATGTGATGCAGCTCTGTGGTGATCATCTGGTTCCAATGCTCCACTCTGTTACAGTGCTGGAACTAATCGCTGCTCAGAGATATGGGGCCACTGGCTGCAGGATTGATGGCTTGCTGTGACGCTATCTGCCTGTGTGTGTGTGTGTGGGGGGGGGGACCATACATGTGTGTGTGTGTGTGTGTGTGTGTGTGTGTGTGTGTGTGTGTGTGTGTGTGTGTGTGTGTGTGTGTGTGTGTGTGTGTGTGTGTGTGTGTGTGTGTGTGTGTGTGTGTGTGTGTGTGTGTGTGTGTGTGTGTGTGTGTGTGTGTAGGTGTGTGTGTGTGTGCGAGCCTGTGCGAGCCTGTGCGTGTGTGTGTGATCATACCCATCTATGTCCTGGTGCTTCAAGTCTCTGCTCATGTCAGCGAACTTGTTAAAGAACTTCTTCCTGAGGTGGTTCTGGGCGACCGCCAGCATCTGCCCCACGTCTGCTCCGGGCCGCTCCACCGACGAGAAGCTGCGGCCCAGAGACATCACCTCGTGCTCCGAGAGCCCAACCTGCAGACCCAGGAGGAGGCCCCTGGAGCGCGCGCGCACACACACACACACACACACACACACACACACACACACACACACACACACACACACACACACACACACACACACACACACACACACACACACACACACACACACACACACACACACACACACACACACACACACACACACACACACACACACACACACACACACACACACACACACACACACACACACACACACACACACACACACACACACACACACACACACACACACAGAGAAAACATGCAGGTCAGATGAGGGAAATTACAACAATTTCATATGATATCACCTCCTGTTATTTACAGTATCCCTTATGGAGTCATAATAAGAGGTGGTGTATAATGAGGCAGTTGAAGTGTGTATCCTGGATACGTGTTGCTACCTGAAGGGCTCATAGGGGACGAGGCCAGTGTTGTTGGGGTCACTGAGCGACAGGAACTGCCTGATCTCACGCTGCTTCTCCCCTGGGATGGAGCCCAGCTTGCTGATGATGGTCCCCACGTTGGCTCTGGGGAACTGCACACAAACACACACACACACACACACACACACACAGACAGACAGACAGACAGACAGACAGACAGACAGACAGACAGACAGACAGACAGACAGACAGACAGACAGACAGACAGACAGACAGACAGACAGACAGACAGACAGACAGACAGACAGACAGACACAGACAGACACTCACACTCACACACAGAAACACACACAGACACATACACTCACGCACACACACACAAACACACACATAGTAATTTAGCTGATGCTCTTAATCCAAAGCCACTCACAATTGTGTACAACAAGGCCAGCCAGGGATATACTTCTGGCAGTCAACAATAAGTGTGTATTGTATATCAAATTCAGATTGATATCGCAATATATATATCGATTGACATTGAGAATATTATACGTATGAGAACAGTAGTCCTCAGTGGGAAGGTTACTGCAAGTGTTTTATAAAGAAATATACTACATTTTCTATAGATATACTGTATAAGGAATTGTGACGTTTTGTCAATGTCCACATCGTACAGCCATAACAAACGCTTGAAATGACATGGGGAACTGAAATAGTTGCTGAATAAGATGGAAGAAAGCCTAAAAAGGGGTGGACGGTCAAATCATATCTCCCTTTAGGCATGTTTGCCATTGCAGAATGACTAAATCAAACTAAATCAAATATTTTGAAAAATTGAAAACAAAGGTGGATCTAGGATTTACTTCTGTGATGGCAGATGAGAATTGTCCTACTATATCTTTGACTATATCTTTGAGCGTTGAGATAAGACAGGACTGACTGTGGGGGCTGTGTGTCTAAGAGATACAGAACAGTTAGTAGGTAGTAATATATGTCCCCTCTGGTTGTCACTTTGCACAAATTGCTCCAAAGCCAGAAGTCATAATTTTCATAATTCTCACCTAAAGACCAGACCCATACCTTAATCCGTACCTTAATCCTTACCTTAAAAGGGCACTTCACCAAAAAACAATGCTGATTTATTTCGCACATACTCTCACACACATCCAATGTCCCTGATGACATAACTGGAGACCATATTCAAACTAATTTACTCTCAATAACTGTCAAACTAAATTAACGTGCGCAAAACTGTTCAGGAGCTTTTGAACGTTGTGCGAGATGATATGCAAAATAAATCAGCATTGTTTTCTTTTGGGTGAAGTGCCCCTTTAACCTCACTGTTTGACCTCACACCTAAAACCCAGAGCTAAAATAGCCTCGCTGAAACGTATCCCTGTATCCCATCTAGCGACCGCTCCCGAGTCCTGCTGTGTAACATGTCCCTCCCCCACCTCCTCTGCGTGGCACTCCATGTAGTCCAAGGTGTATTCGTCGGCGTCCAGTAGCTGGAAGAGCTGGTTGTTGAGGTTAAGCACGGCTCCCACGTAAAGGTCCTGGGCTGAGAAGTACTGGGACATCTCGCTCTTATAAAGCTCCTGGCCGGGCTTCTTCACGCGGCCACCCAGGAACTTACCCTCGATCACACCTAGGGGACGGTAGGAGAGGGTGAGGGAGGGAGGGGAGAGGAACACAGGGCGGGGTATCTTAACCCTTCCACTACCGCACTACCCGTCTGTAGTGTGATAGTAAAGGTTTAACCTTCTGTAGTGTGGTAGTGAAAGGGTTAAAGAACTTACTAATAATAATGAAAAAAGAAGGAAATACTAACCCTCTAACCTTTTTACTATTACCATACCCTAATACTATGCTACTATATATTTTTTTTTTATCCACTTTTTCTCCCATTTTCTATTTTTCTCCCATCCCAATTTTCATATCGTCCAATTCAACCCTCCCCTGTCTTCGAACGTTGTTTCTTGCCTCCCACAAGCCGGCTGCAATGTGGACTAAGTCATACATAGCACGAGTCCCCTCCGATACTCGAAGTAACAGCCGTCGCATCTTTTCACCTGCGCGGCTCGATCTTTCAGCGTCGGGGGTCTGGGCTTTGGAGGGGCCCCGCCCCCGTCGCTTCTTGATTCTACTGAGCAGGCGCACCAACCGACCTGTAGGAGTCGCTGTCCACAACGCCCGATTCCCACCCTTCAGTTTCCCTCCCCGTAATACGGCCAATGTGTATTACTGTGGACGACCAGCTAAACTGAAAGCAATGTGGAGAGGACTAGTCTCCAGCATTCGTTGCGAGCGCCTTGCCCACTGCGCCACGTAGCCGCCCTATACTATGCTACTATTCTTATACTACTACCTATCTTGTTAAATGTCTATACTACTATGCACTCAAGAGTGTAACACTCAAGCTAGATACTATTCGACAAACAATGCCACTGACCCCTTAGCTGATAGAGACCAGGGCCCTCATTCATCAACGTGTCTTACGCACAGATATGTGCTTAACCTGTGCGTACGACCATTTCTAAGCAAAGAGTGGGATTCATCAATTTCAACTTGAACTTGACTTCGTGCTTATGTGTACGCACAGCTCGGAGCACACTTAGCTGACGCCCAGTGGTAGAATATATTATTACAACAAGGAAATGAGCTTCTGTGCATTAGTTTCAACACTGGCATGTTCTGTATGAACCGTAATTCATTATAGTTCATTGTAAAATAGCAACAGTAGTGTAATTATGGTCAAAACCCTATAAATAGCATTTGGAATAATAGATCTTTCTCTCAGAATGAATGCAGCATGGTTTATATAGCGTTATCGGAATATACGGGGTGTACTGACTGACTGCGCTCCGCGTAGCTCAACTCGTTATTATTTTGCGCACAGACCGCAGAAACACGGGAACGTTTTGATTATATTTAAAAGGCTTTACGTTAAACGAAACAAGTGGAATTTCGAAGCTGTAAGCAGAATACAAGTCATATGAACACCCACGATATAGTGTTCTTCCCCCTTTTTACTGTAAGAAAGAATAAAAAACGCATTGCAATGACACCAGATAGTGGACAGACTATGTAAATATGATGATGGGATTCAAGTTCGCGTTCTTGTTGATCATAGGCATGCTGTCAGAGTATGATATCTTAATCAAACATTCTAGAACATTTGTAGTCACAGATCATGTCATAATAGAACATAGGCTATGGCATGGTCCATCGTGATATTGTGTAGACTGTTATTACTGTACCGGTACCACCCATTGTGACAACAGCCTTGTGAGTCCCGCACACAAACATGATGGAATTCAAGTTCATGTATTGAAAGGCAGGCTACATCATACATGCAGTGAGATTCATTGTTCTTGTATATGCTCTCGTATTATTGTTTATATAGGCTACCCAATACTGACATCAAAATAGATTGTAGTATGCCTCTAGAAATCATATGCAGCAGGTAGAAAATTGACGGAAAATCCATCGCGATTTGGAATAAAATTGAGGAGAACTTTAATCCCTGGGTATTAATCAAACAACACGGGAAAAGGCAGTCATATTCCAGCACGGTCTTTATTAGTGTTTGCGCTGCCCAGGGAGCAATGGTTAATAGATATCATATCCGACATCACCGTACGTGTACACGTCTGTCAGCCTGTCTCATAACACGCTTCCCTCGGCTTAGTCCATTTTTCCACATTTCATGGGGGTATTCCATTACCGTATATGGTTAATCGGGGCGGTTCTGGTATGCAAATACTTAAAACAGTGCACGAGCTCAAACGTAGGATCAAAGTCATATTTATCAAGACAGGTGTGCGTAGAACCTGTGTACGCACGTGTGATAAATCCCGTTTTTTTTGTGCATGCACTGATTCTAAATTCTGTGCTTACGTGTGGAAATAGAACATTTTCTACGCCACGTTGATGAATGAGGGCCCAGGTCTTTGGATAAAAGCATCAGCTAAATGACTAAATTGTAAATTGTGTAGAACACTCTTCGTGTCCCAGGTGCCCGGCCAAATCATTAGTAGCGCATATACATGTTTTTAAATGAAGACAATCGGTTGTTATCCATTTCTAAAATCGACTAAAATGAAGGATCGCCTTTTTGAAATGTTTGTACGACATGTTTCTGCAGAAACACTCGTTAACTTTGTTCTCATGTGATCCTGGGAAATTGAATCCGGGGTCTGGCGAGCACGATATTTGCCATTACACTTAAGGAGCGGTACAGGACGGCCGCGGCTCCCAGCCAGCTGGGCTCCACGCGGCCCTACCTGAGTTCTTCTGGGGGCGCTCGAATACAGCGATGGTGTCGTCACAGAGGTAGAGGGAGAGGACAAACATCCTGTCTCGGTCCACAGGGTCGTCGGTCACCATCTTGGCAAGGAAGCTCAGCACGTTACTCTCCAGGCCTTGTCTGGAGCGGGATAAAGACACACCGGGGAGGAGGGTTTAAACACACAGTCTCTCACGCTGCCAGACCTATCTCTCTACACGCTCTGGTGGAGCTCTGTGCCAACGCAGGAGAAGACGTCTGGCCAGACCCATTATTTTGCACTCGGGGGGGAGGGGGGGGGGGGGGGGGGGGTTGTTTGTATTCCTCAAAGCAAATCACAATTTTCTAGAGCGGCACCGAGTCTAAAATGTACCCTGCAAAAATGGCGGTGGGAGAGGTTCTTCATTTAGGTGTTGCACCATGACAGTTTAGACATGCTGTTGTTGATCCTACAGTAGATACAGGGATCTTTGACATTTGTAGAAAACAAGAAACAGGAGGGAAGAAGAATTTCGACTGAAGTCGGCCGATGGGAGGCTTATTATGCGCAGCCAAACATCCTGAGAGTCAGACTAACACACACCAAACATCCTGGGAGTCAGACTAACACACACATCCTGGGAGTCAGACTAACACACACCAAACATCCTGGGAGTCAGACTAAGTAACTGCACACCAAACATCCTGGGAGTCAGACTAACACACACTAAACATCCTGAGAGTCAGACTAACACACACATCCTGGGAGTCAGACTAACACACACATCCTGGGAGTCAGACTAACACACACATCCTGGGAGTCAGACTAACACACACATCCTGGGAGTCAGACTAACACACACTAAACATCCTGAGAGTCAGACTAACAAACACATCCTGGGAGTCAGACTAACACACACCAAACATCCTGGGAGTCAGACTAACACACACATCCTGGGAGTCAGACTAACACACACATCCTGGGAGTCAGACTAACACACACCAAACATCCTGGGAGTCAGACTAACACACACATCCTGGGAGTCAGACTAACACACACATCCTGGGAGTCAGACTAACACACACCAAACATCCTGGGAGTCAGACTAACACACACATCCTGGGAGTCAGACTAACACACACATCCTGGGAGTCAGACTAACACACACTAAACATCCTGGGAGTCAGACTAACACACACATCCTGGGAGTCAGACTAACACACACATCCTGGGAGTCAGACTAACACACACATCCTGGGAGTCAGACTAACACACACATCCTGGGAGTCAGACTAACACACACATCCTGGGAGTCAGACTAACACACACATCCTGGGAGTCAGACTAACACACACATCCTGGGAGTCAGACTAACACACACCAAACATCCTGGGAGTCAGACTAACACACACATCCTGGGAGTCAGACTAACACACACCAAACATCCTGGGAGTCAGACTAACACACACCAAACATCCTGGGAGTCAGACTAACACACACCAAACATCCTGGGAGTCAGACTAACACACACCAAACATCCTGGGAGTCAGACTAACACACACATCCTTGGAGTCAGACTAACACACACTACACGTAAACATTTTAGGCATTTCGCAGATGCTCTCGTCCAGATGCAACAACAAACACGCACACGTACACACACACACACGCCACTTTCTCCAGCGTGTCTCCAACCTGTCTTTCTCCATGAACTTTTTGAAGTCTTTCTGTGGGCGCTTGGGCAGCAGGCCCTGGCAGGAGACCAGCGAGTCCTCCTCCGAACCGAAGCCCGTGTAGGGGGGCACGGGCCTGGGGGGCTTAGAGGCTGGGGGAGCCCTATACTTCACCGGGGTAAAGTCCTCTGAGGGAGAGAGAGAGAGAGAGAGAGAGAGAGAGAGAGAGAGAGATTTAATGTTAATTAGTTAAAAGGAGAAAAAAGTGGAGAAAGAGGGGAAAAGGGGATGAGATGAAGGCAGGTAATCCATCCATGCAGGATCGCAGCAGCCTGCCCTGGCGGTAACCCGGGGCTGACCTCTGACCTCTGAAAGTCAGACAGGATCCTCCATCACAGCGACCTGTCACTGGGGGCTCCGCCTGGATCACTACTGTGACTAATGCAACGAGCCCCACGGCCTGCCTGGCCCAGGGTGGCAGACCCCAGCCAGGCCCAGGTTGGGTTACTGCTGCTGGGGAGTTCTGTGCCTCTGATGGCCCCTATCGCTCTGTGGCTCTGGAAGGATGGAGAGAGACCAATGAGTGGGGGGGTGGGGCGGGGGTCTGGTATCTGGTGTCAAGCAAGTCAGACACTTGGGGCTGGAGAACATTACTGGTCCTACGGAGACCGTCTGTCAGATGAGGCAAGAGGCAGGGCCTGATGGGGTAGGGACTGCAGGGGCCAGAAGACAGACTTCTGAGGGGAACAACACAGCCAGAGCTGTATTCTGGGTCATGGCAGGTATTCGGTAACATGAGATGTTTCGCCTTGATGGTAAGTTATTATGAAAACGTTGTTCTGCAAACCGATTCTGATTCGAATGCAGATTAAACATGTGCTGTGAGTCCTGAAGAGTCTGGGAGAAATTGAATTCATGTTAAATCAAGTTAAATCAAAAAGATCATTCCCAGAAATATTTGGTGAAACATTTCAGCTACACAGTTAGGATATCTGTGTGCTTACTCTTACCGCCCCCAAGTGGTCAGATATGTGAAGTGCAAGTCTGAGGGAAGTAAAATGTCCCCTCAGTCCTCTCAACCCTTTTTTTTCTCCAGATGAAGACCCTGTTGCTTTTTTAGTCAATAAAGTATTGGGAGCTGTAATCCAGTGTGTGGGTTACATCCATCTCATTCAATACTGTCCTCATTGAGACATGACGTTGATATAGTTGTGTAACGGTGGTCACTAGGTACTAGCAGGCCCTTCATGCTCTGCACCATGTCCTCCACCAGCCTCGAACCGTGAACCCTCACCATGGCTCAGGAGGTAGAGTGGTCGTCTGGTAATCGGAAGGTTCCCGGTTCGATTCTGGCTCCTCCCGACTGTGTGTCGAAGTGTCCTTGAGCAAGACACTTAACCTCCGATGAGCAGGTTGGCACCTTGCATGGTCGCCTCCCCCGTCTGTGTGTGAGTGAATGGGTGAATGTGAGGCATAAATTTGTAAAGCGCTTTGGATAAAAGCTGTTCTATAAATGCTGTCCATTTATGGTCTTATCCATTCCTCCACCTGAAAAGGGTCCAATTCAGGTGTCGAACTTAGGAGTGAGTTGACAGCAAGGGGCTATCGTTGCACAAACATTTTCTTTTTATTCTGGGCGCTCCAAGTCATCAGACCTTCCAGAAGGTCTGAGTAGAGATACATCAGACTGGCGCATCCGGGTACTTTGGGTTTTTCTCGCAGTCATGCCTACTTTTGACAGAAAACACATTCTACACATGTTACAAGATCTCAAAGTAGTGATTGGCACAATCAGGGAATGTAGTTAACCACGACGGTGCCGGGTGGTGCCAGATTCATCTAGAAGGAGGGGCTTGCGGTGGCCAGGGCAACAGTGCACCAACAGCATCCGGGTTTGAGTGTCGGCCCAAAACCAGGCCAAATCACTTGCATTTTGTATTGTTGAAATGCCACAGACATCAAGTATCAAGCATGATACTGTATTTTATTATGCAGACTTACATTCTTGCACATTCTTTTTTTTGCAGTGGGGGAGAGTTCATTAGCACAGGTGCAACAGTTCTGTGTAATTCATCTCTAACTTCTACTTTACAGTGAGACTGGGGACGGCAGCTGGAAGCACAATGAGAGAGCTCATGGCAGTGGACAGAGATGTATGTTCTGTAACCTGTTTGAGTTAATTACTGAAAGGGCTCTGTACCTTGTAACTAAGTGTGTGTGAAAAGAAAAGACCAGCCCGCCTGACATTCCGCACCAAGACCGTGTGGCGAGTTGGTCCGAACCCAAGGGGGGCAGCGACCAGTTGATACAGTATAGGCCTATTTTGCTCATAACTTTCTATAGAATAACAACACTAACCAAGATGGTCAATATCAAGAAAAGTAGTAATCAATGAGTGCCAGTTTGGGAGTACTGCTCAACCACAGTCGCTGGCACCATCACATGAATCCTCTAGGGATGAGACTGCATTTGTGATGCTTTAACTCTCACCAACAAGATAGGCCACACCCCCTTTTAGCCAATTGGCATGCACACACACACACACACCATGCCCAATTTAAGGCGAAACCTATTGTGGCTTTAAAATGTATTTTAAGGGAACCCGATCCAGAGAATCACCCATTATATAATATACGTAGATTGATCGTCAACCAACTGATTGACAGAGAGAGCTGCTGGTCACAGCAAAAAACAAACATTTGCTTAAAAGCAGACTGTAGGTAAAAAGGTGGAATACTGTATGTCAGGCTATCTCCACTCTGTGGTAAGTGTGATATGTTGGCCTTACCGTATGTCGTATTTGGAGCGGTAGTACTCTTTGGTGAAGTTGTCACAGTCACAGAGGAGTATTTTCTTCCCCAAACATTCACCTCCGCTCCCAAGGTCAGGTCCTTATCCTTATAACAATCCTCATGAACAGCACCTGTCTGCAGGAGAGAGAGAGAGGAGAGAGAGAGAGAGAGTGAGAGAGAGCAGAGAGAGAGAGAGAGAAGAGAGAGAGAGAGAGAAGAGAGAGAGAAGAAAGGGGGAGAGAAGAGAGAGAGAGGAAGAGAGAGAGAGAAGAGAGAGAGAGAAGAGAGAGAGAGGAGGAGAGAGAGATGAGAGAAGAGGGGAGAGGACGAGAGAAGAGGGAGAGGAGAGAGATGAGGAGAGAGAGAGAGAGAGACGAGAGAGAGAGGAGAGAATGAGAGAGAGAGAAGAGAGTCGAGACGAGACGAGAGAGAGAGAGAGAGACGTGAGAGAGAGTGAGAGAGAGAGAGGAGAGGAGAGAGAGAGAGAGAGAGAGAGAGAGAATCGAGAGAGACGAGAGAGAGAGAGGGGGAAAGAAAAAGAGAGTGAGAGAGAGGGAAAGATAAGAAGAGAGTGAGAAAGAGAGGGGAGAGAGAAAGGGGAGAGAGAGATGGGGGGCATATCTATGATGAACTAATACATTTCTTTCCAAACAGTACAGGTGGTATGTCCCCAACTCATCATTAATCCAGTTTCACCTACTTGGTACACAAGATTATCCTGGCTATTTTAAACGGGATATGCACCTCACATTAGAATAATATCAGAATCATATCAAAATGTGAAGTTGCAGAATTCATTAGTCCAGTGTTCAGGCAGGGCGTACCTTGAGGCTGTCCAGGATATAGCGCCCCCCCTGCCCCAGGTGCCAAACACCGTTGAGCACCGTGCGCTCTGTGACCTCACCGTGGCTGCCGCTTATTGGAGACATGCTGCGGGACACAAGAGGCGTTCAGAGAGTTAACACACGACAACCCAATGTACAGTTCTTCTCCCTCAAATATATTTTCTTTTAGGATCTCTGTCTCTTAAACAGTACTGTATATCTGTATGTCATGTATGTCATAAATGTCATGATGAATTGAAAATGGGGGACCCTGATGTAACAAGACAAAAGTATTTTTCTGGTCTTGCATCCCCTTAACAATTGTGTGTATTGAGCCGTACTGTACTTGTACCCATTCTGCAATCTGTTAATAAAGTTCATTGTCAGTATGCCAATGTACAGTGTACAGTGTCCCCCACCCACCCCTACCCAATTTTAAGAATAAAACATCAACAGATTGGAACGGCATTGACATGACCTTAATTAAGCAAGTAATAATAGCCATAGCAGACCTTTTAGTGCATATTTGTAACCAGACCAGGCTGCAGAAACAATTAGTGGGGGTGCATAACATGTTCTCGGGGGGCACAATAGTTTTTCAACACAGGTTCCCTTTATACGTTTCAGCTGGGACAACGGCGCTGTGGCTTGCTTGGCGCTGCCCACGGTGCTGAACTAAACAGCAGAGAGGCAATTGAAAAATCTAATTTTAAGAACATTCACTAATACAAAAACAGACTGAACGGATATATATAAGAGACCTGCTGGGGCAGCGGACTGAGAGCAGGGGACACAAACAGGCTGGATAAGATGGTCAGGAAGGACAGTAGCGTGGTTGGGGTGGAGCTGGACTCTAGCGAGGGTGGCGGAGAGGAGGAACCTTGCTAAGCTCCAGGCCATCAGGGAAAACCCCTCCCACCCACTATACAGACTTGGCTGACAGGAGGAGCATGTTATAGGCTCACACTCCCTAAATGCAGCACTGAACGGCACAGGAAGTCCTTCATTCCGACAGCCATCAGACTATACAATGCATCACTGTGCCTCACTGAGCACAGTGACACCATCTTCCTGGACTCTTACTTTTTAAACAGCACTGTGCAATATTACACCTACTGTAGACTTCAGTATATTTTTACTGTATTTATTTACTGTATATTTTATTCTATTTTTATTCTATTTCATTTTATTCTATTCTTAGGCCATTTGTTTTGTTATTCTTATTCGTGACTTGTTCTGTCTAAATGTTTAATGTTGAGTGATTTGCAGTGTCAAATTTCCCTCAGGATAATACATTTCTATTCTATTCTATATCTTTGAAAAGTCTCCATTTATTCAACACTTCTGAATTCACTGACAAACTGAACTGAACTGACAAAAATAAGGTGCATAAAAAGCAAACAATTCCTCCACAGGCTACTCACCATCGTTAGTAGAGCGGCAAGCGGCGTTTGGGGACAGAGTGAAACTTCTTAAAACACTGTCTGCAGTGTTTTTAAATTGGCCTTGCCGTCGATGAAGCATAATACTAAGGCGATGTTCTGTAAAAACGTTCTTGAGGGTAGAAAACGAATTCTCACAGAGTGCCGTGCTAGCTTCAGTAGTGTTGTTGTTGACATCAGTGCCCACTAGGGCTGTCCCTGACTAAGGATTTGGATAGCTGACTTTGATTGACCAAAAAATAAAAAATAAAAAATGTTTACCAGGGTGGGCACAGCTGACTCAGTGGGCGGGCCCGGCCCCTAATGCCCGCCCATGGCGCCGGGTCTGTTTGTAACCTCTCATTCAAACTGGGTGCCTTCCCCACCAAAATGAAAACTGCAAGTGATACCGATCTTCAAAGCCGATGAGAAAAAATCTATTCACCAATTACAGGCCGGTTTCTCTCCTTTCCCAGTTTCTCAAAGATAATGGAAAAAGTATTTGCTGCACGATTGGACAGTTTCATAGATAAACACGCATTACTTATAGACAGTCAATATGGATTTAGATCGAATCATTCAACGTCATTGGCACTAATGGACCTAGTAGAAGAACTGACAAGCATAATTGATAATAAGAAGTTTGCAATAGGGGTCTTCATAGATCTGAAGAAGGCGTTTGACACTATAAATCATGATATTCTGCTACTAAAATTGGAAAGGTATGGGATCAGAGGAGTAGGCTCAATTGGTTAGAGTTACTTAGAACAAAGACAAGTTTGTGCAGTTGGGGGAGTACAGGTCCACTCAGTCAAAGATAATCTGTGGTGTGCCGCAAGGGTCAATTCTGGGCCCGAAACTATTCATACTGTATATAAATGATATAGGTAATGCGTCAAAAATATTGAAAATGTAATTTTTGCTGATGATACAAATGTCTTCTGTGAGGGAGAGAACCTCCAAATGCTTTTAAAGAATGTTGCAGCTGAGCTAACCAAGCTGAAAGTGTGGTTTGATGTAAATAAATTATCATTAAATATTTAAAAAAAAAATAAAAAAAATTGGTAAACGTGATATACAAGTAAATACACCGGTGGAACTAATGATTGATAGTATTAAACTGGAGAGGGTATTTGAGAATACATTTCTGGGTGTGATAATAGACCACAAACTCAACTGGAAACCTCATATCAAATATGTCAGGACTAAATTGGCACGGAGTGTTGGTGTTCTATGCAAGATAAAACACATTCTAAACCGAAAAACACTGTATACACTGTACTGTACACTCTCCTACCATATATGAGCTACTGTGCGGAGGTGTGGGGTAATATCTACAAAGCACTCTACAGCCAATATGCACCATGCAAAAAAAAGCAATAAGAATAATCAACAATGTAGGATATTATGAACACACCATAACTTATTTATAAAGCTACAAGCATTGAAATGTATGGACCTAGTGGATTACAAAACTGCCCTCATTGTATACAAAGCCAGATATAAACTAATCCCAGGCAACATTCAAAAATGGTTCAGAGACAGGAAGGAGAATATAACTTAAGAGGGAGAGGGAATCTTAAACAACCAATGGTAAACACCACGCTGAAAAGCATGTGCATATCGGTGTGTGGAGTGAAGTTGTGGAATCATTTACCCGAATACATCAAACTGAGTAAACATGTGGCACAATTTAAAAAGCAGCTAAAAAAACACATTGGAAAAATACAGAAATGAGTATTGAGGATAAACAAAGTTATGTTATATTGTGTATGTAGTGCTGTACAATATTCTCTGCTGTCAAGTGAATCAAGTTTTTTTCTTGTAATATTTTAATATAAGTAAAAGTATATTCTATATTGTAATACACTAAATTATATTATATCTAGTCAAATTAATGGAAGAACAAATATAAATGTAAGGGGGTAGGATCAATAAGCTTAGCTTCCCTCTACTCCTTTTTTGGACATGTCTGCTAAACAAACACATTGCTCTTGACCTTTTGTTTATAATTCCCTTTTTATGTTTTTCTTTTAATGTTTTTTTAATTTGTTGCTATGATTGTTTGGTTCGACGGAACAAGATATCGTGAGTTGTTTGGAGAAATATGGAGAATAACATGTCCAAAAATAAACGTTTTCATTCATTCATTCATATCTGTATGTCGTGTGTGTCATATATGTTATGATGAATTGAAAATGGGGGACCCTGATGTAAACAAGACAACGGTCTTTCTCTGGTCTGCATCCCCTTAACAATTGTATGTATTGAGCTGTACTGTACTGTACCCATTCTGCAATCTGTTAATAAACTTTTCATCAATCAATCATGCACACTGAGATACAGGCTGAGCCTAGGCTTTTGTGAGGGAGGGAGGGAGGGAGGGAGGGAGGGGAGGGAGGGAGGGAGGGAGGGAGGGAGGAGGGAGGGAGGGAGGGAGGGAGAGGGAGGGAGGGAGGGAGGGAGGGAGGGAGAGATAGAGACAGAGGCAGACAGAAGAGAACAAGAGAGACAGACATACAGAGAGACAGACTGACAGAGAGAAAGACAGACAGAGATAGACACAGAGAGATAGAGACAGACAGAGAGACAGAGAGAGAATGACAGAGGCAGACAGAGAGAATGAGAGAGAGAGACAGAGAGAGAGAATGAGAGAGAGGCAGACAGAGGGAATGAGAGAGGCAAGACAGAGAGAATGAAAGCGAGACAGAGACAGAGAAAGAGGGGCAGACAGAGAACGAGAGAGAGAGAGACAGACAGACAGACAGACAGACAGACAGACAGACAGACAGACAGACAGACAGACAGACAGACAGACAGACAGACAGACAGACAGACAGACAAGACAGACAGACAGACAGACAGACAGACAGACAGACAGACAGACAGACAGACAGACAGACAGACAGACAGACACAGACAGACAGACAACGACAGACAGAGAGAGAGAGAGAGAGAGAGAGAGAGAGAGAGAGAGATGAGAGAGAGAGAGAGAGAGAGAGAGAGAGAGAGAGAGAGAGTCAAGTCAAGAGTTTTATTTGTCACGGCATACAAATATACAATGAAATGTGGGTGGTCTTGCCCGCAACGATGTGCAATACAGTAGTAACAACATATAATAGAATCCAATAAAACAACATTGTGCAATAAACAGTAACATAGTAGGGCATATCGGTATTTGTACATAAGTTATTTACAGAGCAGGGAGGACATGCTAGGTCCTGTGGTAGTGCATACACTGTTAGCTACGGATGAGGCAATGTGTCTTTCTGTACATTGCTATTTTATACAGTCTCAGGTTATACTATACTATTTTTAAAGTGACCTTTCCTTAGTGGCCATAAGTGTGGGCGTGTGCAGCATGAGTGTGTGCTTGCTCATGTTAAAGTGGCTGCTAGTGTGTGAGCGTGTACAGTGTGTGTGTGTCGTGTGTGTGCTCATGTGTGCTTGTGTGTGGAGTTCAGTGTTCAAGGCTGTGATGGCCTGGGGGAAGAAGCTGAGCCGAAGCCTCTCTGTCCTAGCAGCTGGTGTTCGCAGGCGTCTGCCTGACCTCAGCAGCATGAACAGGCTGTTGTTGGGGTGGTGTGGGTCTTTCATTATTCTGCAGGCTCTGGATTTGCACCTCTTGATGTATAGAACCTGCAGGGTGGTAGTGCAATACCCGTGGTACGCTCGGCTGATGGAAAAAATAGTATACGAACAGATCGAAAAGTACCTCGCGGAAAAAAATCTAATCTACGAATTCCAATCTGGCTTCAGAACATCCCACTCACTGACACATGCCTTCTCTACTTGAACGACCACATCAAACAAGAGGTGGACGCGGGCAAATACTGCGGCATGGTCATGCTGGACCTACAAAAGGCCTTCGACACTGTCAATCACACCATTCTGATTGACAAGCTAAAAGCAATTGGTTTGATAGTTTATCAGTGAGCTGGATACAATCCTACCTGGAGGGGAGGGAACAGATGGTGGAAGTAAACGGTACACTATCCCCCCCCCTCACAGTGAGCTGTGGTGTTCCACAAGGAAGCATACTAGGACCGCTACTATTCCTAATTTATGCAAATGACATGTCGTCAGCTTGTGACTGCAACTTGTTCCTGTTTGCGGACGACTCAGCCCTGCTGGTCTCTGACAAGAACAAGTTACAGGTTGAAAAAGCCCTCAGCTCGGAACTAGGCAAAATCTGCATATGGCTCGCCGACAACAAACTATCATTACACATGGGCAAAACAGAGTCCATTCTCTTCGGTTCAAATAACAAACTCAGCAAGACCGACGGCTTCTCGGTTACAGTGGGTGACAATATTATCACAAGGAAAGATGAAATTACCTACCTGGGTTCCATCCTAGAGGCTAATCTTTCCTGTGACAAAATGGCATCCAATGTAATAAAAAAAGTCAACCAACGAACGCGATTCTTGTACCGGATCTCCTCTCTGGTAAACAAGAATACCCTGAAGACTCTAGCAGGGGCACTCATTCAAGGGTACTACGACTATGCTTGCACCTCATGGTACCAAAGCACCTCAAAGGCACTAAAAAACAAATTACAAACATCTCAAAACAAGCTAGTCAGACTACTACTTGACCTGACTCCTAGAACCCACCTCACCCCTGCCCACTTTGACAACCTAGGATGGCTTAGAGTAGACGACAGAGTACAGCAACTTGCAATGGGCCTGGTCTACAAGATACACTACGCGACCAAGGTACCCATGTACATGTCAAAATACTTCCCAAAGGTCAGTGAATACCACGATCACAACACCAGAGGGAGCTCCACAAATCATGTAAAACCCAGATTCGGATCAAACAAGGGACTAAACACGTTTCGCAATATGCCACATCAATGTGGAACGCCCTGCCTAAAGCTGTAAAGGAATGTGAATCACTACCCACCTTCAAAAACACTCTCAAAAACACCTACGTGAGACTGCAATTCGAAACTGGCCCCTACAAATGTCCTAACCTAGTTGTACAGTAAATGACCAAGTAAGGCTTTGTCAATATTCAAATGTACAGTGTAAAATGTGTGTGTGTCCCCTTCCCAACCCCCCCCCCCCCCCCACCTCCAATGTACAGCCCTCACCCAACCCACCCCACCCCACCCCACCCAACCAACCTCCTCCGATGTACAGTTTCTATGCCAAATGTATATACACTCCTTTTCTGGACACTTTTGTATCACAACAGTACTGTATTTGCAAATCTGATATGTCATAAATGTATAGATGTAGCAGTACTGTCTATCTGTATGTCATGTATGTCATATATGTTATGATGAATTGAAAATGGGGGACCCTGATGTAAACAAGTCGAAAGTCTTTCTCTGGTCTGCATCCCCTTAACAATTGTATGTATTGAGCTGTACTGTACTGTACCCATTCTGCAATCTGTTAATAAACTTTTCAATCAATCAATCAAACCACTCTCTGTAGGGCCTTCTTGTCCTGTGCCGTGCTGTTTCCATACCAGGCAGTGATGTTTCCAGTCAAGATGCTCTCTACAGCTCCGGAGTAGAAGGACTGGAGTATCTTCCCAGATACTCTGAACTTCCTTAACACTTTAACTGCCAGAAGACGAGTTTAGGCGTCCTTCTCCGCCATGCTCAAGTTGCCGAAGACGCCGTAACTCGTCTTTGATCAAATATTTCAAAAATCTGTGATCGGATTCATATTTCCCATCCGCTGGCCTGAGACCCACCAAAAAGCCCCACTGAACCCTCTAGCGGTTCAAGAGCGCCATCTGTGGCCGATCGGCGCAATCGCCAAAGAGGAAGTTACTTGGACGATGTGCTATTCACCCATATTACTTCCGGGCACTCGGTATAGGTTCCGGCACTCTAGCTCGTCACAATACATAGCGATTCCGTTGCCAATAACTCGATAAACAACATGATTTGGACGTATATACTATTATACAAGCTATTTCTACATCCCATAATAGGAAAATGTCTGTTCCCACGCTCATCGCCCAACGGCGCGAGGAAGATACGGTAAGATTCAGCGTTATTTTTCAATGTCTCCTATACTAACTGATCTGATGAACATATGACCCACACTAGATGAATGGTATAATGTTGCCCACGGAATTATAAACGCCCCCTCACCCATCCGGTCAACATCAGATGACGTGTAGTAACTTCTAGAACCATGTCTAGTTGGAATTTTTTATATCGCGCCGATTGCCATCAAACTGTATTTCATCATCAATATAATGCATTTGGGGCTATAGATCACGTTCTGGAGAAAGCTGCAGAAAGAGATGAAAACATACTTATACATTAGACCATACTTTAGTATGAATATGTGAATGAAAAAGTTTAACGTTGCTTCACCCTGAACAATACATATAGGACATTGAATGGGCCCTAATAATGGCAATTTAGCAATAGAATTTAAAAAGTTATAGCTCTGCAAAGGGGAACTTCTCCATAGACAAATAGAGCTGGCAACCTATGGTATATCATGAATTTAGCCTTAGGCAATCAAAGTGTTAACTGCCTCAGGTGGTAGAGGCGCTGTTTCGCCTTTTTTACGACTGAGTCTATGTGTCTTGACCATGTCAGATCCTCTGAGATGTGGACCCCCAGGTACTTAAAGCTGCTCACCCTGTCCACCGTAGCCCCGTTTATCATCAGTGGTGTGTGTGTGTGTCTCCTGCTGTCCTCTCCTATAATCCACGATCAGCTCCTTGGTTTTACCAATGTTCAGGAGCAGGCTGTTGTCCTGGCACCAGCGTTCCAGTACCTCGACCTCCTCCCGGTAGGCCTTCTCGTCATTGTCCGAGATCAGCCCCACCACCACTGTGTCGTCCGCAAACTTCACTATGGAGTTGGAGCTGAACTTGGCCACACAGTCGTGTGTGTATAGTGAGTACAGCAGGGGGCTCAGAACACAGCCCTGGGGGGACCCGATGCTCAGGGTGATGGTGTTGGAGGTCTGACCCCCCACCCTGACCGCTTGGGGCCTTTCACTCAGAAAGTCCAGTATCCAGGCGCTCAGAGCGGAGCTCAGACCCAGCTCGATCAGCTTGTCCACCAGTCTGGTGGGGACTATGGTGTTGAACGCTGAGCTATAGTCAATGAACAACAGTCTCACATAGCCCCCCTTCTGGCGGTCAAGGTGAGAGAGGGTGCTGTGCAGTACCTGGGAGACCGCATCGTCAGTGGACCTGTTTGGCCTGTATGCAAATTGCATGGGGTCCATATCACTGGGGAGGGAGGCACAAATGTGATCCTTGACCAGCCTCTCGAAACATTTCATGGCCACAGAGGTGAGTGCCACCGGTCTGTATTCGTTGAGACATGTTGGGGAGGGTTTCTTTGGTACAGGGATGATGGTAGACATCTTGAAGCAGGCAGGGACCACTCACTCCGCCAGGGATTGATTAAATATGGTGGTGAACACAGGGGCTAGCTGGTTGGCACAGGACTTAAGTATGCGTCCTGTTATACCATCTGGGCCAGCAGCTTTTCTGGTGTTCACCTGCATAAATGCTCTTCTCACACTGTGTACCGTCAACGAGGGAGCATCCCCGCCCCCCTGCGGTTGCCCCCCCCCCCCCCCCCTCCACAACAGCCGGGGCGCCAGTGACGTCACTAGCCGTTGAGCTAGCGGCGCCACTGTCTACACCAAACCGAGCGTAGAAAGAGTTGAGTTTGTCCGCGAGGGAGGCGTCGTCGCTCCCCATTGAGGGGGCGCTGACTTTGTAGTCAGTTATTGTCCTCAGTCCCTGCCATAAGCCTCTTGTGTCTCTTAGAGAGAGAGAGAGAGAGAGAGAGAGAGAGAGAGAGAGAGAGAGAGAGAGAGAGAGAGAGAGAGAGAGAGAGAGAGAGAGAGAGAGAGAGAGAGAGAGAGAGAGAACGAGACACAGTTCTTTACCCATTGTTTTAAGAGAGAGGGTGCGGCAGAGATGACAAAGACAAAGACAGAGCTAGAATAGACTAGTGACTTGTCTGGAGGGCCAAGCGCTTAATTCCTGTCTGGGGATGTGATTATTTTCCACTGGTTGGAAGAGTCAGATCAACCTTTTGGGGCTGACATTTAATGAAAGGCATTGGAGAAAGCAAAATGCCAATCACTGGACTGAAAAAGAACACACACACACACACACACACACACACACACACACACACACACACACACACACACACACACACACACACACACACACACACACACACACACACACACACACACACACACACACACACACACACACACACACACACACACACACACACACACACACACTACAAGAGTGAGTGAATGATTGAGGCCCGGCTGTCTATCAGAATGAATTAGGCTCTGGACGGTAACTGACGGAGAATGCCGAAATGCTCGAGATGCTAGACGCTACGCCGGCCCTGTCAGAGTGAATAAAAGCTTGTTGAAGGGAGGGAGGGAGGGTTGGCGGGTGGAGGAGAGAGGATAGTCCCCCTAGCAGAAAGAGACACCAGCCATGTTAGGTTCGCACTACCATGAAGAATTATGTAAATATCCTATTCGAAAAGATCGACTCAGATCCTTATTTCTGCTTCACTTTTCTCATTTCCTCGTTTCACATCCTCTACTTTCCTCCGATTGTCTGGCCTGGTCTACAAGATACACTATACGACTAAGGTACCCATGTACATGTCAAAATACTTCCCAAAGGTCAGTGAATACCACGACCACAACACCAGAGGAAGCTCAACAAATCATGTTAAACCCAGATTCGGCTCAAACAAGGGACTAAACACGTTTCGCAATTATGCCCCATCAATGTGGAACGCCCTATCCAAAGCTGTAAAGGAATGTGAATCCCTACCCACATTCAAAACCGCTCTTAAAGAGCACCTACAGGAGGCTGCAATTCGAAACTGGCCACCGTAAATGTCCAAACCCCCCACCCCCACCCCCTCCTAATAGACAGTCTCCTCCCCACCGCATGTATATATTCTCTCCCCGCCGTATGTATATTTCTCTCCCACCCACCCCCTCCTAATGTACAGTCCCCTCCCCATCATATGTATATACTCTTGTCAGGATCTATGAGTAACAGTACTGTATATTTGAATACCGCTTATGTCACAAATGTATCAGTACTAAATACCTATATGTCCCTATGCCATAAATGGCATGTATGTTGAGTATGTCATAAATGTCACTATGAATTGAAAATGGGGGACCCTGATGTAAACAAGACGAAAGTCTTTCTCTGGTCTGCATCCCCTTAACAATTGTGTGTATTGAGCCGTACTGTATTGTACCCATTCTGCAATCTGTTAAATAACGTTCTCATTCATTCATTCATGCCCTCCTTCACGTGATCTTCATCAGTTCCGCCAGAGATTCCCTACAACGTCTCTTTTGAACGTCCCCTGCGGTGGTGGGTCTATCGCCTCCCGGGCTAACCTTAGGCAGCTTGCTGCGGTGCAGGAATTTGGCCGTGGCGTCGCGCCCAGAGTTGGGATAGATGACCTCCCGAATCTCTATGGTGTCGTCGGCCAGGAAGTAGTGCAGTGTGAGCTCGTGTGGGTCTCCGAACAAGCTCTCCGTGTCGTCCCAGTAGCAGTTGAAGCACAGGACGTTCCGGTCGTGGTCCAGGTACTGCTTCAGGCCCTCGTTCCGCCTCTCGTACGGCCGCAACGGCTTCAGGCTCTTCTCCATCTGGGTGGAGATACAGTGAGGAGTCAAGAGAATCAACACATACTGCATGTTGTCTCTCTCTCTCTCTCTCTCTCTCTCTCTCTCTCGCGCTCTCTCTCTCTCTCTCTCTCTCTCTCACACTCTCTCTCTCTCACACTCTCTCTCTCTCACTCTGCCCACCTCTTCCCGTAGGTTCGTGTAGGGATCGTCGGGGGTGGAGGCAGGGGCCTCTGGGCTCACCCCAAGGCTCTCTAGGAAGCCCCTGGTGAAGGGGTCACAGTTGGTGATGGTGAAAGCGCGCGAGTACAGCACCACCTTCTGGTTGATGTTGAAATGGTGAACATTGTGGAGCTGGTCATCATCCGGGGGAGGCAGAGGAATGCGGTGGCGCCGAATAAGCTCTCCTGTCACACGGGGATCAATTAAAACCATAAATAGTGGATATTGAATTTCTGGTCATACTTCTAGGCTAGGATTACGGTCTGTTTCAGAGCAGCACAGTTGTCCTTCTAACCAGCGGCGGCTAGAGACATGGGACACTGAACCATAAATCTGATTTCACATATTTTCACATGAAGCAGACATTTAGAGGTTCACACTTTTCCTTAATCGTCGGCTCAGCCAGTAGGGGTGTGAGAAATAATCAACGGGCTGTGATGCGAATGCAACATGAATGCTGAAGTCCAACTGCATCGATTTGAAAATTGTACTGACATTAAATGGAATTAATGTCCGTGTATAATCAATATATAGACATAAATACTGCTGTTCACTAATACTAATGTATGTATGAATGAATCACATTTGTATAGAGACCCACCTATATTACACTTTTATCAAAATGTAACCATTTGAATCACATCACTGAATCAAACCATGGTCAAGATGTAAGGTATATATATATATGCATATGATGCTAAATAATGCCAATCGAATTGTTGGTTGTTTTAATTGGTTACACCCCCATCAGGTAGAGAAGCCTATTTCACCTTGACCGAGGCCACTGTTCTTGCACTTTGGCTCCACCACCTGTATGGTGTCGTCCTCCAGGTAGAAGTAGATTTTACACTTCCTGATTCTGTATGTCTCCTCTCTCTTCTGAAGCACTGCCTCCTGGAAGTACGCTTCGAAACACAAGACCTGGGGGAATGACAACCGTAGAGTGACCCATCAATCTATTTCCTTGGCTGTATCAAGGAAACTATGAGAAGGAAGGGTCATCACATCAGAATACCAGCGTGCTGTGCTCCGTTTGGTGCCAGTTCTGTTGAAGCCTGTATTAAAATTCGAAATATACAAGCTATCTGAGGTTGATGTAATATACATCAACCAATATATCAAACCATAGCTAGTTAACAATACAACAAATTGCAGATGATTCTGACATCCGAGGTAATAACAAATCATGTTCAACCCAGATTCGGCTCAAACAAGGGACTAAACACGTTCCGCAATTATGCCACAACAATGTGGAACGCCCTACCCACAGCTGTAAAATAATGTGAATCCCTACCCTCCTTCAAAACCGCTCTCAAAGAGCACCTACGGGAGGCTGCAATTAGAAACTGGCCCCGGTAAATGTCCAAGCACCCCCCCACTCACCCAACCAACCCCCTCCAATGTACAGTTTCTTCCCCTTCGAATGTATATATATATTTGGTAACACTTTATAATAACACTCAGTTATAAGACCTTTATAAGGTATTTGTAGATAATGAACTAATCATGAACAAACCATTTATATACATTCGTAAATTATTATTAAATCATTTATAACTATATTTGTATAACATTTACAAATTAGTTCTACATTATTTATAACTCATTATCAACATTGTTTGTACTTGATTTGTTCATCATTAAATAATGTTGTTTAATGTGTAGTAACACATTTGTAGATGCTTTGAAAAATGGATGAAAAAACGACTATACTGTACCTCCATTTATTTGTTCATGTTCAACAAATGATTTGTTAAGACATTCATAAAACATCTATAAATCATTTGCAGATGCTATTGTGTGCCCTAATCTGACGTGAAGCCTATTCATCATTAACAAATGTCTAATACAGTTAATTATTTGTTAACTTTTTCATCACCTGTTACAAATGTTGTAGACAGCTTTCGGATACACCCTTCTTTGTGACATCAAACAGTGACAGAATTAGGACTATAGATAAATGCAATTGTATTAAGATATAAAATACATGTTCATGACATACAGTGTAACATGGGGGGCACTAGGACCCAGGAGTACCCTGGCCATAGGCGCCTATACAGCCTGAAAATACAAATAATTATTACCCTTGTGTCATCATCACATACCACAATATACTGAGCACACATTAGGAACAAACAAATGTAACGTTAGCGCCCACCACATCTAGTACGTCTACACAACAAGAGTTGTAGGTCGGAAATGATGGAATAGATTTACCAACAAAAAAGGTGTTTAGCCAGCTCATACCTTAATAAAAGCGTGGGGCAGCATGAATAACTTGGCTTTGCTAATGTATCGTGCTTCCATTCAAACAGACGGCAACAAACGTGAAGTCAAGTCTCACTCGCGTGATACTTCCTCTACATACTGTCAATACCTGACCAGGGTACTCCTGGGTCCTAGTGCCCCCCATTTTACACTATGTCATGCACATGTATTTTACATGTTAATAAAATTGCATTTATCTATAGTCCTAATTCTGTCACTGTTTGATGTCACAAAGGGTGTATCCGAAAGCTATCTACAACATTTTGTAACAGGTGATGAAGTAAACAAATAATTAACTGTATTAGACATTTGTTAATGATGAATAGGCTTCACTTCAGATTAGGGCACACAATAGCATCTGCAAATGATTTATAGATGTTTTATGAATGTCTTAACAAATCATTTGTTGAACATGAACAAATAAATGGATACAGTATAGTAATTTTTTCATCCATTTTTCAAAGCATCTACAAATGTGTTACTACACATTAAACAACATTATTTAATGATGAACAAATCAAGTACAAACAATGTTGATAATGAGTTATAAATAATGTAGAACTAATTTGTAAATGTTATACAAATATAGTTATAAATGATTTAATAATAATTTACGAATGTATATAAATGATTTGTTCATGATTAGTTCATTATCTACAAATACCTTATAAAGGTCTTATAACTGAGTGTTATTATAAAGTGTTACCATATATTTTTTATGATCTCTTTCTCTTAAACAGTACTGTATATTTGTATGTCATAAATGTCTTGATGAAACAGTACTGTATATATCTGTATGTCATAAATGTCTTGATGAATTGAAAATGGGGGACCCCGATGAAAGTCTTTTTCTGGTCTGCATCCCTTTAACAATTGTTTGTATTGAGCCATACTGTATTGTACCCATTCTGCAATCTGTTAAAGTTTTCAATCAATCAATCAAACCTGTTTAGATGACAGGTCATAAACAAGGAAGTGGCTGATCCCATTCAATGTCGGCCAAACTGAAAGTTTCCACACATGGCACCAACTCGTGTTCACGTGCTACACAGTTATGTGATGACCTTTTTCTTCTTTTAGTTTCCTTGGGCTGTATACTAAGGCTGTCCCCGAAGCCTGTTTTTGGGATTCGAACTTCGTCAGGATTTTTGAACGGACGTTCAAACCTTTGTTTTTAATATAAAAAATAAAAATAAATATATATATATATATATTTTTTTATATCCTCAAACTAAATCCTCAATTTCAATAAAGTGATTAATCTGATTAAATTAGTATTTTTTCTTTTATTAAATCAACTTTCCAACCCCAGACCCAGCCCAGGGAGAAGCCCCAGCCCAACTAAATCAATTAAATCAACTTTCTAATGAATATAACTCATCAGTTTCTTTTAATACTATATTGGTGTAGCCTAATCTTTATCTGAAACTGTGAAGAAAAACCCCATTGGTTTAAACAAATGTTGATTTAGAATTTGAATGCCAACGTAACTAGTGGACACTCACCTTTCCACGGCTAAACAGTAGGCAAGGAATCTTGTTTGAGAAATAAATGCAGGTTTCAATCTATGTTGTTTAACAGTTGATATCTTCAGTCCTGTTTCAAAATGCGCAATGATATCTTCTGAGAGAATTGTTGAATAGATACACAAATGTTCTAGAATGTCCTATTATGACATCATACTGTGACATCACAACATGACATCATACTGTGACATCACAAATGTTCTAGAATGTTTGATTATGACATCATACTGTGACATCACAAATGTTCTAGAATGTGCTATTATGACATCATACTGTGACATCACAACGGAACATGTTTGAGTCCATTTGGAATAATATAAATCAGCGTTTCCCAAACTTAGGGTCGCAACCCAAAATGGGTTCTTTATTCTTTACCCTTCTGTACCCTTCTTTATTGGGTCGTCAATAATAATAATAAAAATATATATATATATTTTTTTTTAATAATATATATATATATATATATTTCTTTTTTTTTAATAAAAAAGCTGTAGATGTGTTGATTCAGTTTGGCACCACATACTTATGTGAATCTGGGTTTTCTACTCTAGCATAACTGAAAAACAAATACAGAAACAGACTAAATGCTCAGCATGACCTCAGAATAGCACTTTCAAAAACCAAGCCCAGAATAGATCTGCTGGTTGAAAACTTTAACCAGCCACATACCTCTCATTAGATTTCATTGTGCCATAGATTAAATATTATACCCCTTCTAGCATGATGTCAATAAGTGCTTACCCTACAGACACAAGAAGTGCTGTATATTCTGTATTGTTTAATATAAATGCATTTTTTATTCCAATCCCGATTTGAATTTGAGATTCCCAAATCCCATCGGACTCGACTTCTTCGTGTCCCTCAATGAGTGTAATACCAGCATTTAACTGTATGCGCCACAGCGGTTTCTATCATCATCATCACCACCCACACTATTCATAAAATATATAGGTCCGCGGAGAGGCAAGCTGAGGAGGCCGTGCAAACTGCAATGGAATATGGGGCATCTATCTCTCTTTACCTAATATTTAGATTCTATCCTGACATTTTTCAGTTGGAAGGGCAGTCTATATGTGTAAAGGTAAAAAATAAAAAATATTTATATTTTTTTCAAAAAGGGCACTTTTTTATGAGGCTCAAAAGGGCAGGTGCTCAAGCACCCCTTGGGCTCTATGTGTGCACGTGGCTGTGGAGGGGTGAAGTATGGTTGGTATAGTATGGAAGTATGAAACTAATAAACTACAGGTCAAATACTTACTTGGGAAAATGTTGAAATTGCTCCAAAAGAGAGAGCTGCAGGGTCAGTGTGGGAGCCGTGGCATGTGGTATGTCTTACCTTGTTACAGTATATCTTGGGGAAGACAGAATACGTCTTTGGCCGGATCGTCTGGCCCACTAACCGCTCTCCTCCTATGCCTGGTTTCTCAGAGCCCACTAGCATAGGTACCCCAGCGGAATAGTCAAAATGTTGGGACTTGTGGAATTTTTCCTTCCACAGCTAGAGTAAGAGGCATAGAGTTAGAAATGAATTGGCTATTGTAATGCAATATGATTATGTGAATAATTTAACAATAACATGTTAGCCTACTGTCTAGGCACACTTGGTATGAAGACCATATTTGCATTGTATGGGGATTTAAAGAGTTAATGCATTCATAAATATCTAGCATAAAATCACTTTTAATTACCAGAGCTAGAGACACCCTCATGATGCTTAATATGTAGGTCAGTGCATAATGCACAATAAACTCATAACGTAGTGTAAAGCTGATTGTTATTGTGACTAATGACTTCCAGGTCAGTTCAACATTTCATCAAACATCACAACTAACGTTAGAACATTACTATACAATACTTACAGGTGTGTATGGTTAGGCATACAAAATAGGTTGTGTAAAATAGTCTAGTATTGATAAAGTTATTGATGAAGTGGAGTAAAGCTAATGTTATATGCAAGCTAATTAAAATGACAGGTAAGTAACTTATATTACAGTAAGCTAGTGGCACAATCAACGGCGCGTTCTTTCCAAGATATCAAAGTTGATAAACACTCACATTTGTGTTGCGAAAATGTCCTATCAGAGAGGGCAGCGGCATAGCTGAGGGAGACCTAGCGTACTAATATATATATAATATATAATATAGCGGATATATAATGCTATATTAAATTTGTACTGCTAAGAACATATGTGTACCTTCCTACAAAAGGCAGAGAAGCAATTCCAGGCAAAGTGGGGTTGTTCCCGGAGAGCTCACTCTCGGCCGTGGTTTCTCAGTGTAACGTTGCATTTACCCATAATGCATTGCTGTATTAAGCGAAGATGCTCTTTGATTGCAGCGAAGAAGAAAAAGACGCTCTCCGATTGGCTAACCCTAACTCTAAGCATAACCACGTCGAAAGAGGGCCTAAGCATAACCACTTTGAAAGAATGCCTAAGCATAACCACTTCGAAAGAATGCCTATCAAAGTTGATAAACACTCACATTTGTGTTGCGAAAATGTCCTATCAGAGAGGGCAGCGGCATAGCTGCAGGAGACCTAGCGTACTAACCAGCGGATATATAATGCTATATTTTAATTTGTACTGGTAAGAAAATATGTGTACCTTACTACAAAAGGCAGAGAATGAATTCCGGCAGAGTGGGGTTGTTCCCAGAGAGCTCACTCTCGGCTGTGGTTTCTCAGTGTAACGTTGCATTTACCCATAATGCATTGCTGTATTAAGCGAAGGCGCTCTTTGATTGCAGCGAAGAAGAAAAAGACGCTCTCCGATTGGCTAACCCTAACTCTAAGCATAACCACGTCGAAAGAGGGCCTAAGCATAACCACGTCGAAAGAGGGCCTAAGCATAACCACTTCGAAAGAATGCCTAAGCATAACCACTTCGAAAGAATGCCTAAGCATAACCACTTCGAAGCAGAGAATATATGTACAAGGCGGAAGAGACCCTTCGGAGCTAAACCAGTCAGAGAGGGTATTTTCTTCTTCGCTGTACGTGGTAGGCACGATAGCTATGAGCTAACTAACGTTACAAGCTCAAACACCTTATAACTACTACTATTGTCGTGTACATAAGTTCTCTGGCAGAATACTTGTGGGGACAAAGGTATACAAAGAGGAGAGAACCATTTTAAATCGGGCATTCATGCCGGCTAACAAGCTAGACGTCGCAGCATGTTGTTAGCACAATAGCTACCAAGCTAAGCTACGTTAGCTTCTAACGTTGTATACACAATATGTACAACGACACAATGATTTACATTATTACAAATATGGTAACGTGGTTGTGGCTTTTACAAATAGTGGTTAGCTTTAGAGATGGATGGCTATGATCACGGAGCAATAGTGTTAGGTGAAACAAATAAATGTTCATTCATCACTCCTCGGCCACTAGCTGTGTGTGACTCTCAGAGCCCCTCGCTGCCCTGCACCTGAAGTGACGTCACAGCCCTGCTAGCGTCTGATAAGCTTTTAGATTTGCTCGTGCATGTGATTCGTGCGTGGACCTTTTTAACCCTTTCTGAGTGGCATTTCCGGCATCAAATGGAAAAAAATAAATAATTTAATTAGATACCAATGATGTAAACTACCCATAATTGCAGAGTAGGGTTTAACCTGCAAGTTGGCCTTTAAGGGGATGCAGACGAGAGAAAGACTTTCGTCTTGTTTACATCAGGGTCCCCTATTTTCAATTCATAGTTTTTTGACATTTATGACATACACAACATACATGACATTTATGGCATAGGGACATACATGACATACAGGTATTTAGTACTGTTACATTTGTGACATTGTAGTCCTACATTATGGGTTTGTGTTCTCCTCTTACTGTGTTGTGTAGTGGGAGGGAACTACTGATCTGGCACCGCGGCCAGAGGGGACGTTTATTGCGGTTGCACTTGCTGTGTGATCATTACTGTTCTGGCGATATACATGTGCTCTTGTTCTGTATTGACTGAAGTTGTTTTGTGTATTAAACAAGCATTACGTTGCCTACGATTATTCCTTTTTCCTCCGGCACTACACTGGTGACCCCGACGTCGCGCACTCCCCGTGCACTCCCACTCTCAAACTACCAGAGTTCTGGGACTCGACTCCTGCTGCATGGTTTGCTATTGTAGAGGCGCATTTCAACAAAAGCAATGTGGATGACGACGACGACCGGTACAACCATGCTGTGGCAATGTTGGGCAGCTCCACCGCGGCTCGAGTGGTGGGTTTTTTGTCTGCTCCCCCGGTGACGAACAAATATGAGCGCCTCAAGGCCTTGCTTCTAGAGACATTTGAACTGTCCGCTGCGGAGAGGGTGCGTCGCCTATTTGCTATGTCGGATTTGGGAGACGAGAGGCCTTCTGCACGCATGGAGAGGATGCTAAATCTGCTCGGTACCGAAGACCCCATGATCCTCTTCACGGAGCTGTTCATGCGCACACTGCCAGCCCAAGTTAGGATGGCGCTGGCCAACACCGCCATTGTGGGGCCCCACGCCCTTGCCAGGGAGGCGGACCATTTAGTTTTGGCCATGCCTCAGCGGTCCGCCGACCTGCTCGCTCCCGCGACCGCCCCGCCACCGGACCGTCGCAGGAGAGCGAGGGATGACGCCAGGCCTTCTGGCCAGCACGGTAACGCAGCGGGCCATTGTTTCTTCCATGCCATGTTTGGCGCCAAGGCCAGACAGTGCCGCTCACCCTGCACCTTCGGACCTACGGGAAACGGCCCTAAGCGCTGGCGTCACCAACAGGCTGCTCTTCATCCGAGACACCGCCTCTGGTCGCAGTTTCCTTTGTGACACGGGTGCCCAGTGGAGCATCATTCCGGCAGAGAGATCGGATGTGGCAAAGGAAGAGTGCGGTCCACAGTTGGCGGGTGCGGACGGCATGCCCATCCGCTCTTACGACACAAGGGCGGTGGACGTATGCTTCGGAGGACAATGCTTTTCATGGGATTTTGTCATTGCGGCTGTCACATTTCCCCTCCTTGGTGCAGATTTTCTGTGCGCCCACAACCTGTTAGTGGACGTGGGGAACAGGCGCCTGGTCAATTCACAGACTTTCGCTTCCTTTGCCTGTACGTAGGGGGAGGCCGTCTACAGCGGGTGGTCCAATACACTTGCCGAAAGTGACCAGTACCTTCGGCTGCTCGCCGAATTGCCCCACCTTAGCAAGCCCACTTTCACAGCCCACGGTGAAACACGGGGTGGAGCACCACTTTGAGACCAGTGGGCCTCCCCTCCACGCCAGGGCCAGACGCCTCAACCCGGAGAAGCTGGCCGTCGCCAGGGCGGAGTTTGCGCACATGGAGCAGGTGGGCATCGTTCGGCGCTCGAACAGCCCCTGGGCGTCTCCCCTGCACATCGTCCCTAAGTCAGATGGTGGGTGGCGCCCATGTGGGGACTACCGCCGCGTCCAAGCCTGACCGCTACCGCATGTCCAGGACTTTGCAGCGAACTTGGCAGGCAACTGCTTCTTCTCCAAAGTGGACCTGGTACGGGGGTACCATCAGGTGCCGGTGCACCCCGAGGACATCCCCAAGACGGCCGTCGTCACGCCCTTTGGGCTCTTCGAGTTTCTGCGAATGCCGTTCGGCCTGAAGAACGCGGCGCAGACCTTCCAACACCTCATGCACTCGGTGCTCCGGGACCTACCATTCCTCTTCGTCTACTTGGACGACATCCTCGTAGCGAGCGCCACGGAGAAGGAGCACCTGTCCCACCTCGAAACCCTATTCACATGGCTCAGCCAGGATGGGCTGATTGTCAATCCGGCGAAGTGTGAGTTCTCGACTTTCTCGGGCACCGGGTCTCCGGAAGCTGTCGCTGCATTCCCGCGCCCCCGCACAGTCAGCTAGCTCAAGGGGTTCATCGGGATGGTGACCTTTTACTATCACTTCCTCCACCACATCGCTCACATCCTGCGGCCTCTGTACGACGCCCAGAAGGGCAAGACTTTGAAGCAGCCGGTGGACTGGACGGCGGAGCGTGTCAAGGCTTTTCAGGACACCAAGGAGGCCCTGGCCCGCGCTGCCATGTTGGCCCACCCCTCGCCCTCGGCGCCCACTGCTCTCACCATGGACGCCTCTTACTTTGCTGTGGGAGCGGTGTACGAGCAGTGGGTTGGGGACGCCTGGCAGCCTCTTGCCTTCTTCAGCCACCAGCTGTCTCCCAGGGAGCAGAGGTACAGCACGTTCGACAGGGAGCTCCTCGGGCTGTGGCTTGCTGTCAGACACTTCCGTTTCTTGCTGGAGGGACGCGAGTTTACGGCCTACGTGGACCACAAGCTGCTCACGCACGCCATGTCCAAGTCGGCAGAGCTGTGGTCCGACCGCCAGCAGCGCCAGCTCGCCTACGTGTCCGAGTTCACCACAGACATCCAGCACGTTACTGGGAAGTCCAACCAGGTGGCGGATTGTCTCTCCAGGGCGGTGGTTGGTGCGGTGCAGCTGGGCTTGGACTACGTCAGCATGGCTGCGGACCAGGCCGCCGATCCTGCCGTCCAAGCTCTCAAGTTGTCGGACACTGGACTGCGCCTGTGTTGTGTAGTGGGAGGGAACTACTGATCTGGCACCGCGGCCAGAGGGGACGTTTATTGCGGTTGCACTTGCTGTGTGATCATTACTGTTCTGGCGATATACATGTGCTCTTGTTCTGTATTGACTGAAGTTGTTTTGTGTATTAAACAAGCATTACGTTGCCTACGATTATTCCTTTTTCCTCCGGCACTACAACATATACGATATGCAAATATACAGTAGTTACCCATAGATCCTGACAGAGTATATACATATGATGGGGAGGGGACTGTACATTAGAAGGGGGTGGGAGAGAAATATACATATGGTGGGGAGAGAATATATACATACGGTGGGGAGGAGACTGTACATTAGGAGGGGGAGGGTGGGTGAGAAATATACATACGGTGGGGAGAGAATATATACATGCGGTGGGGAGAGAATATATACATGCGTGGGGAGGAGACCGTCTATTAGGAGGGGGTGGGGGTCTGATGCCGACAGATATCCAAAATATTTAACAAAATGGAAAATTAAAATAAACATGCTAAATATAAATGTATTCATGAGCACTGAATTAATGTGGTTGCTAATCAGTGGTGATTATTAGACAATGGTCACCTGCTAGGTTAATCAAGAGATGGGCAATATACATTTCCAGGGATGGCAAATTGCATTATAGCACAGGACATACTATCCGTATATAAACTAAAGGGAATACAAAAATATGCATTTAAAACTTTTATTCATTCCAACAGTGGTAGTATATATAGAAAATACAACAGCATTCTTCAGTACCTAAAGCATAAACACATTATTGCTAAAAAATAAAATAAATAAAATAGCCTACCTGTAGAAAAGATGAGATGCAGGGAGGGCTATAACAAAACACCCAACCATCAGTCACACATATTGCACAGCTAATAAAGGCAAAACAACACTAAATTAAATCAGAACTTTGTCAAATAAGATTCAAGTTTGACCCTGAAGGTGATTGATTATTGTGACCTGGGGACATAATACCAACACTTATGGCATATTTGGACACTAACACACATGTGAAGTTTAAGTTGACACATAAATGGGCAGATTCCTGCACTGTATCAGCCAGATTGTGCTTCTACAAGTGTGTCAGGAATGACATCAGTCATTGTATACAGTGCATACATCATTCAATAATTGCATAATGTCAGTTTGGTGAAAGGTTACAACATTCCCACAAGATAAGATATTCCTTTATTGATCCCCTTGGGGAAAATTCAGTCCACTCCATAGACATCAATATGAGCCTTGTTTAAAAAAGAAAAACTGAATTCTGCACAGAAGGCCAATATTGTAATTAAATGGAGTGTGTTTGCATAGTTTCACTGCACACGTTTAAAGACAAAACCACTGGATTGTTCCTCTTTATTCTGTTTGGTAGATTCATCTTGTGATGACATTTGTCCTGGACAGCAGTGTAACTTGGAGTCAGAGGGCATTTTTGGTTTAACCAGGAGAAGTCCTACTTTAATTTAGATGATTCACACTGACATAAAGAATAGTAGTGCGAATACAGTTAACAAGGTAGATGATAAGAGTGTGTGCAGCATATGTAGATACACATAGCTATATGCTAATCTGAAGTTGGTTGCTTGCCACGAAAGCACTTAACAGCTATGTTGCATTTTTCTTTAAGTTCTTTTATCGGGACAAAGGTCCGCATGGCTCGTCTGACAGGATCTAAGATGCCAGGCCGATCAGGAAGCCTCCGATGAATCCACTGGTCACGACAATGTTCTTCTTCACAAAATGTGTCGACTGCAAAGGAGAAAGAAAAAACGGGTGAATCTGAGATATTATACAGCCTAATCATCACAGTCTAATATCATATACAGTATACAGGTGCAGCTCAATAAATTAGAATATCGTGGACAAGTCAACATATTTCGCTGTATTGATGCAGTCATTTGTCCAAAAGGAGCCCCAACCAAGTACTGAGTGAACATACTTTTCAGAAGGCCGACATTTCTATATACAAAAAAATACATGTATTTTTATTTTTTTATTGGTGATACAGAATGTTTGGCTTTCATGAGCTGTAAGACATAATCATCGAAATTAAAACAAATAAAGGCTTGAAATAATTCACTATGTGTGTAATGAATCTATAATCTATGAAAGTTTCGCTTTTTGAATTGAATTACTGAAATAAAATAACTTTTCCACAATATTGTAATTTATCGAGCTGCACCTATATATAATAATTATAATAGGGTAATTATTATTTTCTTTTTCCTCGTTATTCCTTTACCTTAAATTTTAGCTGTTCAGAACCTATTTAGAGCGAAGGTGCAACACTATATCCCAGAAATATTCTGGGGTAGTCATGAGACAGGACAGAATTTATATTGTTGTATGCAATGGGCTAAAAGTAGTGTGATTCACACGATATAGACCGAGTATAAGCATGCCATTGGCCGACTATTTTATTTTAGTCAGAATTCTCCTCCCCTTCCGCTATCTCCAACACTATTTTTGCAAGAGCACCGTTGCTGCATCCTGGACTTAGCTCGACCCAGGATGATTGTGATTTGTTAAAGAAATGCAAACAAGCCAGAGCGTTTCCCCCCCCCCCCATACTGGAATGATAATAGGTTCAGCCAGACCAGGCTTAAAAAAGGAACACACCAACAGTATGGGAAATGCTCTTACCGTCCTCTCCAGAATCAGACAAGAAGATGATACCAATTTCCTCTCTGTGCGTAAAGTAGAAAGCTATTCGGCTGCAAGCTAGACTAGGAGAGGCGTTTTTGGCCAACAGCAAGGCTAGCTGGTCCATTTCCGCTTCAATTAATTTGTGCTAAGCTAGGCTAGCTTGCAGCCGGACAGCCTTCTACTGAACGCAGAGAGGAAATTGGCATCAATCTTCCTGTCTGACTCTACGGCATTTCCCATAATGTTGGCTTGTTCCTTTAAGGATTCAATGCATCCCAAGATACAGCTTCAGACTTATAGGGACATTTGTGTTTGTTATTTACCACTAATGTAAACAAGCTCTTAAAGGGTGAAATGGTCATAACATGACCTAAACAGGAAGATGGGCAATAGCTTGAGCTCGACGAGCTGAGCTTCCTTTTTGTTCAGTTTTTTGGCTTCTAACAGCAACCTAAATTCTTGCAAACACACTTGCATAATATTCAACTTGTTGAATGAAGTTGAATATTATGCAAGCGTGTTTGCAAGAATTTAGGTTTGTCTGATAAGGCTTTTTTGCAAGAATTCCCAGTTTTATCTTTCAATATGTTGGCAAGTCCACTCTGTATCTTTGTTGTTTGTTTTTGACGGTCTTGATAATATAATTGATACGTTTTAAGGTCCATCAATGAGGAATCACTTGATGTGGATCCCCACATCCTTGCCCCATAGTTAAGGTGCTCACCCTTGCAATGACGAGACATTCTTATCAGAGATAGTTATGTCTGAATTGGAAGTCTCACCGTCTCTTCCCAGCTTTACACTATAATAAATTGACATTTTTGAGGACCTACCTTCTCAATTAATGTGTTAAGCTCTGGGCCTGCTTGATCAGTTCCCTTCTTTAGTTGTTTCTTAGCTTTGTTGACATCCTTCTCCACTCGCTTCCAGTCGACTTGGACATACCCACTATTGTTAGCTATCTGTACAAGAGAAGAGAAGTTAGGTCTTTATTCTAAATTGTAAAAGGTGAAAAACCTCATGTATTGGTGTCTACTAATAACGACTACTAACACCAGGGTATCTGCAGATAAAATGGTAAATGGTACATTTATATATCGCTTTTATCCAAATCGCTTTACAATTTTGTTCCTCACATTCACCCATTCACACACCAATGGCAGAGGCAACCAAGCAAGGTGACAACCTGCTCATCAGGAGCAATTAGGAGTCAAGTGTCTTGCTCAAGGACACATTTACATTTACATTTACATTTAGTCATTTAGCTGACGCTTTTATCCAAAGCGACTTACAAGTTCTGTACGACAAGCCATCAGGAAGAGCACAACTCTATCAGCTGAGTAACAATGTTCATCAAAGTGTTGAGTGCTACAGTGTAGGTTAGTTTATTAGGACAAGTGCATGACAGTATGGTTAGTTAGGGTTAGATTTTTTTTTTTTTTTTTTTTTTTTATTCAGATAATGGTTGAAGAAGTGAGTCTTTAGTCGACGGCGAAAGATTGGACGTGTTTCGGCTGTCCTAACTGGGGTGGGTAGTTCATTCCACCATTGTGGGGCAAGGACTGAGAATAGGCGACTTCTCTTTGATGACCCTCCCGGAGCTTGGATAGGAGTAGGTCTGAGGCGGCCAGAAGATGCAGAGCGTAGGGGTCTTGAGGGTGTGTAGTTAGAGACCATTGACCGGAGGTAGGCGGGAGCAGTTCCCTTTGCCGCACGGTATGCTAGGTCAAGGGCCTTGAAGCGGATTCGTGCAGCAATGGGGAGCCAGTGCAGGTCCCTAAGAAGTGGGGTGACATGGGCCGACTTCGGTAGGTTTGAGATCAGGCGGGCCGCTGCGTTCTGAATGAGTTGAAGAGGCTTAGTGGCAGTGGCCGGGACACATCAGACATGCTGCCCTGGGAGAGTGGGAATCGAACCGGGAACCTTCCCACTACCAGATGACCACTCTACCTCCTGAACCACTATCACCCCTTTAAGAATTTAAAAGAAATTTTTTATATCCCTTAGAGCTAAACTTAATACCAATTTCACAACCATACTAGCAAAAAACACTACAAAATAACACAGAGACACTGAACTGGCGGCTGCACTTGTGTGCCCATTTTAATTTGTGTGTGTTCCATACAAGCTCTCGCCAGACACACCAAGCTCCTGGTAGCCCTGTTGACTTGAATACAAAAACATTTCATATATGCCCCCCCCCCCCCCCCAACTGTATTACCTGTGCAAATTTAATTTAAGACTTTTTAATACCTTTTAAGGCCTAACATTTTGAATTATAAATGTAATACTTTTGTAATACCCCACAGATACCCTGTAACATGTTGGGATACCTGTAACAGCAGAAGGCCTCCTCCCACAGCTGTAGCAGCAAGCTTTCCAACCTTCTGACAGAGATATCCTGCACACCTAAAATGAAAGATAATGTGAGACAGGCACTACATGAGAGAACCCTCCAAAAATAATGCACAAATCTATAGGAAGGTCCCACTGGACAATTTACCATCCACTAGCTCCCCCTAAAGCTATCTGTGTTGCCACAGAATATTTCTCTGCAATGGGTCCGGAGTTCTTCCCAAATAGGCGGTTCCACCATCGTTGACGTTTGGCGTACTCGGTCAGGTCTACGACCTTGTCGTAAATCTCCTCTTCGAGCTCTTGAACTATGGAGAAATTAGTAAGCCCAGCAGTAGTGAGTAGACATTTGAGGAAAAATCAAAGCCCAGCAATTGTGAGCAAGCTTATTATAATACTTGCCAACTATAGACGGTTTCAAAGTGACAACATTCTAAAAAGGAAGTTTTTCTCCCTCATATTGTATTGCCTATATTTATGTCTTTCTACCATTACACTGTCCATACCTGTACCTCCCCTCCCCCATGCTGCTATAACGGTGGAATTTCACTGACTTCTCGAATATTCCGAATCAATAAAGGAATCTTATTTTATTTCATATTGCAATGTTTGCTAATGCAATAGTTGACAGGAAATAGACAGTTTCACTGCAATTAAGATAAGATAAGATAAGATATTCCTTTATTGATCCCCTTGGGGAAATTCAGGCATCATAGCAGCATGGGGGGGAGGGGTACAGGTAGTAAAACAACACAGTATACAGGTAGTAAAAGACAACACAGGCAGTGTAAACAATTTGATCAGTATGGTCAATATAATTATGTTGCTAGGGAACAGTTTGGACACAAATCTATTTCCTGTCAACTTTTGCATTAGCAAACATTGCAATAAAGAAATACACTTGGGACATTTTTATAATGTTATTGTTGTCAATTTGAAACAGATACATTTGTGTCCAACATAATTCCAGTTAAACAGGCCTATTGCGCTTTGAGATGCCTAAATGTAAAAGGCGCTATATAAAATACATGTATTATTATTATTATTATTATTATTATTATTATTATTATTATTATTATAATACTTGCCAACTAATTTCTGTAAAAATGCAAACGCATATGTCAGAAGTGTAACATACGTGTTACGACTAAATCTACTTAACTTTCAATCTGGTACTTTGTTAGATTGTAACCATACAGTTAGTAGGCCTGCTGTTACAGTAGGCTAGTAATATAGAGATGACCACAAACAAGCTACACGAGAGTTGATACAAACAGCGCAAACGGGATATATGAGCGGAACAAGACTTTTAAAACGATCGTCAAATATAGGCTACATGTTTAAAAGCATGTGTCTGATATCAGACACGGAACACAATTCGTAATATAGTCTGAAAATAGCTTGATATTAGTTATATTTTTTGGACTTACCCTTCTCGCGGGTCGCCATTTTGGAGTAGGCTTGTCTGTCCTCTGTCCGCCTGCACGCTCTGCAGATATACCCTACTCTGCGCGCTCGGCGTCATTTACATCATTCTGTCCGTCAAAGTCACAGAATTATGTACTGCTTATAGTTTCCTCTGTTTTTGTGTTTGTATTATTATTATTAAAAAAAAAATTACACCGGGAGACGTATAATCGCATAATTCACACAGTTACACGGCATTTTTTTAATAATGAAAAGGGGAAAACGCACGCGCATTAACGCGCGCGCGCGCACACACACGCACACACAATAAACAATAAAGATGGACCAAAAACGCCATACAAGGCCTATAAGCGACAGGCCTATTCTATATCAAAGATTTTTTTTGAATGTTACCCCTATTCAAAAGCAATATTTCAGAGGGAAAGTGACCCTGCGATGGTTATATTCTGCAGCCTTTTAGTCAATATTTTATAAAGGCTGTCAATTCTAATAGCGATGCACTAAATGTCCAAAACAAGATTCTCCTGATGTGATAACCACTATGTTGTGTTTATTCAATTAAGCCTGGAACTTGATTTGATCCTTTGCAATGTTCCATATTTCATCCCCTCCAGTGCAGGGAGGGTTGAGTTTTCCATCAATCTGTGATGCTCTGACAGCAATGACAGATTAACAGCCAAGCCAATCTCATGCAGCAGGGGATGTGGTATTCCAATCAAACTAAAAAGTGACCTCTAGTCTTCCTCCTTATGAGCAGAGCCTCGCTGACACACCCGGAAGAATCAGCCTTGAACAGCAGCTGGGTCAAGGCGCTCACAGCCACTGGCTATTATTAGATGAATATGACATGTATGCCATTGATTATCCATATGGATCTACTAGCTTACTACCATGGCTAATGTATGAGAAAACAAGTGAGATAATGACGTTTAGGTGCACCGGCTTCTGGGATATGACTTACAAGGAGCCTCAACTTGAAATGAGCTTTGACTTTAAATGTATTAATGCAAATAAATTGCCTGTATGCATCATGCATGGGCATTTGTTAACAGTAGTGCAAACACATTGTGAAGAGGGGCAAGTTTCTGCCACAGTTTCTGCCAGTAGCTACTGTAGGCCTGCAATTTGACAGAATAAGTCAGTGGTGCAGTCAAATGGTAGCCTACCCTCCCCACACACACAATCCATTATAGATAGGAATACTAGGCTAGCCTACTCATGTTAGATATCACATGCAAATGATGGAGGCCTATATACTGTATACACAACATCATCAACAACAACAACCACAAACAAATCAAATTAAAAAGTAGATGTGGTTGCAATGTTGAAGTTGTAACATCGTACAGCCCTCCTCCCGAAGACGACCATGGTGAAGGACAGTTATTTGGACCAATAGGACACCTCAAAGCACAGTTACGTAATCATAATACAGCACGAGAAACCAATAGGAAAAGGTTTCAAGCAGGTATTATCCCTCCCGTGTGCGTGTGAGAGACACCCCCCAGTCACGTGAGTACACACGAAGACGCCCAATTGGTCACCGGGAAATAGAAGGCGTGTGCCGACGGTGGCGGCGTGCGTTTGCCTCTATGTGACACAATTACAACAACTTTGTGAGCTGATGGTTGGGGGGGAAGTTTATACGATATTATCAAAATAACACCCTATCGTAAGACCCAAACTTTAACACGCAACTTCATGCATAATAATCTCGCATTGGAATACACGTGTTTTTTTTTTTTTATGTTACAATGAGGTGTGTGGTGGAGGATAACTTGAGCAGAAGGGGATCATTTCCTTGAGGATTATTTGGCAACAATTTACGCTATTTACGCAATTTACGCTACGCCCCTGTTTCCACAGTCGTGGATCATACGGTGCCGCTAACACACTGTCGTGATTGCGTTTGCGGTGGAGTAGTTGGGTCACTCGTTCCCTTCTCTTCCATGAAACCGTGCGGAGTGTCGCTGCTGCCCGCCGCCGCTGTGGTCTCCGCCGCCGCTCCTCTCCTCGGCGCCGCCGCCGCTGGTGATGAGGAGGAGGAAAAGAAAATGGCGTCGGGAAAAGCGACTGAAATCGAAGAGGACTTTCCAAAGCTAACGGCGCAAGAGAGAGACAGCTTGGTCGGAATTGACAGGTTAGATTAATAGATGATCTTCTCTTGCTTCTTTTTGAATGTTTGTGTTTTTTCCCAAACACCAAAAAACCCACAAAACAACGAATGCCCTCTCCCCATGAAGTAATACGGAACCGCCTGTGTTGTGTCTCTGTCCTCTATACTTTGCAGCTCACTGTTTGGATTTCAGAGGCTTCATGAAGATGGCGCCAGAACGAAGGCCTTGCTGTTAAAGGTATGCTGCCACACAGAATAGGGATCGGAGTCGCCTCTTTTCTGTCCGCTATCTCCTTGTGTATTTGTGCATAATAATATCCCACCTGGAATAAGTGGTGCACACCTCGACACCACGCTATAGTAGCTACACGGTTGGCCACCACCACACACAAAACAACAAGCATCCATTTCACCAACTTTCATGCTGAATCAGACATATTGGTGTAGTGTGACAGTGAATTAGTGAAACAACAAGATTATGATGAACGACGGTGCTGCTATTATCAATGCATGTCTTCTTGTTACATCTGTGGCCAATGCATGCAGCGACATGCATTATTATATTTAAGGTTACTTACTACCCATTGCTATCTATTATTGTTTGGCCATAACGGAGTAGATTTGCTGACATCTTTCGCAGGCGATACGAATCTCCACCCTCCTGCTTAATTCCATGGTGTGTCACCATTGTGGACGGTGCTGATGGAAGAATAGCTAATAATAATAACACGATATAACTATTTGCTTCTTCGGTGCAACACTAGTGCATAATAACGTCCTCAGCATCACATTTGAAACGACGGATCATTAGCTAACGTTACGTTTGCTGAATAGTTCGACAAAGTGTTCCGTGAAATGTTGGCTAATTGATTATGTATCCAAACATAGTGTGCATTAAAAGTATTACGACAGAGGGATTAGTTAAAAAAAAAAAAAAAAAAAAAAAAATTGGAACGATTGTCTTGTTTGTGTTTTCTCCACCACCGAGCCATCTGTCCCACATCATCCCCTGCTAGCAGGGAGTCGGGACTGTAGTGCGTATTGTTGTAGCATGTTGTAGACTAACTACCCTTCTCCCCCGTGCAGCTGGAGAATGTCTCACAGAGTGACGCCGAATGTTAACAAATATTGCTAAGTAGCAAATGTACGCAACGTTGTTTGGGTTTAGGGGAAGCAAAATAATAATGGCCGCTTGGCTCGGCCCAAGATGGCGGGGTGTAGGGAGGAAAGATAGCTAGCTTTAATGTTAGCTATAGTTAACTAGCAACCATAGCTTTACCTCCGCGTACTACAGGGGCAAATGCACTACGAAACGACGGGAGTCGTGTAATGCTTGGTGTTTTATTTTTAATTTTTTTAACAAATATCATACATTAAAATAAGTAATAACTGGGTGGCGATGCCAACGATTAAACGTGGCAGTGTGTTTGTGTTGCACACACACTACACACCAACTAGCTTCAACCGTCCCATCTAACAAGCAAGTGTTTTGACGACGTTAGCAACGGGGTCTGTGTCATCATCAACATGTGGCTTCTCGTTTTCTTTCTGCAGCAGGGTTTTGGCTAATTTCATTGTTTTGCAGGGACGTAAACAGCTTCTTTTATGCGAGGCCTAGCTGTGCACGTATCGAGCAAACTGTCCTGTTGTGTGGTCAGTCCAGGCCAACGTCCAAGCCACTGCTAGCCGGCGAGGCAACCCTTTCCTAAAGACGGGATTTATAGTTAGCTAACGTTAGTTGTCGGATCCCCCACAATGACAGTTCCAAGTTTTTGTTTTTTACAAAATGTTGTCACATATAATGTACATTACAGTGCAATGCTTGGTTCTGTATGAGCCCCCCTGAGACTGCTTCATACAGTAAAAAGAATAAAGGCCGAACACTATACCAAATATATACAAACTAAAGTGCAACCAAAAGTACAAAGTGAAGTACAAAATGCAAACACTAAAGTACAAATACAAGCTTTTGCATTTTAACTTTTGCAGCTAGCGTTAGTTATGCGTTTTCTGTAACGTTATATCCCTAACGTTTAACCGAAGTACATGTCAACACGCCACCCGTCCCTACTGTTTCCGGACTCTAGCATGTTAAAGAGTGAGGGACACACTGTGCACCACAGTTCATGGAAACCCAACTTGCTGCAGTTGCAGCATGGTTCTGTTCTACTGAGGTATCTTCTATCGCTTCTGTACTGCCCATGCTGAATCCCATTGTGTTTTGCAGAACGCTGTGTGCTGGGATTGTAACAACCCTATGGCATCATTTCATAGAGTAGGGGTGTACCACATGGCCATTATGCTCAAATGTATTAAAAAAAAAAAATAAAATAAAAAATAAAACATTTGTGTGAAGTCACCGACAGTACAGGGTGAACTACTAATGGCTAAATACATGTCAGTAAACCCAAGTTTGGTTTAAGTAAAAACATTTGATGTTTATTTATTTTTTGTATGTGTATATTGATATGTGGCACTTCGGACCCCAGGAAGGGCACTTTACACCTTATACTGCACACTTATTGTACCTTATATGTCATATTGTATTGAAGTTTGGGGAAACACCTACAAAACCAACCTACAAAAGATCTGCACGTTACAGAAAAGAGCGATAACGATAGTTAATCATGCCAGTTATCGAGATCACACTAACTAAGCAAATTATGTTTAAAGTAATCAATAATACAGTGCCTAGTAACATTCAGAAAATGTTAACAGGCAGAGATGGTATCTACGGGTTATGGGGGAAACTGCTCCTAAAACACCCTAGGTATGACCTTGAAGCAAATGGGCATCTCGGTCTGTGGAATGTCACTTTGGAACAGCCTACTATGAGATGTAAAAAATTTGTAAAAATATTAGAACATTTAAAAGCAGTTATAAACAAACATTCTTAAACAAATACATAAAAGAGGAAAATCTAGAGTAGTTACTTCTTATGATTATAGATAGAGAGCAAGAATCTGTAAATTGTGTGATGTAAGGAAGGGGCAGGTCTAGATAAGCACTGCTTTCTGCCCCTTCTCGAATCAAATTCTATGTTTTGGTTTCTTTTATTTGTGTGTGTATGTATACGTATGTAGATATATGTATGTATAGTATATATTGTTTTTGCTATTATCAATTTGTTGTGATGGTTATGTGTGTTGGTTTGAGATAAATACAAATCAAAGACTAGCTGGTGCCATTGGCATCAGCTAATGGGGATCCTTTTTAATAAACAAAATAAACAACGTTGATTCTAAAAATTGATTCAGTTTTCAGTCTTGTGATAATAGTTTAAACTTTCACGACTTTAGAACGATTGGCCTAATCGTTAGCTAGCTAAATCCTACAGATTGCCAATATTTGCACCTTGTAACATGAAGGTTATAAGCAATCTAGACTCTTATCAAATTGCCTAGATTTTCATAATTTTTTTTACTAGAGTAGGGATGCACCAATATACCTGCATTATATAATCCTTCTATATACCTACTTATACACCTGCATATAACTGTATGATAGCATGTACATTAATATACAGTATTCATATATTTATTCTTACCATATACATCCGTCTCTAATCCTTTTACATGTCTGTAGATAATATAGGCTACATATCCCTTAGGCAAAGTAAAATATATTGTTGGTTTCCTGTTGGTTGTCAGTTTGGCCATGGGTAGGTAGGGAATATTTTTTTTTTTTTTTTTAATTCTTTCCCACTGCGACTATGGATAGGGAATTTCTTTATTTAATTAAAATGTTCACAACAACATGGATGCATGTACTCTGCCAGCATGTTTAATATCCATAATACTAAATGTTTGACTAAGATTTATATGAAACTTTATTCTAAAAAAAAAAAGCGATTTTTTTTTTATAATTTTTTAAAAAAACTCATAAAATATATTTGGTCGCACCTAAATCGGCAGGGTCGGTCGGCAACCGGAAACCAACTATTAATTTTGTTAGGCCTTACCTACTCTTACTAGTTACGCTGCTAGCCACTGCCAGTATGACATACTGTACTACAATATAGTGTCTTTATACCTGTATCACTGTACATATTTATATTACAACTCTGTACATGCATCTGATTAGCACTATTACTCAATGTACTAATTTATATATCGTATACCTAGCTTAATCACCTGTACATTGTATATTACTATTGCACTTTACTGTTACATTTGCACTCTGGTTGTATGCCAAACTTATTTTCATTGTACTGTAGTACTTGTGCTATATAATGACTACATTTCTATCTAATTTATATTGACAAGCAATTGGTATCTGCCAAGTCTCAGTCTCAGTCCAGTTGTATTTGAATTTGCCTAGCACTTTGTGACATTTTTACTGGGAGTGATCAAAATATTCACACTAATGAGGGCTTTTGTTTTAACAATCATTTTCAGTTATCCAGATCTATTTTGATTTATATGATTGTGTCCTTTATTTTTTCCACTCTCTAGACCACTAATTTGATCTGAAAAAACATAACCAATTTTCTACCTGTATTTATTGGAATTCTTACAACAAATGGTATCAGCCATTATGGGTGGTGGAAAAATTGGATTGTAGCTCAGCCTAGTTAGCCATACATTCCCTCAAAAAGCAAAAAAAATCTGCAGACCTACATAAAGACATATTGTATATAGAGACCTTTTATAGCAAGGTCTAGTAAGTAGGGATGGGTACCTTTCACATTTGAACCGGTACCGGTACCTGTGAATCGATACCGGTACCCAACGGTACCTTTTTTCGGTACTTTAGTCTCAAAAAAATGTATTTACCTACCTCAGTCGTAAAAAAAAAATCAAAACTTCAAATAACTACAATTTCGACCGTTTTCGGCTTGCCATTGCTCCGACTGCTTTGTTGTTGAATCAAGTCAAATCCTAGGTAAGCATATATTGTGCGTGTGAACGTTGACATGAAAAGAAAAAAGGTAAAAACATTTATAAAAAAAAAATTATAATAATAATTCGGTATCTCACTTGAATCGATACTCGGTAGTACCGACGTGTTTCGGTTCGGTACCTTAAAAGTACCAAATTCGGTACCCATCCCTACTAGTAAGGTGGTTGGATTTACACCATTATGATCTGCTCCAAGCTATATTTGTAATGGGAAGGTAAATAATTTGAATGCAAATGCTGGTGGTTGGTGTCTGCTGGTCCACTCCTCTGGTAGTCTTTCATTGCCACTTGCCAGACCTCTTCAACTTGCGTTTTAATGCTGTGCATGTGCAGGAGAAACAACTGGCAGAGCCCAGTATCATTGTTGCACTAGGGAAAAACATTTTCTGGGTTTTCTTTAGATGCAAACCACCTCTATGACCGGTAATGTCAAACTCATTCAATCAGTCATTCACTCACAATTAGCCACTCTGCCCCTAGTGGCGGCTCACATGCATGGCACTTTGTGTAAGACCAGTTCACGCTATGCGAGAATGCTTCGCATCTATGGTCGCTTTCACACAGGGGCTGTTTGGTCCGGACTTTCGGACCAGAATTCGATAGTCCGGTTATTCGGGTCTGTGTGAATGCGCGTCGAACTCGGTTCGCGGACCAAACAGTCGAACTCTGGTCCGCCTGAAAACGTCGGTCTCGGTTCGGCTTCATCGAACCAAACGCGAACCAAATATAGGAAGTGATTATTATTACCACTGCTCGCAGCACTCACTGCAAAACAAGCACACTGCATCTAATCTATCTATCTATCTATCTATCTATCTATCTATCTATCTATCTATCTATCTATCTATCTATCTATCTATCTATCTATCTATCTATCTATCTATCTATCTATCTATCTATCTATCTATCTGTGCATCTTGGGAAGAAGGAAGAAAAAACGCAGCTTATTATTATTACCGAGGCGCGCGGCTTATTATATTATTAATAAAACAGCTACTTGTGGGCACTCATAAAAACACCGTGGTCTACAAGTTGTTTAGCGAGAGGATGGTGGTAATGTTCTTCAATAGAACAATGGATCAATGCCATGTCAAAACTCGGCTCCGCTGATCTGGAGCAGGGTTTCCGTTAGAAAAAATTGTTGCCGGTCTCAGGGTCCGGTAGATTTTTATCTACCGGTCAAATGAGAGAAATTCCGGTCAGAGTATATTGAGCTTAAAAACAACAGGCTATATAAAGAATGACATCCTCAAGGCATGTAGATTTATAATATTTTAACTTAAAGCTAGGCTACTTTTGCGTATACAGTCATTATATTCCAAATAAAATAAGTCCAGAGACTCCGTGCTGCTGCCGACTTTAAATCAAATAGACCTGTGTCTGTGGGCAGTCGGCCCGACATTAATAAACAGCAGTCTGTTATAATCACATTTATGAGCTAACGAATTCCGTTATATTGGACATTTGTATTAATTATATCAAGCGAAGAACTGAGAAATTTGGCAGAGAGACGGCAACATTATCATGGGTTTGCGTGATGTATATCTCCACCTAGTCCCAACGACTTGGTGCTGGTCATAATGTCCGGTGAAAACAACTCCCTCCAAGCACAACTTGACCACCCGAACCGTACCAAAACAGGCCAAAATTAAATAGCCCATGCGACGAACGATTCATTACATTCGTTTCATCGTTGCTCCACCAAGCAGCCGGTCCAACAATATCAGCGCGAGCGCCGCAGTTAGTTTGCAAGAAGCATCCAGCTGCAGACCCGCAGAGCAGCTTTCCAGGTCTGGGGACCGCACTGTGCCAGCAAAGCTGGTGGGTTCTGTGGGTCTGCAGCTGCATGCCTTCCGCAAATCCAGCAGCAAGCTCTCGCTGAGCGAAGCAACGACAACAAACGCAATGATTGTTTCGTTCATCGCATAGGCCACCCAACTCCAGCCCATCCAAATACAATTCAAATAATCAAACTGTGCCCAGAGGGAACTATTTTCACCGGACACTATGACCGGAGAGATTAAATTTGTCGGACTTCAACAGATTTTGCCAGTCAAATACCGGTAATTACCGGCTAACGGAAACGCTGATCTGGAGGGCTCCGCAGTCCACACACAGACACACACACACGCGCGCGCACACACGGGATCGCAGCCACACACACATTTCCACTGTCCAATAGACAAGCGCCCTTTTCGACCGCGTGACATTGTTCAGAAGGTCTCGGTCCGCCTGACAGATTTCTATGTGAATGCAGGCGAACCAAATGAACAATGCAACAATGTTGCAACTTCACCCCCAGAACCGCACCGAGTCCACCAAAACTATATGTGAAAGCGACCTATGACACTGTGTCCTCACTGTGTTCTCAAACCAATCACAACAGGGTTAGAAATTTAAAAAAAAATTCAAGGGCTTTTTTTTGCCCCCCTTAATTGATTTTCAGGGGCTTTTTTTGTATTTCGGGGGCACAGAATTTTTATGATAAATTAACATAAAGATTATAAAACATTGTTGACACTTTTTTTTACAGTCTTCGTCCCTATGTTTGATAACGTAATGTTAATATCTCCATATATAGGGCTCTACGCTAACCTTTTTCCCAAGGAGCACATGTGCTCCTAAATAAAATGTTAATAAATAAAATCTAAATACAAATTTAGGAGCACACAAAGAAATTTAGGAGCACAGTGAAAATTGTTCAAGTAACACACACACACACGCACACGATGTGTGACATGGCTTGGTTTCATGTTTTGAGGTACCTTCAATTATCTGTAAATAATACATACATACTGTCTAAATAGATGAAATATTATTGTCCCTGAGGGCAAGTTGTGGTGTTGTCTTGATATATCTACAAATAGCAGACGAATAGCCGGTTGCCTCTGGATCAATGAATGTCTAATATTGAATAATATTATTAGCTATTTTTAACATCCCTAATTCCAACGGTCAAGAGGCTTGTTTCAAATTGATACATGAAAAACCCCACACACTCAACAACATCCACCTCAAACACAACAAAAGAACAGAGCATCTCATGAACTTATGTCATGGACTTAAAGTCTTTATTTATGGACTGTCAGCTGAACTTGCACCAATGCATAGGGAAATAGTCAGACATCCCAGAATTATTTCATAACACAAAGTTTTGAATGGACGTTTGGATTAAAATTATCCCGAAGACGGCACTGGAACGTTTGAGTATAGCCGGCTCTGGCCAGATCTATCAATGAAATACGTTGCACGCTCAGCGCTGTGGAATGAAGGAAATGCGCATCGGGATCAGATTTGGATGTTATTCTTTGGAGTTGTGTTACAAATGGAACGGTCTTTCCCCGCGGAACACAAGTTACTTAACGTTACACAGGTCGCGCTATGCAGATGCTTAGCTTGCTAACGTTAAGATAGAAGTGTAACTTAATGTTACACTATGCATGCTTGATGAGAGCAGAGCTCTCAGGCTAAGGTTAGACTAGTGTATTCCTGGCGTTTTTTTATACGTTTTTGACGACGTATCATGTCCTATCTACACAGAAACGCGTTTTTTGGCGTTTTTTTGTGGATACGGCTGAAACGCAAAATTGTGTTTGCGTTTGGAGATACGCAAAAAAAACGCCAGGAATACAGCGTGTAGTCAGCACGGAGCAGTTGTTGCGAAAACGCCCATGCGCAGTAGATACCATCTGCGTGCCCTTCCTGTGTACAGTGTGTGTGAAATTGGGACAGAGCTCCGTGTCCCAAATAGCTTCAGCTACCATGTGTTGTCAAGTTATTGTTATAAGGACCCCAGTCCAAGCTACAACAGTCTGCATTCCCTTAACAATTGTTTGTATTGAGCCGTATTGTATTGTACCCATATGCAATATGTTAAATAAAGTTTACATCCATTCATTCTGCTAGCATTACCGATTGCATGAACTGGCTAACGTGAGCTATCAGGATTCAGACCCTGTTAGCTCAGAGTTCCTCTTTCAACTTAACAAGCATTAAACAAAATGGCCCAGTCATCTATTCACCTTTGTTTAATACACACAGCGTTGTCTCTAATGTTATCTAACTACTGATAGCTCGCGATATCATCAGTTTCATGCTGGCTAAGTAGCGTGAGCTAACGTTAGCTTCTAGCCACAATGCTATATTATTATAATGGCATACTCCATTGACGTTAGCATGCAGCTAACAATGCTACCGATCGTTTTTAGACTAAACTATCTGCTCTTGGTGGTCACTTGTGTTGATGTTAGTTTTGTTTCATCAACAAATGACAGGCAGAACACACAGTGAATGTATCCGTTTTGTTTATTGCACTTTTATTAGGCTTTGCTGAAAAATTATTGCTGCATTGAGTAAACAAGATGGTGGCGCGGCATAGGCTGCCTTGTTGACATTTTCTTTGGACATTCCACCAGGAAGTGTATTGGCACATTCGTTCTGATTGGTTGAAATTGCCTTCATGTTTGCCACCTACTGCCACCTACTGCTTTGGCAGTGTACTACATCAGTGTGCTTGGCTGACAAAAACGAAAAAAAAACGAAAGTGTGACTCGAGGCGCATGACGTCGCGGCGATACGCGGCGATGCGTATAAGAAAACAATACGAAGATGATACGAAAGGTGTAACCTCAGCCTCAGTCTGTCTGTGTTCGCACCTCTCAAGTACCCTGTAACACGCAGCGGGCCCCGCCTCCCTCCCTCCTTGCATTCCACCCAAAAACCGAATTTCAGTCCAGTTTCTGAACTATTAACAGCGGAGCTGTTTTGTAATATTCACTCGTCTCGCACACACGCATATTATTAGGGGCAAATACGAGGGAAATGCTCGCACTGTAGAGCATATATATAATTATATATATAATTAGTAAACTGTCTGGGGCTTTTCTTGCCCCCCTTAACTGATTTTCGAGGGCATTTGGTCAATTTTCGAGGGCATTTTTGCCCCAAGCCCCCGTTAATTTCGAACCCTGAATCACAATAGTTTTAGGGCGGTGCTAACCCCAAAATGCACCTTGCAAAATGTCACTGGGGGGAAATGTTTTTGTCATTCCAACATAATATTGTTGATGTTGATCCTATAGTATATTGAAAATGATAAACGGGGATGGAGAATTCCGAGTGAAACAGTAAGCAAGCGGAGGCTTATACTTTAACATCCTGTGAGTCAGACTGCTCATCTGGTGTCAGATCTCAGTTCTCGCTGTGGTTTTTCGGCTACATAAGTGTAGCTTCCTGTCTGTTTAGTCTGCCAGAACCCCCCAGACTCCTTGTATTTAGGCTGGTAAAGATATACCTCCTAAAGTTTGAAAACGGAAGTACAGGAAGTACCGGCTACAGGCTTTCCGGTTTCGACAAAACAATTATAGAAACGTGTGAAGTGCACAATATTTCCTCGTTTAAGCCACTGCAACGGCTTTGCCTGAAGAACGCTCTAGCTTGTTTGCCGACAGGATTCGGGAAAAGTTTGGTCCGTTCGGAGGCAGCTTCCAGGGGAAGTACATACACCGGAAATTCTACGGCATACACACTTTCGGCCGCAGTGCTTTACCAGGCTTTATCTCACGGAGGAGATAAAACTGGGAATGAGGTTACCTTGTATTACTGTAATTTCAACATAAAACACACACACACACACTAGTAGGGATGGGTATCGTTAGGATTTTATCGATACTACTACTCTTATCGATACTGCTTAACGGTTCGGTACTTTATCGATACTCTTATCGGTTCTTTTTGATAATTTTTTTATATTTGCAGTTGAGAGCATTGGTCATCTCCCTACAGTAAAGATTAGAAATGATTGAATTATTGTAAATTTGTGTGGAGTGGTGGGAATAGCTGCTTCAATAATAACTTATAACAACAACAGACAAGTTAGACAACTATGTATACAAAAAAAACGATATACACTGAATGATTAGTTGTTACCTAAAGTCCTTGGACTCCACTGTAGAGAACGGGTGCAGGTCTTTGACAACAAACTTTGTCACAGCCCTGTGACACTCGTTCACCCTATCCTCTGTCATCTTTCCTCTAGCTGCTAGGGAGAAAGGACTTTGGGTGGTGGAGGTAGAGGGAGGATGTGTGGTGGGCTCACTGGCCTGGGACACATTGGTGGCTGACACCTCAGCTTGACGATCTATAAAAAGTTTTTAGATTGTAGTATTTGTAGCTAAACAATTATTTTGTTTATTAGCCTATTTGTAATAATTAGTTATTAGCCTAGGAAACTCCGTATCTTGGCTTACCGGCTGCAGTGGACGTGGATGCAGATGGACCACTGCGCGCAAGGCAGTAGAATACGGCGCATTTCTGCACACTAATATCGTGTTTTGCCAACAAATGTTTTGATAGATTGCTCGTATTGCCACCCTTACTGGCAAATGTTTTGTTGCACTTGTGGCAACGTGCGTTGTCGGCATTGACCCTTGTAAAGTATATCCATACTTTAGAACGCTTCGCTCTATCCGCCATCACGACTCAGTGCATGCAGACTCAGAGCTGTCTTGTGTGCAGCGCGCTTCAGCACGGAGACAGCACTTTCATTAAGGAGTACCCGTATGTATAAGAACGAAGTACCCGTATGTGTAGCGCGACTCGTGAGGAGTGTGTGTAATAATGACTCGCTGCGGCTCGCTTCTCGTGCAGAGACAGAGAGGAGAGATCGTTCGCAACTTTTAAATAATAATAATAATAATTTCTCTAGAGTATCGATAGCAGTACCGAGGACGTCGGAGCTTATAAATACTCAGTTTTTTTTTTAGTTTTTTTATCTTTTCCCCCCCTCCATTTTCCTCCGATTTTCTCCCATCCCAATGTTAGTTGTATGCCAATTCCCAATCCCTTCCTGGTCGCTGCGCACTTACCCCCCACAGTCAGATCATCTGGGAGAGTGGAGGCTATCACGTGCTTCCTCTGACACACATCCAGCCAATCAACCGCTTCTTTTCACCTGGCAGCGCGGATCCTCCCTGATAGGGCGTAGCGTGTGGAAGGATCACACTATCCCACTCGGGTCCTATCCACGCTTAGCAGGCGCCCGACCGAACTGTAGGAGTCGCTGTTTACAACGACCCGGACCCACCCCGCCAGCTTCTCCCACCCTCTAATACAGCCAATTGTATTAGTGTGAACGGCCAGCCAAGCTGGTGACAACCCCGGAGCTGTGAGCTGGATTCGAACAGGCGAATCCAGCTCACAGCTTCGGGGGTTGGTGACGAACGCAATCTCCGCTACGCCACCTAACCGCCTTACTCCGGTATTTTCTAATATAGTACCGGTTCCCGTTTAAAACCGGGGTCCGGGGGGCATCCCTACACACTAGGGATGGGTGTGAGTAATTGATTACTCACCGTTTCAACTGAATTAAAAAAATAAATTGTGCCACTGAAACGGAAATCTCGCTCTGAAATCCTGTGAGGCCTGAGTTACTGAAAAGTTTGTTTGGCATTGGAATACAGCTAGCGTTATCTAAAAGATTAAAAAAAAAAACAGCGGTTTGTGTATTTCCAAACAACATGGTGCAGCATTGTTGCGTAGCATTCATACACTATTTATACGAACACGCGCCGTTCCATGAGTGGAGAGACTGCTGCAGACAGAGTGGAGGTAATATAATTATTACAAATGGTAACTGACTGTTTTCACTCACAATACACATTAAGCATTGGGTATATTGCTGTGCATTATGTCCGTGGAGCAAGACATAATAAAAATCGGTAATGTATGTGTGTGTGTGTGTGACCGGCTGCGCAATATCTTGTTGTTATTGCCGCTGCTATGCGCTTCGAGATGCATTCTAAAAATAGATTTCCCTAAACAATTACTCTAGCACTACTCGAGTAATTCATGTGTCAAGTCAAGTCAAGAGTTTTATTTGTCTCGGCATACAAGTATACAATGAAATGCGGGTGGTCTTGCCCGCAACGATGTGCAATACAGTAGTACAACATATAATAGAATCCAATAAAACAACATTGTGCAATAAACAGGTAACATAGTAGGGCATATCGGTATTTGTACATACGTTATTTACAGAGCATGGAGGACATGCTAGGTCCTTTGGTAGTGCAATACACTGTTACTGTTGCTATACTATTTTTAAAGTGACCTTTCCTTTGTGGCCATAAGTGTGGGCGTGTGCAGCATGAGTGTGTGCTTGCTCATGTTAAAGTGGCTGCTAGTGTGTGAGCGTGTACAGCGTGCGTGTCGTGTGTGTGCTCATGTGTGCTTGTGTGTGGAGAGTTCAGTGTTCTGTGGCACTCAGTGTTCAGTGTTCAAGGCTCTGATGGCCTGGGGGAAGAAGCTGAGCCGAAGCCTCTCTGTCCTAGTAGCTGGGGTTCGCAGGCGTCTGCCTGACCTCAGCAGCTGGAACAGGCTGTTGTTGGGGTGGTGAGGGGCTTTCATTATTCTGCAGGCTCTGGATTTGCACCTCTTGTTGTATAGAACCTGCAGGGGAGGTAGTGCAATACCCAGGGGAGGAAACTAACTTTTTGGCTTACCAGCCAACTGGCGAGTATCTGATTTTTTTTACCAGACAAACTGATTTTTTACCAGCCAAAAAAAATCGCTAATTGTGATAATTACTTCTTTGTATGTCTTCGTCTAAATTGATTTTCAATCATAGTAATAATCACACCGTGTCTCTACTCTTTAAAATATTTATTAGCATAAAACATTAATAACAGTCTCTACTCTTCACAATATTAGCATAACACATATTAACATGAAAGAGGGATCTATTCTGGACTGGGTTGGGCTGAACTGGGCAGTGAAAGATGCTGGGTTGGACTGGGTTGGGCAGTGAAAGAAAAAAACCGAAGTATGTTGTGAAGTGTATAGATAGATAGATGTGAAATGTATAGATGTAGCAGTACTGTCTATCTGTATGTCGTGTATGTCATATGTTATGATGAATTGAAAATGGGGGACCCTGATGTAAACAAGACGAAAGTCTTTCTCTGGTCTGCATCCCCTTAACAATTGTGTGTATTGAGCCGTACTGTATTGTACCCATTCTGCAATCTGTTAATAAAGTTTTCAATCAGTCAATCAAGTTAACTTTGAACCTCGGTTGTCAAGCCACGTCAATGTTGTGTATGCATCTGGGTAGGCACACTGTGCCTTTAAGACGGCACGGTGGCCTTACGACAGTGCTGTGAAGTACCGTCAAGTGTTGTGCACGTCAGTTGGGTTGGTCTGCTGTTGTGCACTGGTTGAGCTAGCCCCTTTCGTGACTGCGATGTGCAAGCCAGGGGCTTTTGAGCATGAAATAAAATGTCTAACCTTACGTCGTAGTCCGGTGCGCAATAGACTAACATACACCTCTGTAATTTAAATGTGTCCTTGCCTTGGACTCGAGAGTTGTACTAGGGTTGGATGCAGTTCCCCGTTGCTCAGTCTGTCTGTTTTCCATCTTCTGTGTTTAACGTTATCTGTTTGCGAGTGCTTCCTTGACTGATGGCCAGTACCACGGGACTTTTATTCAACATTCTATATTTCCGCGGGTTGGCCAGTACTGCAGGAACTTTTATTAAACATTATATATGTCCGCGGGTTGGCCAGTACTGCGGGAACTTTTATTAAACATTATATATGTCCGCGGGTTGGCCAGTATTGCGGGAACTTTTATTAAACATTATATATGTCCGCGGGTTGGCCAGTACTGCGGGAACTTTTATTAAACATTATATATGTCCGCGGGTCTTGTGCAGTGCTCTCGTGGCACTGTCAACTCGCCAGACTGGCGAGTGGTCTTCATGAATCACTCGCCAAACGTAAAAAATACTCGCATTTGGCGAGTAAAGTGGCCTAATTTCCTCCCCTGCTGTGTTACGCTCGGCTGAGCGCACCACTCTCTGTAGGGCCTTCTTGTCCTGTGCCGTGCTGTTTCCATACCAGGCAGTGATGTTTCCAGTCAAGATGCTCTCTACAGCTCCGGAGTAGAAGGACTGGAGTATCTTCCCAGATACTCTGAACTTCCTTAACTGTCTCAGGTGGTAGAGGCGCTGCTTCGCCTTTTTTACGACCGAGTCTATGTGTGTTGACCATGTCAGATCCTCTGAGATGTGGACCCCCAGGTACTCGATCTGGGAAAACATTACTCCTGCCCATCCCTAACGCACACAAAATTCCTCGATCTCTTACTCCCTTTAATGGCAACACATTGTGGGCTATCGGAGTGATTTGTATCACCATTATTTAAATCAAGAGCCCCAAATTTGACATGAAGTTGGCACCCAGGGAGGGAGGGAAAACATGCTCCTCATGTAGGGAGGAGTTGACTGTCTCATTGTTTGCCTCATTATATCCATCTGGAAACCTGTCGTAGGTGTCAGACCATCCATAATGCTACATTCTTCTCATTTAACCACTTATGTATTTCTGCTAGGGGTATACAGTATAAACGGTATGAATTTGCGCTACGGTATGGATTTTGACTATACCAACGCCAGCCCGCCGAGAAAGGGCTCCACAGTGTGGCTATTTCACTCGGATTTCCCCCTAAAAATGGATATGTACGAACTGGAAAAATTATTTAGGAGCACAGAGGCTTTGCGTAGTGGGCGTGTCAACGCACAATTGTTATTTCATAATAGACAAGGAACAGAGCGGACCTTCAATTCTAGAAGCAAACTAGCACTTCAGCCCTGCGTTGCATACAGTCTATGTGTAATGTAAACTCTGCGACAGGTCCAATCGTCTAACATGCTTTGCATCCTCGCCATTCTGGAATGCCCACGTCGCGCTAAAATCTTAAGTAATGTTAAATGTTGATGTAGCCTCAGAAAGCTAACGTTAGCTCTACTAGCAGCCTGTTGATGTAGCTTCAGCAAGCTGACGTTGGCTACTCCTAGCAGCTCTCTCTCTCTCACTCTCTCTCCCCCCCCTCCCTCCCTCCCTCTCTCTCTCTCTCTCTGCTAACAGTCCTGATTCGATTCTTGAACCTACTTCATTCCAAAGGAATATATTGATGGACATTAGCTATAGTATATAGCTCAGCAGCTGTAACAGAATACTTTGTTTTTGTTTTTATTATTTATGTTTTAACGATGACAAAAAAAGCCAGCGGTGGACCGACATAGCAAACGCTGTCACTGTTTACTTGTGTAAGGAGGACATGGTTCCTTTTCAAACTGTCGATCGAAAGGGCTTTAAAGACATTGTCAAAACACAATCCAAGATATGCGTTACCTGCCTGCAGACACCTGAGAAAAGGTTTTGCATTTTTCTATTGCAGTTTTGCACAATACATTTTCTTAAAATACCTCTGTACTATGTGAAATATGTCCTAGTAATACAAGAGTACAGTAATAGCTGCCAGTGTTTTACCCCTTCAGAAGCATGTATATAGACATAAAATACCGTGATATATACCGTTACCGTCTACGCTTCAAATTATACCGTGATACAAATTTTAGACCATACCGTCCAGCCCTAGTTTCTGCTTGAATATTTAGAATAGTTGCCTTACTGCATAACTCTTTTGGCATGGCTACAGGTCATGGAGCACATGTCCTGTCATTCATCCGTAGAATTTGAAAGTAATAACATATAATTCACTGATTTTCTCGTAATGGCAAGGTCACCAGGACCAGAGGCAATAAAGCAGCCCACAGAAATGACACTCCCATCACCATGCATAATGATAGGTATGGTGTTATAATGGAGGATGACAATGTGAATAACACGCCTCTTGTTATGGCAACGTTTCTAAATATTCAAGCAGAAATGCATAATAGTGGTTAAATGAGAAGACCTGTAGCATTATGGATGGTCTGAGATGATACTGGGACCTTTGGGAACATGTAGAAGTTGTAGTGAGTTCAAGCAAAGAATCCCCAACATGTCAGTGAATTGAGGGAGTTCAATGATAACTAACCTAAATCCATCAAAGCATATGAAATAGACTAGTATTCAACTCTAGAAAAGGTCTGGGAAAGGTTTAGTTGAAGCCATAGGTGCCAGCAGCTGCTGGATCCCAAGGGTTCACATACCAAAAAATATATATATATATATATATAAAAAGAGGGTGTGGAAGGGGAGGAGACTGAATAGTCGGCCAATGGGAAGCTTATATGCGTGATCAACATCCTGTAAGTCAGAAGAGGTCGAGGGTAAATTCACAAACTTGCATTGATGTACAGATGTTTAGACAAAACCCATGTGGCTGATGTATGAAATGTATTCTTCTTCTTCTTCTTCTTCTAACCCTTATTTCCACTCACCTCCAACCTGTCTGCCATTCCTCCTGTTTAGGCTGTTAGCTGCTATGATGCGCTCATCCTGAAAGCAGAGGGAAAAGTGGACCCAGACATGTTCTGTCAGCTGGGCCACTTCAACCTCTTACTGGAGGACTACCCAAAAGGTACACACACACACACACACACACACAAAGTGTGTTCGATGTTCTGTCCATGTTACCCTAATTCTGCGATCTGGTGATAAGAGAGACTATCTACAAAACTAGCAAGTTCACAAGTTTGATCTCTGCAACAGCTAACCTTTCCATCCTTGTCAAAGTGTCCTTGAGCAAGACACACCCTCCCCCTCCCTACCTGGAGAAATACCTATGTTTCAGAGGAATATGCAAATGAGTAAACTCCTGATCACACTGTTTGGTGTGGCCGTCAATAGCTCTGAATGCAGGGCTGTACAGTGCAACATATATATCGCACGTGCTACAGCAACAGCAGTCTGTGCGATGGATGGATTTACTTCAGTAGCACTGGTGCGATAGGGATTCGGTTCATATAGATACTCTTATTTTGAAAATCCTGTAGCGGGTCTCATTTCTGCCCACGCGCAGCTCCAGCTAGGCTCCGAAAGCTAGCAACGTTCAGGTGCATATGATACTCTTATTTTGAAAACTCTTGTGACAACTCGACGAGTCATATCCGCCCTATCCGTGCTTCTGCAAGCAGAGCAGCGCGTTGGTCGGTTGGTGCGCACTGCTGCGTTAACACAGCAGTGCGCCTACACGTCCCGAAATAAGTCTGTGGTGTTTTTTTTTTCTCGCAACGGGTCAAATGCATCTACATGCTTTGCACCGTCGCCATTCCTTTATGCGCACATCGCCCGAAATTAACGTTTATGTACCATTACAATCACTACAACGTTGGCAAGCTAATCCTGTACGCTGTTGTCGACTCGTTTTTTTTGCGTATCTCCAAACTCAAACACAATTTTGCGTTTCAGCCGTATCCACAAAAAAACGCCAAAAAACGCGTTTCTGTGTAGATAGGACATGAAACGTCGTCAAAAACGTATAAAAAAACGCCAGGAATACACTAGTCTAACCTCAGGCTGAGGTTACACCTTTCGTATCATCTTCGTATTGTTTTCTTATACGCATCGCCGCGTATCGCCGCGACGTCATGCGCCTCGAGTCACACTTTCGTTTTTTTTTCGTTTTTGTCACCAGAGCACACTGATGTAGTACACTGCCAAAGCAGTAGGTGGCAGTAGGTGGCAAACATGAAGGCAATTTCAACCAATCAGAACGAATGTGCCAATACACTTCCTGGAAGCTCCAGCAAAATGTCAATAAGGCAGGCGCCTATGCCGCGCCACCATCTTGCTCAATGCAGCAATTCTTTTTTCAGCAAAGCCTAATAAAGTGCAATAAACAAAACGGATACATTCACTGTGTGTTCTGCCTGTCATTTGTTGATGAAACAAAACTAACATCAACACAAGTGACCACCAAGAGCGGATAGTTTAGGCTAAAAAACGATCGGTAGCATTGTAGCATTGTTAGCTGCATGCTAACGTCAATGGAGTATGCCATTATAACAATATAGCATTGTGGCTAGAAGCTAACGTTAGCTCACGCTACTTAGCCATCATCAAAACTGATGATATCGCGAGCTATCAGTAGTTAGATAACATTAGAGACAACGCTGTGTGTATTAAACAAAGGTGAATAGATGACTGGGCCATTTTGTTTAATGCTTCTTAAGTTGAAAGAGGAACTCTGAGCTAACAGGGTCTGAATCCTGATAGCTCACGTTAGCCAGCTGCTCATGCCATCGGTAATGCTAGCAGAATGAATGGATGTAAACTTTATTTAACATATTGCATATGGGTACAATACAATACGGCTCAATACAAACAATTGTTAAGGGAATGCAGACTGTTGTAGCTTGGACTGGGGTCCTTATAACAATAACTTGACAACACATGGTAGCTGAAGCTATTTGGGACACGGAGCTCTGTCCCAAACACACACACACACACACTCTCTGCTGTCACCGGAAGGGCACGCAGATGGTATCTACTGCGCATGGGCGTTTTCGCAACAACGGCTAGCGTGCTGACTACACGCTGTTTGTCGACTCGTTTTTTTGCGTATCTCCAAACGCAAACACAATTTTGCGTTTCAGCCGTATCCACAAAAAAACGCCAAAAAACGCGTTTCTGTGTAGATAGGACATGAAACGTCGTCAAAAACGTATTAAAAAACACCAGGAATACACTAGTCTAACCATAGCCTCAGCCTCAGTCAGCTTGTACAGACAGGAGTGTGACCCCGTGAACTATCTGGAGCATGGAACAGCAGGGATCGTGATGAGGAAGGACTCTACCAGATCAACAGCGTCGTCGGTAAAAAGAAAATAGGGCAAGGGGTTCCAAAAAAACTGAACTATTATTCCTATGTATGACCTATATCTATCTACTACTTTTGGATATGAGCATTTTTTCAATACCCAACTATGTAGTGGCCGCTTGTCGCTAGGCTAGGCCTCCTGCTGGGTCCATTCACTGGAATAACAAAGGAATGACTGGGCCTTTGCTCAGGTGTGAAATGGTGCTAGTGACAATGATCACATTGAATTCTGGGAGTGTAGTTCTCTCATCAGATAGCTGAATGAACTTGGATCTAGTTCAAAGTCCTATACTGAAAAGGTGTTAGGATTTTACCAGAATGTTTGATAGGACATTGATTGAAAACTATCGTCTCAAATTTGACAATTGATGGCTTATTTTGAAGGTATGAATCTGTAATTTTATATTATGCAACAAAAAAAAGGGGGAAATTCTCAGGAGGAGGAGCTATTTAGGTTAGACTTCTAAGGGTTAAACCGATGGGTAATTGCTAACTGGTCATCAGAAGCCCTCAAGCCACACGAATGCTCTGCCACTCTGTCTACAAGCCACCCGAATGCTCTGCCACTCTGTCTACAAGCCACACGAATGCTCTGCCACTCGATGCATTGCCTTCCCCTCATAACATTTTATTGCTGTCTAGAAAGCATATTTTTGGACGTAGGTAATAGGGGTGGGAATCACCAGAGGCCTCACGATACGATACTATCACAATACTTGAGTCACGATACGATAGTATTGCGATACTAAATATATTGCCATATTAATATTGCGATTTATTACCTTTTTTCAACTGCAAAGTAAAACTTTGTCAACATGTTTTATCTAATAAAATAAAGTTCAGTCTGTTCATCTCACTTAAATCATTTTTATTGCAGAACATGGTATTTCTTACATACATACCGTAGTCATATTCCAACTTAACTGAATGCATGTGTGTGTGTGTAAACTACTGTACTATTACAGGTATTGAAATGAACAATGCAACTTCCTTATAAAAAAATAATAATACATTTATTTATTTTAATTGAATTTTTTAATAAATATTTAAATATCGATACTTGGAGTCCCTGTATCGATACAGTATCGCCACGCAAAGTATCGCGATACTACTACGTATCGAGTTTCCCCCCAACCCCTAGTAGGTAATATGAAACTATTCCCCAAAGACAATTGAGACTAGATGAATCGGGAACAGTTGGAAGTGGAGCCGGTTTGAATATTTAGAGTATTTGTGTTTAGACATTTTGACATCTGTTCCACATCTTCCCATGTCTCTTTCCGTGTCTTATTCTTTCCATCATTCTCTCTTGTTCTCTCAGCATTATCTGCATACCAGAGGTACTACAGTTTACAGTCTGACTACTGGAAGGTGAGTTCACACAGCATCTCTCTTAAAAGGAGTACGCCGGCAAATAATCTCTTTCGACTTGCTGCTTTGAGACGAGAAGACCTGCGTTTGTTTCATCCTCTCATGCCCGGTAATTGCCGTGCCACGGTCCACGCTAACGTTTTAGCATGCAGTGCCTGTTTATTGTTCGGCACAAACTAGCTTAGCTGTGTTAGGATCTTGCCCTGACTGCTGAGATTCAGTGAGACAAATGTTACAGCTGAGGTCTATCAGTAGGGGAAAGTAGAATTCCACACTGTTTTGTGGGATTAACTAGTTATATATTAGTTATGCGTCTAATTTAGCAATATTCTAAACTAGAACACTTGTCGGGTTTACTTTTTGTATCACAAAACATGATTGACCATCCCGGGTTGAAGTCGCAAGAAAGTCGATTGCTGCACTTTTGAGATGATGCTAAAGCAGCCAAGCTAATTTGTACCGAACCGTGTGCTAAAACGTTAGCATGGACCGTGGGACAGCAATTACTGGACGCACGAGGGTGAAACAAACACAGATTTTCTCTTCTCATAATGGTGAGTTGATAAGAGATTATTTGCCAGAAAGTCAACATACTCCTTTAACACATAGTTGTTAGCGTTCAGTCATGCAACATTTTACTTTTGGACGACAGAAAGTACATTGATTTCAACAGTTGTAATTCTAATTGATGTCTAGATATGGTTTACATTATTTTACTTGCATGGGATTCACGTTCTCCAAAGTCGAGGACACGGAACTAATTTCATCTCGCCTACTGCCCAGCCAGCAGTCTCGCATGCACTTCAAAAGTGACAGACAATTAGCAGAACAGCGTCATGTTACTTCACTGAAACAGACGATGACCACAGCAGATGATTGGTCGCGTTTAGCATATTTTTTTACTTTTGATGCGCCAAATTATTCTGGTTAATTATTTAAAGATTTTTTTTCAAATGAAAAAACAACTTTCAGCATTTGTTCAAAAGGGCCATTGTCCATGCCGCTATCTGAGTCTCTAATTGAATCTGCTGCTTAAGCTAGACTTGAGTGTTGGACCGTCTCTCTATCTCTCTCTCTCCACGTCCAGTATAGGCTACAGTAGATGATGACATGCGTTTGAAACAAACCACTCCTAGTCGTATTTCAAGAAAAATATGCCTCTATTCAGAAAATCAACCAGTACCACAAGCGGAGGAAATGGAAAGACTGAGTTCAGATCCTTAAACGGAACAGGGGAGTGGGGACTAGAGATGCCCCCGAAACCCGGTTCTAAACGGGAATCGGTACTAAATTAGATTTTTTTTTAGTATTGATGAGCTCCGACATTATCGGTACTGCTATCGGTAGTCTAGGAGCGGATTAGCTACGGAGCTAACGGAGTACCATCCATCTGCGACGCAACGGTGGCAGCAACACTCGCAACGGAGTAACATTAACCCATTGCCCGCCAAAATTGCTGTTCAGCGTTATTGCACCCCATGCGTTGTCTGCCAATATCGCTGTACAGCGTGTTTCAAGTTCATATTTCATATTTTCGTCATGGAATTCATATTTCACCCACAGAGCCTTGTCATATGCTGCGGGAGCCATCACAACTCTGCAAAGCTTCAATACCGCCACCTGGTGGCCAATTGGCGAGTTGCCAAACCGGAAATGCCCGTTTCAGCTCGGTCCGTCCCCTAATTCCGTCCGGCCACTCGTTGATCGTCCCGGGACTCAATCCACACACCGTGGACATGGATCGTTGCCATAACTCAATAAACAACATGATTTGGGCGTATATTAGTATTATACAAACCGGAACTGGATCGCCTCGATCCCCACCACATAACTGGGATCTGTTTGTTCCACTCATCGCCCAACGGTACGAGGAGACTGACATGAGTTTCAGCGTTTTTCTTTATCATTTTTGATACAAACTGCTCTGATCAATATATCACCCATACTACATAAATCATTTAACTTCGGTCACGGAATTATAAACGACCCCCCCCCCCCCCCCCTTCCGTTCACCCGCAGATGATAAGTCATAACGTTTAGGACCATGTACAGTTGACATTTTTAATATAGCATGGATCGGTATCAAACTGTATTTGATTATCTAATATACCGTAATTCCTCTAATAGTAACCGGTATTCAATTAAAAACCGGGTCTCTATTAATGACCGGGTGCGCTGTTGAGCTAAGCAATTATCAGCCGGCCTCCTAATTAGGGTTGGGCATCGTTTGGATTTGAACGATTCCGGTTCCGATTCTTTGAGGTGCAGGTCACAGCTTATTTCGCAGGAGAATTTTTTTTTTTTTTTTTTTTTTTGAAAATTTTACATTTTTTTCATACTACTTCACATTTTCAGTTGACTTGATACAGTTTAACACTTTAAGTGCCGAAAACGTGTTTAGGCGTCTTTCCTAGCCATGCTAAAGTTGCTGAGGACGCCCTAACTCGTCTTTAATATCAATATTTCAAAAATCTGTGATCGGAATCATATTTCCCCTCTGCAGCCTTCACACACAGTTCTGAGCTCCTCTCAATCCTCTAGCGGTTCAAGAGCGCCATCTGGTGGCCGATCGGCAGAAGCGCCAAACAGGAAGTCATGTGGATGAAGTGGTGATCACCCATATTACTTCCGGGCACTCGCTATAGTTCCCGGGACTCGAGCTCAACACAATACATAGCGATCCGTTGCCAATAACTCGATAAACAACATGATTTGGACGTATATACTATTATACAACCTGGAAATGGACCGGGTATTTCGACATCCCATAATGGAAAACTGTCTACCCCACGCTGATCGCCCAACGGCCCGCGGAGACTGGGGTGAGTTTTAGCGTGTAGTATTACCATGTTCGACACTAACTGCTATGATGAACATTTGACCCACATTAGATGAATGGTATAACGTTGCCCACGGAATTATAAACGATCCCCCGCCCATCCGGTCATCATCAGATGATATACGTAGAAACTTCTAGAAGCACGTCCATTTGAAATTTTTCATCTGGCACCGATCGCTACCAAACTGTATTTGATCATCAATATAATGCATTTGGGGCTATAAATCACGTTCTGGAGAAAGCTGCAGAAAGAGATGAAAACATACTTATACTTTAGATCATATTTTAGTATGAATATGTTAATGAAAAAGTTTAACGTTCATACACCCTGAACAATACATATAGGACATTGAATGGGCCCTAATAATGGCAATCTAGCAATAGAATTTAAAAAGTTATAGCCCTGCAAAGAAGGGGAACTTCTCCATAGACAAATAGAGCTGGCAACGGATGGTATATCATGAATTTAACCTTAGGCAATCAAAGTGTTAATTTGGTTGCTGTACTGTAACTAGGGTATTAATTAACAAAGTACATTTTTTTTTTTTTTTTTTAAGAATCGAAATGCAGGTACCGGTATGTTACTTCCGGTTCCAGAACCGGAAGTTAGGAACCGGTTCCTAATTAGAACCGGTTTTCGGTGCCCAACCCTACTCCTAATACAAGCCGGGTTTCATGTATATTAGAGGAATTACGGTATTTCCCTCAACGGATTTACCATAGGCAATATATTTAGTTATTGTTGTTATATGCTGGCCTGGCTGTGCAGTAAATACAATGGTATGGTGTTAATGTTTACCAAGAGAGTAAGCCTACCTCAGAATTGTATAAAACGAAGTTATTATTATTATTATACCAGTATTGTGATTGCACTATTTTACTTTATTTAACTTTTTTTGACCACCTGTAATTGCACGGTTTACTACCGTATTTCATACAGTACTTGGTTTAAATAAATGAACCCAGTACATTTTACTGGGTTCAAACTGACACAAAATGTTGATTTATTCATTATGATCTGTTTGAAAATTAGAAATATAGGCCTCCCTTATACATGCCTCCTCCTAATACAAGCCTGGTATCCGCTACAGTTGAAACAAATACAAGCCGGGGTTACTATTAGAGGAATTACGGTATGCATTTATGCCTATATCTCACGTTCTATGAAATACTGCAGAAAACGATAAAAACATATTTATACTCTAGACTGTATTTTCGTATGAATGTGTGAATGAAAAAGTTAAACGTTCCTACATCCTGAACGATAGATAATTGATGTTGAATGGGCCATAGTAATGTCAATTTAGCAATACAATTTAAAAAGTTATAGCCCTGCAAAGAAGGCGAACATCTCCATAGACAAATAGCGCTGGCAGGGAATGGTTTAGGATGATCAAAGTGGTGGCAGAGAATGGGTTAACGTTATGTCGAGTTCATACTACACTAAAAGTGTTTAATTAGCAGCAATCTGTTGTTGAAAATGTAACGTTAAAAATCTCTGTGCATAGCACCGGAAAAGTGAGGACAGGAAGCCATCATGAAATCATTGGTCATATTGTAGTCTTTTAGTCTTATTAACTAAAACAGGGTGTCCGCGGATCCTTAAAAAGTCTTAAAAGGTCTTAAATTTGTTTATCAATTATTAAGGCCTTAGTTTGTCTTAAAATGTCTTAAATCCATTTTCAGAGGTCTTAAAAATGCCATAGAAAGGAAAGATAAAATCCCATGTCATCTTATGTTTTATTATGAAATCTGGGGGAAAACTATAACGGGAGATAAAGTTTGACTTTTCATTGTAGAATCACGCAGACCGGAATGGGGCGGAACCAACACAACTCCTTGTGTAATGTGTTGGCCGGGGAACCATTTCGGCAACGGAGTCTAGCTAACGTTAGCAAGGCGAAGCGATAACGCTAACGTTACGTTTAGTTTAGTTTAGCATTTGCACTCGTTAATATGGGAAACTAAGTGCCAATTTAACGAGAACTGGCTCGACAATCCACTGTTTGCGCGATGGTTGGTCCCAGTCAAAGACCATTACAAGCCCTGCTGCAAAAAAAAAAGAGCAGTCGCGTCGCACATGCTGAGCGTTCTGCAAAAACCGCCTGCAAACTACTATTTCGCATTTATTTTCGGCCCCTGCCTCCACACCAGCTGCGCCATCTCAGGTAGGACTATAACATCTGCACCAACAGAAGTCCGGATAACATTCGGCTCCACGCCAAAGCTTGAAGCTGAGGTCTTAACTTGAAAATAATCTATTCACGGATGTAAACAAGGACACGTTTGTGTTTATGTTCAATGAGATCTTCACCCACTATGTATTTTTTCCTCCCACCCACCCCCTCCTAATGACATACAGTATCCTCCCATGTATGTTAGGATCTATGGGTAACGGTACTGTATATTTGCATATCGTATATGTCACAAATGTAACGGTACAGTACTATATACCTGTATGTCCCTATGCCATAAATGTCATGTATGTTGAGTGTCATAAATGTCACTATGAATTGAAAATGGGGGACCCTGATGTAAACAAGACAAACGTCTTTCTCTGGTCTGCATCCCCTTAACAATTGTGTGTATTGAGCCGTACTGTATTGTACCCATTCTGCAATCTGTTAAACAAAGTATTCATTCAACCAAAACCACAAAAACAAAACAACTGGATGAATGAATGAAAACTTTATTTAACAGATTGCAGAATGGGTACAATACAGTATGGCTCAATACACACAATTGTTAAGGGGATGCAGACCAGAGAAAGACGTGTGTCTTGTTTACATCAGGGTCCCCCATTTTCAATTATAGTGACATGACATTTATGACATACTCAACATACATGACATTTATGGCATAGGGACATACATGACATACAGGTATACTATATAGTACTGTAGTGTTACAATTGTGACATATACGATATGCAAATATACAGTACTGTTACCCAGAGATCCTAACAGAACATATATGATGGGGAGGAGACTGTACATTAGGAGGGGGGGTGGGGGGGGTTTGGACATTTACGGTGCCCAGTTTCTAATTGCAGCCTCCCGTAGGTGCTCTTTTTTTTTTTTAAACTTTGACCAGTCAGCTGGTTCTTTTCGCGTTTATCGCTTTTTCTGGTCAAGTATGACCGACAGAAACAGGTTGAATGGGGTATAGATGGGGGGAAAGACACTCTGAGAAAATACGGCGAGTCCGGGAGTCGAACTCGTGTACCCCAGATCCGTGACACGCACGGTTGTCCCCGACGCCGAAATAGCGTTCGAGGTACGCGGTGAGCTACTGGAGCTCCCCACCCCCCCGTAGGTGCTCTTTAAGAGTGGTTTTGAATGTGGGCAGGGGTAAAGTGGGTTTTAGGAGTGAGGTTAAGCAGTAGTCTGACTGTGTTGGGTTTGCCAGTGAATAGTGGATTTTGATCTTCGGCGGTTTGATCTACAGATGATGTAGAAGTGGTAATACTGGACTCCTTTTCTTTCTCTCTATGCTGGTCAGCTATGTTTTTCAAAAACATGGAGGCAGACCCTGATGCAGGTGTTTGATCATCGGCTGCAGGAGTTTCCGTTTCAGTGTCCTGTGTGCCAAACTTGAAGCCGCCTGGTGGGACGGTGAAGGCAAAACCTGGAGCGCTGAAGGTGCTGGACCCAGATGGTGGGGCCTCAAATTTGAAGGACTCAGCAGAAGGTTTATCTTGGCTAAGGCCAAAACTAAATGGGCTTCCAGTACCAAATGCAGCTGTAAAGCCAGTTTCAGCAGGTTGGCTAGATGAACTCTTACTTCCAAAGCTAAAGCTAAAGTTTCTTACAGCACACGTGTCACAGTCCCACTGTCCTGGCTTTTTGCCAAACTGAGCCCCAAAAGCAGAGCCGAGCGCAGTGGTTGGGGGCTTGTCCGCAGTTTCAGCAGGGGCTGAGGTGGTACTGCCTGTGCCAAATGAAAATGAAGAGGGTATAGAGGATCCAACGGCCCCAAATCCTGTAAATGTAGATCCTGAACTGCTAGATTTTGATGCATAAGTCCCAAATGTAAAGCTAACGCCACCTGCTGAAGGTGTCCCTCCAGTGAGGCCTTTGTTTTCACTTGCAACATTGCTCTCTGAACTTGAGGAAGAATTAGGATTGGCACTCTCACAAGCCCAACACTGCATATCCAGCATGTTGCCGATTCCCCTCACTTTCCACTCCTTGGCCTCAGCGTCGAATCGGAACAGCTTGGCCCTGTTGCAGAACATCTCCTCCTCCTCCCCCGTCTTCACGTCCACTTTATCAGGGGCATTTTTACTGCCAAATGTGAAGATGCTCGACTGGCTGGGAGGCTGGTCGTAAGCCAGAGGCCTCTGCTCAGGAGGTCCATCTGTTTTACTGGGAATGTCTGACGTCAGAAGACCAAGCAGACTCTCGCTATGCTTGGCCTGAGAGCCGCCTGGGAGGGTCAAGTCTCCATCATTAGACTTGAAGTTGGAGTTGCCATCTTTGAGGGAAAACGGGTCTCTAAAGGTTGTTGCTGGGGGTTCAGCAGGTTTGGGAGATGATGAAAATGAAGAGGGTATAGAGGATCCAACGTCCCCAAATCCTGTAAATGTAGATCCTGAACTGCTAGATTTTGATGCATCAGTCACAAATGTAAAGCTAACGCCACCTGCTGAAGGTGTCCCTCCAGTGAGGCCTTTGTTTTCACTTGCAACATTGCTCTCTGAACTTGAGGAAGAATTAGGATTGGCACTCTCACAAGCCCAACACTGCATATCCAGCTCCTCATTTCTCACACAGCACACACTGCAGTCCCATTCCCCATCTTTGGGGGAAAACAGGTCTCTAAAGGTTGTTGTTTTGCTCTTCTCCGGCTGATCATGTTTATCTGGAGACGTGGGCACAACCTTCTGGGCTTCCTCAAACTTTGTTTGGAAAAGTATTGCCTCGTCTGCTGTTTTAAAGATGATAGTCAGCTGCTCAGGTCTAGGGTGCTCATCTGTACAGTCGATGGCAGTCCAGACCAAGGACTTGTCAGAGCCAGCAGATGGTTTCAGAAGCATATCGGCATTAATGTAGTGGATGGCGCAGATCTTGAGGACCTGTTCCCTCATCAACAGGCGGACCTTCCCCGAGGTGCTGTGTTTTAGGATTTTGAGGTTGCCGATTCCCCTCACTTTCCACTCCTTGGCCTCAGCGTCGAATCGGAACAGCTTGGCCCTGTTGCATAACATCTCCTCCTCCTCCCCCGTTTTCACGTCCACTTTATCGGGGGCATTTTTACTGCCAAATGTGAAGATGCTCGACTGGCTGGGAGGCTGGTCGTGAGCCGGAGGCCTCTGCTCAGGAGGTCCATCTGTTTTACTGGGAATGTCTGACGTCAGAAGACCAAGCAGACTCTCGCTATGCTTGGCCTGAGAGCCGCCTTGGAGGGTGAAGTCTCCATCATTAGACTTGAAGTTGGAGTTGAATTTAAACGAAGAGGAAGGTGTGGACTGGGCAACGATGCCCGCTCCAAAACTCTGCACTTTGGGGGCCTCTGCGGGGGCCTGCTGGCCGAAAGATATCTTTCCAAAGTCTATGGGTTTCCATTCAATGTTCTTTGGTGGCTGGAGAGGGACAACAGATGGCTTGGTGAAGTAGCCAGGCTTGGGGAGGGAAGGGTTGGTGGTGGGTTGGGTTACGCCGTGTCCATAATATTCCTCACTGTATGGGGAGAGAAGGCTGGTGGCTGGAGACTCAAAGCGTAAAGGTGGACCAAAGACTTGGTCCCGAGGAGGGTAGATGCATGCTGGAGCTGTTGGCAGGGGAGGTGTCTGGGTGGGCGGCTGGTAGGCGTACATATGTTGTTGCTGTGGTGGTATACGGTTCATACCATACATCGGGCCCTGTGAAGAAAGGAAAAACAAATCAGATAAGGCACACGGTAGCCACAGAAAAATTATATGAATCTCTTAAACAGTTACCTTTGCAGCTGTGCGAAGTAGATATTGGGTGGCAACTGAAAAAAGGGAAAACAATCATTAAAACTAACATACTTATATACATATATATTTTTATAAATACATTTTTATTGTATATATTTATATTGTATTTATTTATTTGTACACAGTTCTGGACTTGTAGTTTTATAACTAGCAGGCTCCATTGTGGGCAGTACACAATGATGACCTCGGAGCAGGTCCTAAATTATTATTATTACACTGACCTGTTAGGGGGGCTCCATGGAAGGACTGGGCCGGAGGGTATGTTTCCTGCAGGCCCTCTGCCCCATAACTCTCCCTGTACATCCTGTGGTGGGGAGAGCCTGTGTTCTCAGGAGTTCTGCCTCAGGTCATGGACCTCATTCTGTAATGCAAAGAACTTAGTGAGAACAGACAGCATTTACAACAATCATTCTATGTACTTAACACAGGATCTAAATTAAATATGTTGTGGGCCTTCACTCCCAAGTTCTTGATACCATAGAAATTAGCAGAGGAATAATAATAATAATAAACACTTGTTCAAACGGTGAGACTGACCTTGAGAGCTTCTACTTGCTGGCAGAGCATCTGGAGGAGGGTCTTCTGGTCCTCCACCCAATGGGGTGGAGTCTTGGGAGAAATCTGGATGAAATAGGAGGGGACAGGAGGAGGGGGGAGAGTTAATTCCAATCTATATTTCCATCACACGTTTAGCAAAATTATTCTGGGGTTTTAAAACCACGCAGAGAAATGACCAAGCGGGTAGCTTGTATCCTTTCGGCAACCAACCCTCCCTTCCGCGTTGCTCTGATAGGCCTGCGCATGCGCATGAGCCGCGATAAGCCCCTCAGGCAGGCAGGAATACTAAACTCGAGTTAACCTCATTTATACAAATGGAAGTATTGATTTCGCCGTAACGAATCATTAAAAAAATATACCGTTAACTGGAATATGTTGTTTCTTTACACATATGTTGGATTATGTGATTGGTTTGTCATGACAAACTAATAAAAAATCGCGAATTAACCGGTGGTTATCCTATTATATTAACATAGCTACAACAACACACAGTAACGTTAATATAATTACATGCATCATTGTTTACAATGAACGGTGGGGCTAATGGAAAGGACTGGACACGGACAAGTTAAACAGCAATCAATTAATTTAATATAACGGGTAGTTCGAGCTGCATTTTCGTGCCTACAACCACACCACAGCCACAAGGATATTAACCACCAGTTAATTCGCGATTTATTTATTAGTTTGTCATGACAAACCAATTAAATAATCCAACATATGTGTAAAGAAACAACATATTCCAGTTAACGGTATATTTTTTTAATGATTCGTTACGGCAAAATCAATACTTCCATTTGTATAAATTAGGTTAACTCGAGTTTAGTATTCCTGCCTGCCTGAGGGGCTTATCGCGGCTCATGCGTGGGCCAGGGTTTCCGTTAGAAAAAAATTGTTGCCGGTCTCCGTGACCTGCAATATTTCAATCTACCGGACAAATGAGATTAATTCCGGTCATAGTTTATTGAGCTTTAAAACAATTGATAGGCAGGCTATATAAAGAATGTCATCCTCAAGGCATGTAGATTTATAATATTATTACTTAAAACTAGGCTACTTTTGCGTATACAGTCATTAATATATTCCAAATAAAATAAGTCCCTCGATACTCCGTGCTGCTGCTGACTTGAAATAAAATAGACCGCGTATGTGGGCAGTCGGTCCGACACTAAACAGCAGTCTGTTATAATCACATTTTTATGAGCTAACGAATTCCGTTATATTGGACATTTGTATTAATTATATCAAGCGAAGAACTGAGAAATTTGGCAGAGAGAGACGGCAACATTATCGTGGGTTTGCGTGATGTATATCTCCACCTCCCAACGACTTGGTGCTGGTCATAATGTCCGGTGAAAACAACTCCCTCCAAGCACAACTTGACCACCCGAACCGCACTAAAACAGGCCAAAATCAAACAGCCTATGCGACGAACGATTCACCACATTCGCTTCATCGTTGCTCCACCAAGCAGCCGGTCCAACAACGAAAGCTGTTGCCAGCGCGAGCCGGCCGCAGTTAGCTTGCAAGAAGCATCCAGCTGCAGACCCGCAGAGCAGCTTTCCAGGTCTGGGGACCGCACTGTGCCAGCAAAGCTGGTGGGTTTTGTGGGTCTGCAGCTGCATGCCCTTCGCAAATCCAGCAGCAAGCTCTCGCCGACACAGCGTCGTCACTACCAGACCGGCTGCTTGGTGAAGCAACGACAACAAATGCAATGATTGTTTCGTTCATCGCATAGGCCACTCAATTCCAGCCCATTTGAACACAATTCAAATAACCAAATTGTGCCCAGAGGGAACCACTCTCACCGGACATCACGACCGGAGAGATTAAATATGTCGGACTTCAACAGATTTTGCCGGTCAAATACCGGTAATTACCGGCTAACGGAAACGCTGGCGTGGGCGTAGGCCAATCGGAGCAACGCGGAAGGGAGGGTTGGTTGCCGGAAGGATACAAGCATCCAGCTAAGCGATGTACTGAGCTCACCAGGTGTCTCTTGGAGGGAGAGACGATGCTCTTGTTGGGGGAGGGGCTGGAGAACATGATGTGGGAGATGCTGGCGGCGGTCTCTGTAAGCGGAGTGGGGATGGAGGTGGCGGGCGCTCCTCCACCCTCCTCTTCCTCTTCCTCGTCCATGGCATCACCACCCTCACCCAGCTGCTCGTTGAGCAGGTCCATCACCTGCTCCATGGACACGCGCAGCTGGGGTACGGAACACACATTCAATGGTTCATCAGAACTCATTGTAGGTCATAATCCATCTAATTAGAAACAGTTTCGCAAGACTTAAAGGACCCACACTAACAGTAAGGAATGTATATGGCCAACAGAGAATATTTAGGATAGACTAGAATACAGGCCTTGCACAAAATGTTGGTGTAGCGGTCTTCCAACATGGCTGCCTGTAACCATTGGTAACCACTTTCGGAGGAAAATGTATGTTCAGTAGAGTAGGTAAAACATTAGAAAAGCGTCAGAGGGAGGGCGGTCAGGTGGCGTAACGGAGATTGCATTTGTCACCAACCCCGGAGCGGCTGGATTCGCCTGTTCGAATCCAGCTCACAGCTCCGGGGTTGTCACCAGCTTGGCTGGCCGTTCACACTAATACAATTGGCAGTATTAGAGGGTGGGAGAAGCTGGCGGGGTGGGTCCGGGTCGTTGTAAACAGCGACTCCTACAGTTCGGTCGGGGCGCCTGCTAAGCGCGGATAGGATCTAAGTGGGATAGTGTGATCCTTCCACACGCTACGCCCTCTCAGTGAGAATCCGCGCTGCCAGGTGAAAAGAAGCGCTTGATTGGCCGGACGTGTGTCGGAGGAAGCACGTGGTAGCCTCCACTCTCCCAGACCGACTGTGGGGGGTAAGTGCGCAGCGACCAGGAAGGGGATTGGGAATTGGCATAACGACCAACATTTGGATAGGAGAAAATTGGAGGAAAAAGGAGGGGGGAAAATATAATAATAAAAAAAAAAAAAAGCGTCAGAGGGAAGCAACAGTTGTGATTGGAGGATCAAGAAAAGAGGACGGGGTTTGCTTCAGATAGATCAATTGTATTTGTGCATTATGTGTCTGTAAAATTTGTTTATGTTGGTAATGTTAGTAAACACTGAAATAGACCAAGACACCATCTTATTTTCATCTACAGATCAAACTCTTCCAGAATGTATATATCCCACATTCTTATGGTAAAAAGAAAGCACTCATTAGTCGTGCAAGAGAGAAAACAGACTACCGTTATACTACTGTGACTTGGACCGTGACCCACCTTCTCGATCTCATCTGCATTGGCGTTGTAGATCTTAGACAGGTGCGTCTTGAACTTCCTGAGGAACATGACGCATCTGTCCTGAGTCTCCTCCATCCCGTTGCCTGCTTCCTCAGACAGCCGCTGAAAGATCTGAAAAGGACATCCACATATGAAAATAAACCATCATCATCATCATCATCATCATCATCATCATCATCATGATCAGGTGCTGGAGGATGTATTCAAGTCATCCACAAAATCCTCTATTGGAACCACCAAGTTGCATCTTTGTTTACCTACCCGTGCCAGATGTCAGTTGGATGAGGTGTTATTGATGGTTTCCGTCTTGCCCTCAATGTCCAGGAGGGTGGCGATGGCTATAATGGCCTCTTGTTCATAGCCCTTCACCACCGAGATCTAACAGTAGATAAGATATGCAATAGTAAAATGATTAGCAGCCCCCCGAACCAACTAGTTAATTTAAGCTGTAATTTGTAAGTACTTTACTAGCCATCTAATCACCATTGTTTCCCCTACCATAGGTATTAGTGAGCGTGATGCAGTCGCACCAATAATAGCTGTGGGTAGGGTTGGGTACTGTTCACATTTGAACCGCTACCTGGGAATCGTTACCGGTACCTGGCGGAACCTTTTTTGGTACTTTCATAATAGCAAAATTGTATTTGTTGTAAAACTAAACTAAAGTCTAAACTCCTCAATTTCAACATTGTTATCACACCACACAAACTAAAACCCCTCCCTACGCCCCTCTCCAAAACCGTTCCTACAAGCATTTTTTAATGTTGCATGATCATGTATACATTTATTATGTATTTTTTAAGTTTAAATATCAACATTATCTCGCCATCCTCAGTAAATACTATCAAACTCCTCTGACCTCATGGGACTTGCGCGCACACACACACACACAGAGAAAGGGAGAATGGCTTATAGCAGACTTAATGATCTTAAAATATTTCAACTAATGAAGTTAAATGTTTATTATAATCGACTATCTAGTTTGTTCGGCTAATTAAAACAAATTGAACATATAGAGACAGCCCCCCCCCCCTCACTATTGGAACGAAAGTTCAGTTTGAAACTGAAGTCACAGAGTGTGAGCGTTTCCAGGGTTATCTTAGCTTACCGTACTTTTCGCACTATAAGCCGCACCTGACTATAAGCCGCAGCAGCTAAATTGAATGATGTGTACATATATAAGCCGCACTGGACTATAAGCCGCATGTGTTTTAATGTTTAATTACCATATGTAAGGAGTGGAGCCTGCGTCTTAATTTGACTCAACACGGGAAACCTCACCCGGCCCGGACACGGAAAGGATTGACAGATTGATTGCTCTTTCTCGATTCTGTGGGTGGTGGTGCATGGCCGTTCTTATATTGAGCTTTAAGTTCCCACCTCTACAGAGAATGACTCCCATTGGGACACAATACTGTCGGACAAATAACAAGAATTAACTCATTTACAAGTTGTATTAAGTAAATAAGGGAACAGATAAATAACATTTCAATGCAGTAAAAAAAAGCAATATTTCGGGTTTTGTCCACATATAAGCCGCACCGTTATATAAGCCGCAGGGTCGAAAAATGGGGGGAAAAGTCGCGGCTTATAGTCCGAAAAGTACGGTAGTTAGCAGCAGCTAACGTTTGTTAAGGTTTTTACGGCGACCTGGGCATACAGGAATGGCGAGGATGCAAAGTATGTTAGACACATTGGTCGCTGAGTTTTCATGGCACATAGAAACGGCACGACTCGCGAGGAGTTGTCACAGGGCTGTGAACGCAGGGCTGAAGAGCTAGATGTCATAGCTTCTAAAATTCAAGGTCCGTGCTAGTCTGTGTCTATTATGAAATGACAATTGCGTGTCATTGAAGGTCCACGCTGGTCTGGGTCTATTATGAAATGACAATTGCGCGTCATTGGAATTCTGATTCTGACAGAGTTCGGTACCCAACCCTAGCTGCGGGTAGCGTGAACACTGATGCAACAGCTTCGTCTACACTTCAATCAAAATCCAACCCATAGCATATCTTACCTACATTGGAATGCTTTTACTCGCCTACATTGGAATGCTTTTACTCATTTTAAATGTACTTAAATGTGAACTGTGGTGTGCAGATGTATTATCTAAGAAAATATAAATATATGTATGAACATACTCAATATTAAATGACTGATTAATGGGGGGGGGGGCGTTCTGATTAAAGATTCAACAATACTTAACCTCTTAACACTTTCCCGGCCACTTGGATGCGTCTATCACTCTAGACGGCCAGCATATCAAAACAGACTTGCATAGTTCGTGAGGCTGTTTGTAGAGCTAAATCTATACTTTATAGTATTGCTATCTGTCCATTCTCATTGTCAATTGAGACCATAAACCGTCCCTTCAAAATGGCTTAAAGAAATAATTTTCTCATCAATACGTTCTCATTTGATAGCGTCTTGAATATAAGCGTTATAAGGGATTTGGTCTAGTATATTTCCTGGAAGGCTGGATAAAGGGCTAATAGCTACTAGGGGTGGGAATCACCAGTTTCATCACGATACGATATCGATTATTTGGACAACGATACGATATTATCCGATATCACACAGTCTGCCACGTGTATCGTCCCACCCCTAATGGCTACTAACGTTATATCCAATGGCATTTCGGTTATACAGAAGCTACAGTTAAAACTCAAAGTGCATATGATCCGTACGATCCTCAACCATGAATGCATGAAAGGGGGGGGGGTGTGGGGGACGTCGTTTCTGATTATTGATTACCATTAACCTTGTGCGCCTCAGTAGCCACATTCATTGATCGGCTGGTTGAGTATGATGACAAGGCCTGATCAGCGTGTAATTTAAGTGAAAAAGATCTTACCATGAGCCGGTTGGATCCCCCAGACCATTTCCCAGTTATCGATCGCCATCTGGTAGATCGATATGTCCATTGGCTGATGATAAATTCCTTTACTGCACACTGAAATCCGCGATCCAAAACGTATTCCAAGCTACAGGCTGCACATCCAGAATCCAGCTAACTGGAAACTCCATTGAAAAAACACGGATATACGTCCTTGGCCGCCATTGTGTTAAGCCGGAGCCATATTTAAAAAATGTTTTCCCTAAAAGTACATACCCAAGTAAATGGAAGATTGCTCCACTTCTACAAAGTATATTTGCATATTCTTGGTATCTAGGGACATCTATGGACCTCAGGGAATGTATTCCCAGTGTCAAAAATAGTGTATTTGTTACTATGCTTGAGTAAATTGTAATGAACCAAAAGGAGAATATAAATTATAATATTACATTTTTTACTTTGACGGTGAATAACACCATGCTAACATTGACCAGACGTGAAAAATTCAGCACCTTCTTGAGATAAAGTGTACAAAAAATCTAAGCAAATGAATAATGGGCAGATGATTTACAAGGGGTTTTGTAGATACAGTACTGAATTTTGCCATCCGGACACATGCCATTTGAAATATGAATATAGAATATCAGGCCTATAAATTACCTTATTATGGTAAAGTCATACATCTATGGATCGGGCCAAATCTCTTTCCAATGGCACGTCTTTTTCATTCACAGAAAGGTAAAGAAACAATATACATTCTATTTTATGGCAATAATGTTCAGGTTTGTTCGACCCGTGAAATATAAATCACGAAAATCACGTTCAAAAATAATTTCACATTTTGACAGGGGCTGGTGTGAGCTGGGTAGTGTTTTATGAAAATCGAAAGCCCTGGGTCTCCTCTTTCATAGGACTACAAACATGAATGACGGCGGAATCTCCTCGCGTCTATATTCGACACTTTCCGATGCAATGCACAGACCAGCGTTTCCGTTAGCCGGTAATTACCGGTATTTGACCGGCAAAATCTGTTGAAGTCCGACATATTTTATCTCTCCGGTCTTAATGTCCGGTGAAAATAATTCCCTGAGTCTAAGCACAATTTGATTATTTGAATTGTATTAAAATAGGCTAAAATTAAATAGCCTATGCGATGAACGAAACGATCATTACATTTGTTTCCTCGTTGCTTCTAATAATGACAACGACGTTGTCAGCGAGAGCTTAGTGCTGGGTGTGCGAACTTTTGTGAAGCTGCAGAGCCATAGCAACAGCAGCACAATGCAGTATTCCAGCAGTACTCCAATTCAGCCATTTTCAGCCAATGTTGGGTGGGGGGCGCTGCTGTGCGGTTCCCAGAAAAGAGCCAATAACAGCTGAATCAGCTGCTCTGCAGCGCCATACTCTTTGCAAATAAGTCATTGCGAGGTGGAGAGAGTCGTCACGCAAACCACGATAATGTTGCCGTCTCTCTGCTTTCTCAGTTCTTCGCTTGATATAATTAATACAAATGTCCAATATAACGGAATTCGTTAGCTCATAAAAATGTGATTATAACAGACTGCTGTTTAGTGTCGGACCGACTGCCCACATACGCGGTCTATTTTATTTCAAGTCAGCAGCAGCACGGAGTATCGAGGGACTTATTTTATTTGGAATATATTAATGACTGTATACGCAAAAGTAGCCTAGTTTTAAGTAATACTATTATAAATCTACATGCCTTGAGGATGACATTCTTTATATAGCCTGCCTATCAATTGTTTTAAAGCTCAATAAACTATGACCGGAATTAATCTCATTTGTCCGGTAGATTGAAATCTTGCAGGTCACGGAGACCGGCAACAATTTTTTCTAACGGAAACCCTGGCACAGACAATTCTTTAAACTCATATTTCGCTAATAACACTTAGGTCGCTTTCACATATAGTTTTGGTGGACTCGGTGCGGTTCTGGGGGTGAAGTTGCAACATTGTTGCATTCTTCATTTGGTTCGCCTGCTTTCACACAGAGGCGGACCGAGACCTTCTGAACAATGTCACGCGGTCGAAAAGGGCGCTTGTCTATTGGACAGTGGAAATGTGTGTGTGGCTGCTGCGATCCCGTGTGTGCGCGTGTGTGTGTGTCTGTGTGTGTACTGCGGAGCCCTTCAGATCAGCGGAGCCGAGTTTTGACATGGCATTGATCCATTGTTCTATTGAAGCACATTACCACCATCCTCTCGCTAAACAACTTGTAGACCACTGTTTTTATGAGTGCCCACAAGTAGCTGTTTTAATAATATAATAAGCTGCGCGCCTCGGTAATAATAATAAGCCGCGTTTTTTCTTCCTTCTTCCCAAGATGCACAGACATATATAGATAGATAGATAGAGAGATTAGATGCAGTGTGCTTGTTTTGCAGTGAGTGCTGCGAGCAGTGGTAATAATAATCACTTCCTATATTTGGTTCGCGTTTGGTTCGATGAAGCCGAACCGAGACCTACGTTTTCAGGCGGACTAGAGTTCGCCTGCTTGGTCCGCGGACCGAGTTCGACGCGCATTCACACAGACCCGAAAAACCGGACTATCGAATTCTGGTCCGAAAGTCCGGACCAAACAGCCCCTGTGTGAAAGCGACCTTAAAATCATTAGTAAACAGTCAGGGCTCTACAGTGCGACCATATTGCTCGCATATGCCCCTAGAAATGTGTGTGCGAAACGGAAAAATCAATTACTGAAGATTACAGCCCAAGTCGTCCTTTTTTTCTCCGGTGATAAATCGTTAAAAAACTACAAGTCCCACATTGCACTCAAGCCAACGGTCCAATCACAGTAGAGCAGGGTTAGAAATTAATATTTTTTTTCCAAGGGCTTTTTTTGCCCCCCTTAACACTTTGATTGCCTAAGGCTAAATTCATGATATACCATCCGTTGCCAGCTCTATTTAACATGGAGAAGTTCCCCTTCTTTGCAGGGCTATAACTTTTTAAATTCTATTGCTAGATTGCCATTATTAGGGCCCATTCAAGGTCCTATATGTATTATTCATGGTGTAGCAACGTTAAACTTTTTCATTCACATATTCATACTAAAATATGGTCTAAGGTATAAGTATGTTTTCATCTCTTTCTGCAGCTTTCTCCAGAACGTGATTTATAGCCCCAAATGCATTATATTGATGATGAAATACAGTTTGATAGCAATCGGCGCGATATAAAAAATTCCAACTGGACGTACTTCTGGAAGTTACTACACGTCATCTGATGTTGACCGGATGGGCGAGGGGGCGTTTATAATTCCGTGGGCAGTGTTATACCATTCATCTAATGTGGGTCATATGTTCATCAGATCAGTTAGTATCGAACACGGTAATATTACACGCTAAAACTCACCCCAGTCTCCTCGGGCCGTTGGGCGATCAGCGTGGGGTAGACAGTTTTCCATTATGGAATGTCGAAATACCCGGTCCATTTCCAGGTTGTATAATAGTATATACGTCCAAATCATGTTGTTTATCGAGTTATTGGCAACGGATCGCTATGTATTGTGTCGAGCTCGAGTCCCGAAACCTATAGCGAGTGCCCGGAAGTAATATGGGTGATCACCACTTCATCCACATGACTTCCTGTTTGGCGCTTCTGCCGATCGGCCACCAGATGGCGCTCTTGAACCGCTAGAGGATTGAGAGGAGCTCAGAACTGTGTGAAGGCTGCAGAGGGGAAATATGATTCCGATCACAGATTTTTGAAATATTGATATTAAAGACCAGTTAGGGCGTCCACGGCAACTTTAGCATGGCTAGGAAAGACGCCTAAACACGTTTTCGGCACTTAAAGTGTTAATTGATTTTCGGGGGCTTTTTTTGTATTTCGGGGGCACAACATTTTTATAATGAAAATGTACATAAAGAGTATAAAACATTGTTGACACTTTTTTGTACAGTCTTCGTCCCTATGTTTGATAACGTAATGTTAATGTCTCCATATATAGGGCTCTACGCTAACATTTTTCCCAAGGAGCACATGTGCTCCTAAATAAAATGTTAATAAATAAAATCTAAATACAAATTTAGGAGCACACAGAAATTTAGGAGCACAGTGACAATTGTTCAAGTAACACACACACGCACGCACACGCACACACACACACACACACGATGTGTGACATCATGGCTTGGTTTCATGTTTTGAGGTACCTTCAATTATCTGTAAATAATACATACATACTCTATCTAAATAGATTAAATATTATTGTCCCTGAGGGCAAGTTGTGTTGTTGTCTTGATATATCTACAAATAGCAGACGAATAACCGGTTGCCTCTGGATCAATGAATGTCTAATATTGAATAATATTATTAGCTATTTTATTTTTAACATCCCTAATTCCAACAGTCAAGAGGCTTGTTTCAAATTGATGAAAAACCCCACACACGCAACGTTTGTGAGTATAGGCTCTGGCCAGATCGATCAATGAAATACGTTGCGCGCTCAGCGCTGTGGAATGAAGGAAATGCGCATCGGGATTGGATTTGGATGTTATTCTTTGGAGTTGTGTTACAAATGGAACGGTCTTTCCCCGCAGAACACAAGTTACTTAACGTTACACAGGTCGCGCTATGCAGATGCTTAGCTTGCTAACGTTAAGATAGCAGTGTAATGCTTGATGAAACCGTCAAATCAGAAGTTTAGTTGAGTGAGGGAAGATCTCGTGAACTCGAGACTAGACTGATGAGTTAATATGGTAATTAGAGACACGGACCCATTGATACTAACCTGTATTACTATAAAACCATGCTAAACACAGAAAAAAGGCATTTATAATGCATGTCTCCTTTAAATCAACTTTCCAGCCCCCTGTCAACTGTCAAATGATGTCTGTCAACCTGAATTAACATTCAGTATTCAATATGGTCTGATATTAACATTCAGTATTCAATATTGTCTGATTCAATATCAACATTCAGTCTTCAAGTAGAACAGCTAGCTAGCTGTTGTGGACACTCACCTTTCCACAGCTAAACGGTAGGCAAGGCAACTTGGTTGAGAAATGCAGAGTCTGTGTTGTAGGATAGACAGTCTATCTATCCTGTCTCAAGATGCACAATGAGATCTTGAGAGAATTGTTGAATATATATATATAGAACACAAATGTTCCAGAATGTTCTATTATGACATCATACTGTGACATCACAAATGTTCATCGAATGTTCTATTATGACTAGGGATGGGTACCTTTCACATTTGAACCGATACCGGTACCTGTGAATCGATACCGGTACCCAACGGTACCTTTTTTCGGTACTTTAGTCTCAAGAAATTTAATTTACCTACCTCAGTCGTAAAAAAATAATCCAAACTTCAAATAACTACAATTTCGACAGTTTTCGGCTTGTCATTGCTCCGACTGCTTTGTTGTTGAATCAAGTCAAATCATAGGTAAGCATATATTGTGCGTGTGAACGTTGACATGAAAAGAAAAAAGTTAAAAAAAAATTAATTAATTTTATTTTTTTATTTATAAAAAAAAAAAAAAAAAAAAACGGTTTCTCACTTGATTCGATACTCGGTAGTACCGACGTGTTTCGGTTCGGTACCTCAAAAGTACCGAATTCGGTACCCATCCCTAATTATGACATCATACGGTGACATCACAAATGTTCTAGAATGTTTGATTATGACATACTGTGACATCACAAATGTTCTAGAATGTTCTATTATGACATACTGTGACATCATAAATGTTCTAGAATGTTCTATTATGACATATTGTAGGGCTGTCAACGAACACAGACCCATTGATACTAACCTGTATTACTATAAAACCATGCTAAACACAGAAAAAAAGGCATTTATAAGGCATGTCCCCTTTAAATCAACTTTCCAGCCCCCTGTCAACTGTCAAATGATGTCTGTCAACCTGAATTAACATTCAGTATTCAATATTGTCTGATTCAATATCAACATTCAGTATTCAAGTAGAACAGCTAGCTAGCTGTTGTGGACACTCACCTTTCCACATCAAAACGGTAGGCAAGGCAACTTGGTTGAGAAATGCAGGTTTCAGTCTGTGTTGTAGGATAGACAGTCTATCTATCCTGTCTCAAGATGCACAATTGTGAGAGAATTGTTGAATATATATATAGAACACAAATGTTCCAGAATGTTCTATTATGACATCATACTGTGACATCACAAATGTTCTAGAATGTTTGATTATGACATACTGTGACATCACAAATGTTCTAGAATGTTCTATTATGACTAGGGATGGGTACCTTTCACATTTGAACCGATACCGGTACCGGTACCTGTGAATCGATACCGGTACCCAACGGTACCTTTTTTCTGTACTTTAGTCTCAAGAAATTTAATTTATCTACCTCAGTCGTAAAAAAAAAATCCAAACTTCAAATAACTACAATTTCGACAGTTTTCGGCTTGTCATTGCTCCGACTGCTTTGTTGTTGAATCAAGTCAAATCCTAGGTAAGCATATATTGTGCGTGTGAACGTTGACATGAAAAGAAAAAAGTAAAAAAAAAAAAAAGTAAGTAAAAAAACTGAAGAAAAAAAGATTTTTTATAATTTTTTTTTTTTTAATTTTTTTTCCGGTTTCTCACTTGATTCGATACTCGGTAGTACCGACGTGTTTCGGTTCGGTGCCTCAAAAGTACCGAATTCGGTACCCATCCCTAATTATGACATACTGTGACATCATAAATGTTCTTGAATGTTCTATTATGACATATTGTAGGGCTGTCGACGAACACAGACCCATTGATACTAACCTGTATTACTATAAAACCATGCTAAACACAGAAAAAAGGCATTTATAAGGCATGTCCCCTTTAAATCAACTTTCCAGCCCCCTGTCAACTGTCAAATGATGTCTGTCAACCTGAATTAACATTCAGTATTCAATATGGTCTGATATTAACACTTTGGGTGCCATGGGTTAAATTCATGATATACCATAGATTGCCAGCTCTATTTGTCTATGGAGAAGTACCCCTTCTTTGCATGGCTATAACTTTTTTAATTCTATTGCTACATTGCCATTATTAGGGCCCATTCAAACTCCTATATGTATTGTTCATTGTGTAGCAACGTTAAACTTTTTCATTCACATATTCATAGTAAAGTATGGTCTAATGTATAAGTATGTTTTCATCTCTTTCTGCAGCTTTCTCCAGAACGTGATCTATAGCCCCAAATGCATTATATTGATGATGAAATACAGTTTGATGGCAATCGGGGCGATATAAAAAATTTCAATTGGACGTACTTCTAGAATGATCTGCGTATGATCTGATGATGACCGGATGGGCGGGGGATCGTTTATAATTCCGTGGGCAGCGTTATATCATTAATCTAGTGTGGGTCATATGTTCATCATAACAGTTTATATGGAACACGTTCAAAAATAACACTGAATCTTACCGGATCTTCCTCGCGCCGTTGGACGATCAGCGTGGTGTAGACCGTTTTTGATTATGGGATGTTTATCCTAATGAACCATTTCCAGCTTGTATAATACTACAGTATATACGTCCAAATCATGTTGTTTATCGAGTTATTGGCAATGGATCGCTATATATTGTGACGAGCCAGAGTGCCGGGAGCCAAACCGAGTGCCCGGAAGTAATATGGCCGACCAGCACAACCTCCACAGCACTTCCTGTTTGGCGATTGCGCCGATCGGCCACCAGATGGCGCTCCTGAACCGCCAGAGAGCTCAGTGGGTCCTGCTGGTGGATCTCAGGCCAGCGGAGGGGAAATATGAATCCGATCACAGATTTTTTGAAATATTGATATTAAAGACGCTGTAAAGCGTCCTTCAGCAACTTGAGCATGGCCGGGAATGACGCTGTAACGCGTTTTCCGGCACCCAAAGTGTTATTAACATTCAGTATTCAATATTGTCTGATTCAATATTAACATTCAGTATTCAAGTAGAACAGCTAGCTAGCTGTTGTAGGCACTCACCTTTCCACATCAAAACGGTAGGCAAGGCACCTTGGTTGAGAAATGCAGGTTTCAGTCTGTGTTGTAGGATAGACAGTCTATCTATCCTGTCTCAAGATGCACAATGAGATCTTCTTCTTCTTCTTTAGAATTTCCGGCAGTGTAAACTCATCGTGGCGTATTACTGCCCTCCGCACTTCTTTTGATGGTTTCTTCTTCTTCTTCTTTCTTGGCGTATTTCTTCCCTCCTCAGGTCTTATACTTGTTGAATATATATAGAACACAAATGTTCTAGAATGTTCTATTATGACATCACAAATGTTCATCGAATGGTCTATTATGACATCATACTGTGATATCACAAATGTTCTAGAATGTTTGATTATGACATACTGTGACATCCAAATGTTCTAGAATGTTCTATTATGACATACTGTGACATCATAAATGTTCTAGAATGTTTTATTATGACATCACATTATGACACCTACAGGGCTGTCAACGAATATTTAGTGACACTATTGTAATCTATACTATTCAGGGCTCTACGCTAACCTTTTTCCCAAGGAGCACATGTGCTCCTAAATGAAAATTTTTAGGAGCACACAAAGAAATTTAGGAGCACCCAAAAATATTTAGGAGCACAGTGAAAATATTTCATGTAACAAGAGTTTTTTTTTTTTTCTTTTTTTTTATAAATAAATGTATATTTGTACTCTGCGTGCATGTGCAAACGGGAACGGGACGCGTGTATCCTTTCGGCAACAAACGTTTCCTTCCGCGTTGCTCTGATTGGCCAGTGATTACGCTCGTTTCGCCCCTACGCCGGTAGCGCGCGCATGCGCATTTTGTTTTTGCCCCCACACGCTCACACATGCAGGTTTTAATAATAATAATGCAGGTTTTGCCGCCACGCCGGTAGATAATAATAATAATAATACTTAGACAAACGCACGCAATTGGCACAAGTGTAAATTATGCATTCGTCACTCAGTTTTAACATCGACGCACTTAGCTCAACTCGTTCGCCAGCTTGCTGTGGAGCCTATGGTCACAAGTTCGAATCACTCTTAGTTCAATTATTATAATTTTTTTATGTTTAATTAATTTATCATCTCTCTATATTAACGTAACTAGCTATTCATATCAATCGAAATAACGTTCATCTCTCTATATATTTTTTTGATTATCTTTTTCCCCCTCCCTTATTTTTCCGATTTTTCTCCCATCCCACTGTTAGTCGTTATGCCAATTCCCAACCCCCTTCCTGGTTGTTGCGCACTTTCCCCTACTGTTGGTCCGAGAGGCCGGAGACTGTCACATGCTTTCCTCCGACGCATGTGCAGCCAGCCGGCAGCCAGCCTGGCCGCACAGATTCTCACTGGGAGTGTAACGTGTGGGAGGCCGCACTACCTCTCACCAGATCCTACCTTCGTTGAGCAGGCGCCCCGACCGAACTTGGTTAAAAGAAATCCGGTGTGGGTGGATTTGGATGAAGGGCGCTTGTTTTTATTATAGCCTCCTCCTGTTTTGCCAGTACTGTGGTACGGCTGATAGCGTGTGGTTTAGGAACAGGGAGTTTTTCACAAATCCAGCGCTCCCTTTCTTGGCTGTGACGTAGTCACGTTACATTCGGAGGCAGACAGTCGATCTGCCAATTACTTCCCACCGCTTGCACCCACCTCTTCTTCTTACCACCAATCGGTAGCTCTCATTAGTTTATTTACTTCCGGATTGTCAGCCATTATTCTACTCGGAACTAACGTTATCTCCCCGCCAGCCACATTGACAAGTACCAGCGCTTATACATTACTGGCAAATGTCTTGTTGCACTTGTGGCAACGAGCGTTGTCAGCATCGACTTTAGTAAAATAGACCCAGACTTTTGAACGTTTCGTTCTGTCCGCCATGATGAGAGCAGAGCTGTCTGTACTCGGCAGCACCCGTGTGTGTGTGTGAGTGAGTGTGTGTGTGAGCACAGCACAGCCCGCTCCTCGTGCAGGCAGAGACACCGAGGCAGGAGAGGTATAGAAAACAGCCAACAAGATTAGTTTGCGACGTTTAAATTCCTAAAAAAAAAACTCCATAATTTCTCGAGTACCGATAGCAGTACCGATGACGTCGGAGCTTATAAATACTAAAAAAAAAAAAAAATTATCAAAAAAAAAAAATATATATATATATATATACATTAAAAAAAAAATTATAATACAATAAATATCGGCTTGAGGAGCATAAAGTTATCGATATCGGTGTCAAAAAATCAATATCGTGCATCCCTAGTTTGAACCAATGTGTAAAAAAATCTGTTTTAGATTAGGCTGTAAAAATCATCAACTTATTGCCATCATGGACCAATAACAGAACAGATTGACAGGTGGTGACAAAGCACAAGAGTGACAAGATTGGGCATTTATTTAAAAAACATACATACCCTAACCACATAACAGATATTTAAAAGGTAATTAACAGGCATGTTCTGCAACATATATCCACTCTTGAACAATGAAAAACTCCTAATAGCTATTTACGTTAATATAGAGAGATGATAAATTAATTAAACGTAAAAAAAAATAAAACTGAGATAAATTAATTAAACGTAAAATTTAAAAAAAAATTGAACTAAGAGTGATTCGAACTTGTGATCATAGGCTCCACAGCAAGCTGGCGAACGAGTTGAGCTAAGTACGTCGATGTTAAAACTGAGTGACGAATGCATAATTTACACTTGTGCCAATTGCGTGCGTTTGTCTAAGTATTATTATTCTAAGTATTATTATTATCTACCGGCGTGGCGGCAAAACCTGCATTATTATTATTATTAAAATCTGCGTGTGTAAGCGTAAAAACAAAATGTGCATGCGCGCGCTACCGGCGTAGCGGCGAAACGAGCGTAGATCGCTGGCCAATCAGAGCAACGCGGAAGGAAACGTTTGTTGCTGAAAGGATACATGCGAACGGGACACACATCTGTGCAATAGCACATACCACCAAAGTCACTGGCCCACTGTGTGCATGTGTGTGTATCTGCGTGTGCAAACGGGAATGGGACACAGACATTTGAACTATTAAAGGGGAACTATTTTACTATTTCTTTCACTATTTGGGCACTTTTACACAATTCCTGTGAGTCTATGGAACACCTCTGTAATATATATATTTTTTTTATTCATTGTTTTGTATTTCTAATCAAGTCCTCAAAAACAGTATTTTTCTACCTCAAGATTTCGAGCTGTTTTGAGCCTGGGCTCCTAAACCACTGCGCCGGGCCTACTGAGCGTCGTGTTCCCCTGAACATTAACATGCAGCAGTGACTATATGACATCACATATAGGCACATTTTCAAACGACTCAGTTCAGTGAGGGTGAATATTGTGAGAGGAGAATTGGAAGAATGCACCAATATGAGAATTTTGAGACATAGATCATATTAATATAAGTTCACATAGCTAGGAAACAATGCTAAACACTCAAAAAGGCCATTTATAAGATAGTTCCCCTTTAAGTGATTAATGCCTACTGTGGCAAAGTTGTAGCCAACAACTAGGCCTAATAAGAAAGACAGTGACATTGAACAAAAAGGAGACACTGGCATTACCACCAGGGCCATCAGTAGAGGAGACTGTAAGGTGCCCTTTCGGTATACTACCATACCTTTGCTAAAACTGTGTTCTCTGTTAAAGGTGGTAACTACTGAAATAGCCTACCAGTTGTGATTAGAGAGTGCCCCACATACTCCATGTTCAAGACCCATCTTAAACTGCATCCAAACCAGAACTGTGATCATTTTTAATCTGATTTAGTTTATGTAACTTGTTTCTTGTTTTTATCATTGATTGTCACCATGCTTTTACCCTAAGCAGGGCAGCGTTTCCGTTAGCCGGTAATTACCGGTATTTGACCGGCAAAATCTGTTGAAGTCCGACATATTTAATCTCTCCGGTCATAATGTCCGGTGAAAATAATTCCCTCTAAGCACAATTTGATTATTTGAATTGTATTCAAATAGGCTAAAATTAAATAGCCTATGCGATGAACGAAACAATCATTACTTGTTTCATCGTTGCTTCACCAAGCAGCCGGTCTAATAATGACGACGCTGTGTCAGCGAGAGCTTGCTGCTAGATTTGCGAAAAGCATGCAGCTGCAGACCCACAGAACCCACCAGCTTTGCTGGCACAGTGCAGTACACAGTGCGGTCCCCAGACCGGACCTGGAAACACAGCTGCTCTGCGGGTCTGCAGCTGGATGCTTCTTGCAAATCTAGCAGCAGCAAGCTCGCGCTGACAACAGCTTTGTCATTATTAGACCGGCTGCTTGGTGAAGCAAGTGCAACGATGAAACAAATGTAATGAATCGTTCATCGCATAGGCTATTTAATTTTAGCCTATTTTAATACAATTCAAATAATCAAATTGTGCTTAGAGGGAATTATTTTCACCGGACATTATGACAAGCACCAAGTCGTTGGGAGGTGGAGATATACATCACGCAAACCCACGATAATGTTGCCGTCTCTCTCTGCCAAATTTCTCAGTTCTTCGCTTGATATAATTAATACAAATGTCCAATATAACGGAATTCGTTAGCTCATAAAAATGTGATTATAACAGACTGCTGTTTATTAATGTCGGGCAGACTGCCCACAGACACCTCAAGTCGGCAGCAGCACGAAGTCTCGAGGGACTTATTTTATTTGGAATATATTAATGACTATATACGCAAAAGTAGCCTAGTTTTAAGTTAAAATATTATAAATGCCTTGAGGATGTCATTCTTTATATAGGCCTATCAATTGTTTTTAAGCTCAATAAACTCTGACCGGAATTTATCCCATTTGTCCGGTAGAGTGAAATCTACCGGACACTCAGACCTGCAAAAAAAAATTCTAACGGAAACCCTGAAGCAGGCTATTCATTTATTGAAAGAGTTTTGCTGTCTCCTGGTGTAAATTAGCTCTTGCTACAACCCTGCATGTTTACATTTAGTATTTTGTACTTGATGTTCATTAACACTTTGGCTGCCATGGGTTAAATTCATTATCAACCGTAGGTTGCCGGCTCTATTTGTCTATAGAGAAAGTCCCCTTCTTTGCAGGGCTATAACTTTTTAAATTCTATTGCTACATTGCCATTATTAGGGCCCATTCAAAGTCCTATATGTATTGTTCATTGTGTAGCAACGTTAAACTTTTTCATTCACATATTCATAGTAAAGTATGGTCTAATGTATACGTATGTTTTCATCTCTTTCTGCAGCTTTCTCCAGAACGTGATCTATAGCCCCAAATGCATTATATTGATGATGCAATACAGTTTTATGGCAATCAGCGCGATATAAAAAAATTCCAATTAGACGTACTTCTAGAAGTTACTACACGTCATCTGATGTTGACCGGATGGGCTAGGGGGCGTTTATAATTCCGTGGGCAGCGTTATACCAATCATCTAATGTGGGTCAAATGTTGATAATAGCAGTTGGTATCGAAGACGGTAACTTTACACGCTAGAACTCACCCCAGTCTCCGCGCGCCGTTGGGCGATCATCGTAGAGTAGAAATTTTACCATTATGGGATGTCGATTTACCCGGTCCATCTCCAGCTTGTATAATGGTATATACGTCCAAATCATGTTGTTTATCGAGTTATTGGCAATCGATCGCTATGTAGTGTGTTGAGATCGAGTCCCGGAACCTATAGCTAGTGCCCGGAAGTAATACGGCCGACCAGCACAATCTCCGTAGCACTTCCTGTTAAGCGATTGCGCCGATCGGCCACCAGATGGCGCTCCTGAACCGCCAGAGAGCTCAGTGGGTCCTCCTGGTGGATCTCAGGCCAGCGGAGGGGAAATATGAATCCGATCCCAGATTTTTGAAATATTGATATTAAAGACGCTGTAAGGCGTCTTCGGCAACTTGAGCATGGCCGGGAATGACGTGTTTAGGCGTTTTCCGGCAGCCAAAGTGTTAACACTTTAATCGCCGAAGACGCTGTTCAGCGTCTTTCCCCGCCATGCTTATTCTGCCGAAAACGCTGGACAGCGTCTTTGATATCAATATTTCAAAAATCTGTGATCGAAATCATATTTCTCCCCCGGAGACATTATATGTACTGGTGAGCCCCTCTCAATTCTCCAACGGTTCAAGAGCGCCATCTGGTGGCCGATCGGCCGCTCGCCCAAACAGGAAGTGATGCGGATGAAGTGGTGCTCACCCATATTTCGTCCGGGCACTCGCTATCATTAGCAGGACTCCATCTTGACACAATGGATGTCGATCGGTTACCAATAACTCGATAAACATGATTTGGACGTATATACTATTATACAACCTGGAAATGGATCGGATATTTCGACATCCCATAATAGAAAGATTTCTGTTCCACGCTCATCTCCCAACGCCGCGAGGAAGCTACGGTGAGTTTCAGCGTTATTTTTTAATGTCTTCGATACTAACTGCTCTAATGATCATATCACCCACACTAGATGAATGATATAACGTTGCCCACGGAATTATAAACGACCCCCCCCATCCGGTCAACATCAGATCCTACATAGTAACTCCTAGAAGCACGTCCAGTTGAAATTTTTTATCTCGCACAGATTCCTACCAAACTGTATTTGATCATCAATATAATGCATTTAGGGCTATAAATCAAGTTCTGGAGAAAGCTGCAGAAAACGATAAAAACATACTTATACTTTAGACCGTATTTTAGTATGAATATGTGAATGAAAAAGTATAACGTTGCTACACCCTGAACAATAGATATAGGACGTTGAATGGGCCATAGTAATGTCAATTTAGCAATACAATTTAAAAAGTTATAGCCCTGCAAAGAAGGGGAACTTCTCCATGTTAAATAGGGCTGGCGAGGGATGGTAAATTATGAATTTAACCCCGGCAATCAAAGTGTTAACATGTGCTGTCCCTATCAAATAAACTATCAAATCAAACTACTGCTACAAATAGGCCTGCCACGATAACACATTTTGCTGGGCGATTAATTGCCCCAGAAAATATCGCGATAAGCGATATTATTGCGACCGGTTAGAGAATTTTTTTTGAGAAATGTATTTCCCAAAACTTTTATTTTGAAGCCCACCGCTCCGTCTTTTCCGGTGTTTGACTTTTATTTTGAAGCCCACCGACCGGACCGGAAGTATTGTTGTGGTTATCCTAAGCAGAAACTATGAGCCGACAACATGTTCTGTCCGGTTCTGTCCGGTTCAACAACATGTCCGGTTCTGTTTTTGAGCTAATGATAAAACAAATTGTTGGTGAACAACTAACTTTCGGTTAGTTTTAACGTTAGCTACTAACGTTAGATGCAGCTACTACAGGCAATCAACGATGAGGAGGAAGCGTCAAAGCAGTAATAGAATAGCTGTGGTGCGTAAGCACTGCAGCACGACTCGAAACTACCGGAGTGTTATAATAAATTAATTCATGTTTAACTTGTCCCCGTGTCCAGTCCTTTGACTAGCCCCACCCGTTCATTGTAAACAATGATGCATGTAATTGTATTAACGTTATTCTGTGTTGTACTTGTAGCTATGCTATACGTTGTATTTCGTTTGTTAGATATTTAGCTAATGTTGTTAGCATGGAATGAGAATCAAAGCTCTATCTTTCATCTTTATTTAGCAGTCCAGTTTCTCCGGGCAGTAGCGAGTAACTACTTGGGTCTAAAAATAGCTAACGTTACACTACAAATAATGCTACTTGGTTAAAAGGAGCAACACTATTGAGAAATGTCTATGTGGCGTTGCCCCACGGAGCTCCCGTGCTGTACTCTAGTAATGTCAGCGGCCCGCCTCCCAACACGGACAGTGACTGAAGGGGCACTGGTTCCGCCTCATTAAAACAAACGCGCAAATAGCAATTAATCGCGCCCGTCAAAATCATTGCATTCATTTTAATTATCGCAGCAATTAATCGATTTATTGCTTATCGCGGCAGGCCTAGCTACAAAAGTAACAGTCACTTAACTTTAGCCCCTTTTATGCATACAATGCCTATGTTTTGGCTAGTGTTGCTCTTCTAGACAAATAATCCTTTCAGGGTTGCCTATTGAAATACTGTACACCTCCAGTACACCTCCAGTACAGAAACATTGTTTATGAGTTTGCGTGTCAGGTAGACCATTGATTGACAGTCGATTCTGCCAATTACGTCACACCGCTTGCACTCCGGCCGTCCGGCGCTGCAGCTGCACCCTATTGCCCACCTCTGCTGTTGATAACGCTAGCCAAGTTAGCTGTACACACATACACAGTAGGCCAGTTACTTTGGTGTAGGGGTGTAACAATGCAAAAATTCAACTGCATCGATTTGAAAATGTTAGAATCGATTATCGCAATTTGAATGTGTACAGTGTTATGTTGTTATCATGTCCGTTACAGTCAACACAACGACATACGCTACTGCATCAACGTTATGATTAACAAAGCAAGGCATTCGTTTTGTTGCATTAACGTTATATTACTATTGCTATCGCTAAATCTAGGTGTTCTAAAATCTATTGCTATTGGTAAGACTATAATAAGTTAGTGTCTCGGAAAACGCTCGCATATTGCAATCAGAGCCCTGATCGCAATCAGAGCCCTGATCGCAATGGCCGACTTTCAGGAAGTAAACAAGCAAAATGAGAGCTTCCGATTGGTCATTTGCTTTCTTTCCCATAGACCACCGCAAAACTTCCGGGATTCTGAAAAATCGGAGGAGATTGCGGGGGGTGGGGGGGGGGGGGGGGCAAATGAATGAATGTGGATGAGAGCCTTGACATTAAGTGATTGCAGATACGGCTGTGGGGGTGCTAGAGACATGATCGAATAGACTTGTATGCGCCTGAATCTCCTGAACACGGCGCGAGACATTCCTAATCAATACCAGCACCTGCTAGACTAGAATAGGCTGTCATTAGCCTACTATGTAGCCTAAGCTACTGATTATAAATGCACAACACTGTGCAATATTACACTTACTGTAGACTTCTGTATATTTGTACTGTATTCCTTTTACTGTATATTTAATTCTATCTTATCATTCTCACAACACAACACCCCCTCTAATGGAACATTCCAGGGTGGATGTACATTGCGTCACACTCCGTGGCCAATCTGCACATGTGCATGGGGAATCGATACTTAAAAGCGGTCTTTTTTGCTGCCAATTTAATTCTGATCGATTAGGAATGTCTTGCGCCGTGTTCAGGAGATTCAGGCGCATACAAGTCTATTCGATCATGTCTCTAGCACCCCCACAGCCGTATCTGCAATCACTTAATGTCAAGGCTCTCATCCACATTCATTCATTTGCCCCCCCCCCCCGCAATCTCCTCCCCGATTTCAATGTAACGCGGAAGTGTAGCGGTCTATAAAACCAGTCACGTCACTCTACTGTGATTGGACCGTTGGCTTGAGTGCAATGTGGGACTTGTAGTTTTTTAACGATTCTCAGCTGAGAAAAAAAAAGAACGACTGAGGCTGTAATCTGCACTCGCACACCGTGCGAGTAATTGATTTTTCAGGTTCGCACACACATATTTTTAGGGGCATATGCGAGCAATATGGTCGCACTGTAGAGCCCTGCTATTTATTTATTATTTATTACGCCGATTTTTGTCCAGTAACTCCTGCCAGAGCTTTCACACCACACACAAGTGTAAGGTATCAAAACGACCGGCTTGGTCCAACTCAAGTTGCTATTACTTTTTGGAAAGCTTCACCGCACCGTTTGGCTACAAATCGGGGTGCAATGCAGACAAACAGTTTTGCTTTACTGAGCTCCGTTATCTGGGGGCTGTAGTTGGTCACTTTAAGCTGCACACCGGAGCATCTTTTAATCCAGCTTAGGGCTGGGCGATATGACCAAAAACGTTATCGCGATAAAATTATAAAATTATTTTCATATAATTCGATATCGATAATTATCGTCGATATAATGTCTGTCAAGTTTAATTAACTTCTTATGCTGCTGCGAATGTCTCAAGTCGAGTTGATGTCGTCATCAGTCCGCGCACGTTAGCAGCAGCCGACAAGCGGAGTATCTCATGACAATAAATATGACACTAAAACTCTCTTCCGCCACAATATATTGAAACGACGTCCACTGTATAACCCCACACTACTTAAACGTGGCCTCAGAATTCAAAACACACACATACTCGGCACGTAAATATATAAAACAACGCCGTGCAAGCTAATTAGCCTAGCAAGCCTGTTGTTTATAAGTGGTGTATTCCATGACAATGTGCTAAATATTACACTAAAATACTCTCTTCCGCCACAATATATTGAAACGACGTCCACTGTATAACCCCACACTACTTAAACGTGGCCTCAGAATTCAAAACACACACATACTCGGCACGTAAATATATAAAACAATGCCGTGCAAGCTAATTAGCCTAGCAAGCCTGTTGTTTATAAGTGGTGTATTCCATGACAATGTGCTAAATATTACACTAAAATACTCTCTTCCGCCACAATATATTGAAACGACGTCCACTGTATACCCCACACTACTTAAACGTGGCCTCAGAATTCAAAACACACACATACTCGGCACGTAAATATATAAAACAACGCTGTGCAAGCTAATTAGCCTAGCAAGCCTTGTTGTTGAGTCCTAGTACCTCTGGGTCTCCTTCCGGATCTCGTTCGCTCTCGGCCATCTCCTTCACTGATTGGTTGTTAGCTGTTGTGCGTATGCACCTCACGTCATCACGTAACGTTGGTTGTTGTTAGTGAGTGGGCTGAGCCGAGGCTGAACGGAGCCAAGCTTGGAAATCGATATATCGAAACTTTGCGACCACGTTTCATGTTTATTTCGAGGAAATAATTTATCGCGATAGTTATCGTTATCGTTTTATCGCCCAGCCCTAATCCAGCTGTTTGCTGTTCTCTGATATTTTCTGACATTTCGTTGATGCGTCCCTCGACACTTCAAGCTGACATGGGGATATCTTTTATCCTTGATTTGATTGTCTCTTTGTTTGGCAAGCCTTCAAACAAAACATGTGAGCTACAGAGAAAAGCCTTCTTGATATACTCGCCATCAGTGAATGGCTTTCCACATTTCGCAATGCAATGAGCAATGTGATAGCTTGCTTCAGTTGTGTGGTTTTTAGCAGTCGTGAGCACTTTGAGGGTGCTGGCTTGCTTTCCATACCTGGCCACGGCACGTTTAATCTATTCTGCCTTATCCGCCTGATCTTTGAAACTTTTTTGATGCTTCGTCTCAAAATGGCTTTTCACAACTGACGTTCTGCAAACTACATTTTCTAAACATAAAGTACACACAGCACGGTCCTTCTGACACACAAACCCGTAGTCGTCTGTCCACGAGGGCTGGAATGCCCGAATTTCCTTTGCTTTAACTTTCTTAGCGGGGGTTGCCATCATGAAAGACGGCACATACAGAATGCAACCGCAGCACTGTGTGATTACCTGGGAACTGCGCGCGGGCGCGGGAGGCCAGCTGACAGCTGAGCACCATGGGAACAGCTGTATTAGGCTTGGGCGGTATCCTTTTTTTTACAGTCATACCTTTATGACATAATACCCCGGTGTACGGTATATGACGGTATGACTTTCATTTTCATCAGCGGGGGGGGGGCTGTTGTGTAAACCTTGTACTCTTTAGTTCACATATAACGCCTCTACTTCCTCAGGCACCTAAGGAAGTTCCAAGTCAGTCAGAAGATCCTTAAGAACTTCTACTCATGTACAATAGAGAGCATCCTGACTGGCAACATCACCTCCTGGTTTGGGAATAGCACTGCACAAGACCGAAGCAGACTACAAAGAGTGACACGTTCAGCGGAACTCACAATTGGAGGGGGGCTTCCCACCCTCCAGAACATTTACAACAAGCGGTGCAGGGGCAAGGCTAAGAGAATCATCAAGGACTCCAGCCACCCGAACAACTGCCTCTTTGAACTGCTGCGGTCAGGCAAGCGATACCGGAGTCTCAAGGCGAGAACAGAAAGTCTCAGAAGAAGCTTCTATCCCCAGGCCATCAGGCTGCTCAACGAACAATAAACACTATGCAACAACCATCAAATGCACACAGCACACACATCCACACGCACACACTCACTTTAAACAAACAACACACTGCAGCACCCACTCTCCACACTTTAGATCACCTAAACACACTTTATATTTATTGGTAAAGGATTTGCACTACAACTCGTACACCTTACTGTAAATTGTACCTAAATTGTACCTCATCCCATTTCTGCTTTGCACTATATAGTATTGTATATTAGTATATTGCATAGTATATTGTATATTGTATGGTAACTCAGTTACTTCTAGTCTGCATCGAACATTGTACATATGTCTATACTGAACACTGTGACCTCTATTTTTACTTCTTTACATGCTACTTTATTTTATTTCATACTTATCTTGTCTAGCACAGTCTCTGGAGCGTAACAGTAAGAAGCATTTTGTATAAAAGTATTCGCTCCACTAGTGAGGACTGGTCTCGCCCTCTGCTGGCGCGTGTGTGCACTACACTCAACTCTGTTTCACTGTGGGCGGCTAGGTGGTGTAGTGGGCAAGGCACTCGCCACCAGTGTGGAGACGCTAGGATTCGCGTGTTCGAATCCAGCTCTCCACATTGTTTTCAGTTTAGCTGGTCGTCCGCAGTAATACACATTGGCCGTATTACGGGGAGGGAAAACTGAAGGGTGGGGATCGAACGTTGTGAACTAGCGACTCCTACAAGTCGGTTGGTGCGCCTGCGCAGTAGAATCAGGAAGTGTCGGGGGCAGCGTGAGCCTCCCACGCGTTACTCCTCGACACTGAGAGATCGAGCTGCGCAGGTGAAAAGATGCGACTGCTGTTACCTCAAGTACCGGAGGGGACTTGTGCTATGTATGACTTAGTCCACATTGCAGCCGGCTTGTGGGAGGCAAGAAACAGCGTTCGTGACAGGGGAGGGTTGAATTGGATGATACGAAATTGGGATGGGAGAAAAATATAGAAAAATGGGAGAAAAAGTGGATAAAAAAAAAAAAAAAAAAAAACTCTGTTTCACTGTAATAGGAACTGAAGCGCATCTGTGATTTTGACGGTGACTGACAGTATTGATTTTCAATACCGTCGGGATTTCTAAATACCCTGGTATACCGTAATACAGTCATACCGCCCAAGCCTAAGCTGTATAGCTGTCATAGGGGTGTGCAAAACAGTCAACTTACAAAAAAGAACCTGTGGGAGGATTTCAACAAGATAAATGCGACAACAGTGCAAAATATTTCACTATAATATTTCAAAGCAAAAAAAATATATATATATTTTTTTTTAATGCTGCCCCCTGTGCCAATGAAAATGCCCCCGCGTGCCTATGCAGGCACGCGTGCCTAGGGTTGCCTACCCCTGCTTTATAGTATTGCTATCTGTCCATTATCATTGTCAATTGAGTGCATAAACCGTCCCTTCAAAATGGCTTAAAGAAAAAAAAAATGCTTCAATAGGTTCTCATTTTATAGCGCCTTGAATATAAGCTTTATAGCGGATTTGGGCTAGTATATTTTCTGGAAGGCTAGTTATAGAGCTAATAGCTGCTAACGTTAGATCCAATGGCATTTCCGTTTTACAGATGCTACAGAAATAACTCAAACTGCATATGATCCGGACGATCCCAAAGCATGTATGCATGAAAGGGGGGGGGGCGGGACGTCGTTTATTATTATTGATTACCAATAACCGTGTTCGTCTAAGTAGCCACATACGCTGGTCGGCTGGTTGAGTATCATAGCACGCTCTGATCGGGCTGTAATTTACGTGAAAAAGATCTTACCATGAGCCGGTGGGATTCCCCCGAGCATTTCCCCGTTATCGATCGCCATCTGGTAGATCGATATGTCCATTGGCTGATGATAAATCCCCTTATTGCATGGTGAAATCTGCGATTCGAAACGTAATCCAAGCTACAGGCTGCAGATCCATAATCCTGCTAACTGAAAACTCCATTGAAAGAAAACAAAGAGACTGATCCGTTCGCCCACAGGGCACATTGCAGTAGCGCGATAGCGCCCCTAAGAGGATCTGGCCGGTATTGCACATTGTCGAATTCATAGAGTAGGAAAGATCTGCAGTGCCGCTCGGTGACCTTGAACAGGTTATTAAAATGGAATAAAAGCAATAACAACTTCCTACGGATATCTCCATGATTCTGTCCACAATGCATGGATTCGAAAGCCGGATATATCCGTGCTTCATCCCCAATGTGTTACAGAAATTTTGGTCCATAAGGAATGAATGGCAGAACATTCTAGAACATTTGTGATGTCACAGTATGATGTCATAATTAAACATTCTAGAACATTTGTGATGTTACAGTATGATGCCATAATAGAACATTCTAGAACATGTGTGATGTCACAGTATGATTTCCTAATAGAGGCATCACCCACACTTTCACAATTTACCCACACGGAATTGTCTAGTTCTTTTTTATCTATATTGAAATTAATAATCGACTTGTAAAAAAAAATATATATATTATTATATTAGATTGTGAATAAAACGGCTCCCGGTGGGTGGTCGTTAGTGATTGACATACCGTTGTATTCGTTCGGTACAGTACGTTAATTTAATTGTGTTGATGTTTCCATTTCTGCTAAATAAGTATGTACATTTTGTTTGGTTTGGTAAACATGAACAGTCTTATCAGTCTACTGTATGTGTGTAGGGGTGGGTACAATACGAATTTTCTTCTTCCTGTTCCTTTCGGCCATGGAATTTAGTGGATCATATTAAGAGAACTATATGTACTGTTGGACTGTAACAATTCCATGTACGAATAAATAAAAATGATGATGATCTGATTGCTTGATAAATAATGGCTTTTTTAATTTTACCTATATGCCGAATGGACTTGTGGTTGCAGGCACTTCAGTTCTGCCTCATTTCCCAACTCACTGCTCAATTCCCGTTCTATCTTTTCACTGTGCTGTTTTGTCACTTTAGTTTCTTCAACTCTTTCTTCCTACTTTCTCTGTATTTGATGTTTATTTAACTCACTCAGCCATGTAATGCTGAATGGGCATGCCTGCCCTTCTTTCTCTTCTATACGTGTGTCCAGTCAGTCTGCCTTCTAGACCTTCACCAGTCTGCTAGGGGTGTGGACATTTCTCCATTCTAAGATGCATCACGATGTGCACGTTGACGATTCAGCATCGCTGCAGTAACCGAACATAATCGATTATAAAAAATATATTATATTATTTTTTTACTCTCTTGCTAGCTTTTATGTTCTTTTACAATGTAGTGCTTTGGGATTTGCTCCACAACTATAATGCGCCCTACAAATCAAATATATTATTGTATTATTAAAGCTAGTGCTCTGGTCATCCATCCACCCAACTCATAGAAAATACAGCATCAGGCTATTCTAAAAGTATTTATACTAATAAAAAGAGTATTGAACCGTTTTTAACAGCTGGGTATCGAGATACCTTTCTAGTATCTACCATGCACCACCAGTAAAGACATTTATTTTGACATTCTGAGATTAAGAATTTTCTAAACAAAAGTTAATTGATCTGACTGCTTGTATTAATTGATGAAAAAGTAGCCATGTGCACTAATAGATTATACAATTGAGGATGTAATATATTATTGAGCTGCATCTAGGGATGCACCGATATGAAAATTAGCCACCGATACCGATTGTTCAACTAACGCAATCGGCCGATACCGATATTTGTGGCAAAAAAAAAATATATATATATATATATATATATATATATATTTTTTTTATATAATTCTTTTACATTTTTTTTATGAAACTGTATATTTTTCTATGTCTCTAAATGTTTTGATGAATTGAAAATGGAGGACGCTTATGTAAAAAAGCCGAAAGTCTTTTTCTGGTCTTCATCCTCCAGTCCTGAGCAGTCCAGAGCTGTACTGTATTGTACCCATTCTGCAATCTGTTAATAAAGTTTTCAATCAATCAGACAAATTTATAGAAAAGCTTTTATTATAACCATATAAAAAAATTATATTGTTTATGAATTTTTTTTGCCCTATGCCTGACTATTATTTTAGGCATGGCAACAAATAAAAGAATAAAATGAATAAATAAAATATTAAATAAATAAATAGGCTACACGTCTCTCTTTTTGTGTTACAAATTGTGCTCACCGATATGAACATAGGCCTCTTTACTTACTTAAAAAAGGAAACATCAAGAAATATGTTTATGGTATTAATTCCATGCCATGTGTGTTTTTAATTTTATATTGCTCATGAGTCATGATTATTGCTGAAGTCTGAGTCATACAATACTCACTGGCTTTCATAACCGACTAACTTGTCTTGCTCGAGACTTGTTTATGAGTTTTAATAAGAGAGCACGATCTCTCAACCAAAGCAATGCGTGGTAGACGGCAACAGAACAATTTTGATTGACAGTCGATTCTGCCAATTACGTCACACCGCTTGCACCCGCCCCTGCTGTTCTTACCACCAATCGGCAAGCGCTTATTTGTTTTTTACTTCCGGGAAGTCCGCCATTGATCTGCAGCGAGAGATCAACAACAAACATACCGGCGCTAATAACTTTAGCTCCCTGCTGCCCACGAGCAGACTACCAGCGCTCCGCAGGATGCCCAAACGAGGCATAATGATTTTACTGCAACGAATGTTATAATAAAAGCTTTTCTATACATTTGTCTGATTGAAAACTTTATTAACAGATTGCAGAATGGGTACAATTCAGTACGGGCTCTCTGAGCAAAGGATTCCTGAGAGATATGAATGAGTAATGCTTGCTATGTTCGGGTAAATACGCTGATGTTATTGAACGTGTAACTATATAAAGTTAATGCCACAAAACGAATGCCTTTGTTGATCATAAGTAGTAACTTTGATGCACGTTCAAAGTTTGAACGTGTGGATCAGATTGACGCGACACAAATTAACTGATATTTATCGGTTACTGCCATCGGCACATTTGAGCTTATCGGCCGATACCGATACCTGACCGACATATTGGTGCACCCCTAGCTGCATCGTCAAATCGAATCGTGGACAGCTGTTATTGTTGGATGGGGAGGTTGTTGAGTTATTGTTGGACAGGGAGGTTGTTGAGTTATTGTTGGACAGGGAGGTTGTTGAGTTATTGTTGGACGGGGAGGTTGTTCAGTTATTGTTGAAGGACGGGGAGGTTGTTCAGTTATTGTTGAAGGACGGGGAGGTTGTTCAGTTATTGTTGAAGGACGGGAGGTTGTTCAGTTATTGTTGAAGGACGGGGAGGTTGTTGAGTTATTGTTGGACGGGGAGGTTGTTCAGGTATTGTTAGACGGGGAGGTTGTTGAGTTATTGTTGGAGGACGGGGAGGTTGTTCAGTTATTGTTGGACGGGGAGGTTGTTGAGTTATTGTTGGATGGGGAGGTTGTTGAGTTATTGTTGAAGGACGGGGAGGGTGTTCAGTTATTGTTGAAGGACATGGAGGTTGTTCAGTTATTGTTGGACAGGGAGGTTGTTCAGTTATTGTTGAAGGACAGGGAGGTTGTTGAGTTATTGTTGAAGGACGGGGAGGTTGTTGAGTTATTGTTGAAGGACGGGGAGGTTGTTCAGTTATTTTTGGACAGGGAGGTTGTTCAGTTGTTGTTGAAGGACAGGGAGGTTCAGTTATTGTTGGACAGAGAGGTTGAGTTATTGTTGAAGGACGGGGAGGTTGTTGAGTTATTGTTGAAGGATGGGGAGGTTGTTCAGTTATTGTTGAAGGACGGGGAGGTTGTTCAGTTATTGTTGGACAGGGAGGTTGTTCAGTTGTTGTTGAAGGACAGGGAGGTTGTTCAGTTATTGTTGGACAGAGAGGTTGTTCAGTTATTGTTGAAGGACGGGGAGGTTGTTCAGTTATTGTTGAAGGACGGGGAGGTTGTTCAGTTATTGTTGGAGGACGGGGAGGTTGTTCAGTTATTGTTGGAGGACGGGGAGGTTGTTCAGTTATTGTTGGACGGGGAGGTTGTTCAGTTATTGTTGGACGGGGAGGTTGTTCAGTTATTGTTGAAGGACGGGGAGGTTGTTCAGTTATTGTTGGAGGGGAGGTTGTTCACTTATTGTTGGACGGGGAGGTTGTTCAGTTATTGCGACCCCCTCTGCGTGCCCCCCTGTCTCCGGAGGTCTCGTAGTGGTGACCGGAGTGCCGGATGTCCCGCGATGATGTCGGGGAGTTCGCGACCCTCTCTGCGCCACCCCCGATCTCCCTGTCTCCGGCTGTCCCTGAGCAACGACCGGAGTGTTGAATGTCCCGTGACTAAGACGGGGAGGACGTGACCCTCTTTGCGCCGCCCCTGTGCCTCAAATAGATCCGCTATCAACTCTATCTTTAATCTTTCAAAATGTTCAGTTGCTATCGCTATTAGCTCTATCTTTAATTTTTCAAAATTTACAGTTGCTATTGCATGCACTCATCTGTGTTTCACCACACACATGAGTGCATGCTTACCAACTGTCCGTCTGCAACACTACTATCACCAACATCTAAGAAGGGAGATCCCCCCTTGAATGGCCCTTCTAAGGTTTCTCTCCTCCACACTGCCTGTGGAGCTTTTTTCCCTATTGTTAGGTTTTAGTGAGTTTTTCCTTACCTTCGCGTGGGGTATGTCTGGGAGTGCTTGCATTCTTTCATTTATTTGCATTCATCTAAAAAATGTTTGGACCTTATGGTGTTCTTGTTCTGTTCTTGACTTATTGTTATGTTGTCTTCTTGACTTGTTTAAAGAAGACCTGTACGGCCCATGGGGACATTAACGTGTGTTGTCGGGCCCTATAAATAAATTTGATTTGATTTTGATTTGATTGTTGAAAGACAGGGAGGTTGTTCAGTTATTGTTGGACGGGCAGGTTGTTCAGTTATTGTTGAAGGACGGGGAGGTTGTTGAGTTATTGTTGAAGGACGGGGAGGTTGTTCAGTTTTTGTTGAAGGACGGGGAGGTTGTTCAGTTATTGTTGAAGGACAGAGAGGTTGTTCAGTTATTGTTGGACAGAGAGGTTGTTCAGTTTTTGTTGAAGGACGGGGAGGTTGTTCAGTTATTGTTGAAGGACATGGAGGTTGTTCAGTTATTGTTGAAGGACGGGAGGTTGTTCAGTTATTGTTGGACAGAGAGGTTGTTCAGTTATTGTTGAAGGACGGGGAGGTTGTTCAGTTATTGTTGAAGGACGGGGAGGTTGTTCAGTTTTTGTTGAAGGACATGGAGGTTGTTCAGTTATTGTTGAAGGACGGGAGGTTGTTCAGTTATTGTTGGACAGGGAGGTTGTTCAGTTATTGTTGAAGGACGGGGAGGTTGTTCAGTTATTGTTGAAGGACATGGAGGTTGTTCAGTTATTGTTGAAGGACGGGGAGGTTGTTTAGTTATTGTTGAAGGACGAGGAGGTTGTTCAGTTATTGTTGAAGGTCATGGAGGTTGTTCAGTTATTGTTGAAGGACAGGGAGGTTGTTCAGTTATTGTTGAAGGACATGGAGGTTTAGTTATTGTTGAAGGACGGGGAGGTTGTTCAGTTATTGTTGAAGGACGGGGAGGTTGTTGAGTTATTGTTGAAGGACGGGGAGGTTGTTCAGTTATTGTTGAATGACATTTACATTTACATTTACATTTAGTCATTTAGCTGACGCTTTTATCCAAAGCGACTTACAAGTTCTGTGCGACAAGACAGCAAGAAGGGTATAACTCTATCAGCTGAGTAACAATGTTCATCAAAGTGTTGCGTGTTACAGTGTAGGTTAGTTTATTAGGACAAGTGCATGACATTAAGGTTAGTCGGGGTTAGATTTTTTTTTTTTTTTTTTTTTTTTTTTTTTTTTTTTTTTTTTTTTTATCATTTCAGATAATGGTTGAAGAAGTGAGTCTTTAGTCGACGGCGAAAGATTGGACGGGATTCGGCTGTCCTAACTGGGATGGGTAGTTCATTCCACCATTGTGGGGCAAGGACTGAGAATAGGCGGCTTCTCTTTGATGACCCTCCGGGAGCTTGGATAGGAGTAGATCTGAGGCGGCCAGAAGACGCAGAGCGTAGGGGTCTTGAGGGTGTGTAGTTAGAGACCATATGACGGGGAGGTTGTTCAGTTATTGTTGAAGGATGGGGAGGTTGTTCAGTTATTGTTGAATGACGGGGAGGTTGTTCAGTTATTGTTGAATGACGGGGAGGTTGTTCAGTTATTGTTGAAGGACGGGGAGGTTGTTTAGTTATTGTTGAAGGACGGGGAGGTTGTTCAGTTATTGTTGAAGGACGGGGAGGTTGTTTAGTTATTGTTGAAGGACGGGGAGGTTGTTCAGTTTTTGTTGAAGGACGGGGAGGTTGTTCAGTTATTGTTGAAGGACGGGGAGGTTGTTCAGTTATTGTTGAAGGACGGGGAGGTTGTTCAGTTATTGTTGAAGGACGGGGAGGTTGTTTAGTTATTGTTGAAGGACATGGAGGTTGTTTAGTTATTGTTGAAGGACGGGGAGGTTGTTCAGTTATTGTTGAAGGACATGGAGGTTGTTTAGTTATTGTTGAAGGACGGGGAGGTTGTTCAGTTATTGTTGAAGGACGGGGAGGTTGTTCAGTTATTGTTGAAGGACGGGGAGGTTGTTCAGTTATTGTTGAAGGACGGGGAGGTTGTTCAGTTATTGTTGAAGGACGGGGAGGTTGTTGAGTTATTGTTGAAGGACGGGGAGGTTGTTAAGTTATTGTTGAAGGACGGGAGGTTTTTAAGTTATTGTTGAAGGACGGGGAGGTTGTTCAGTTATTGTTGAAGGACGGGAGGTTGTTAAGTTATTGTTGAAGGACATGGAGGTTGTTCAGTTATTGTTGAAGGACAGGGAGGTTGTTCAGTTATTGTTGAAGGACAGGGAGGTTGTTCAGTTATTGTTGAAGGTCATGGAGGTTGTTTAGTTATTGTTGAAGGACGGGGAGGTTGTTCAGTTATTGTTGAAGGACATGGAGGTTGTTTAGTTATTGTTGAAGGACGGGGAGGTTGTTCAGTTTTTGTTGTAGGACGGGGAGGTTGTTCAGTTATTGTTGAAGGACGGGGAGGTTGTTCAGTTATTGTTGAAGGACATGGAGGTTGTTTAGTTATTGTTGAAGGACGGGGAGGTTGTTCAGTTATTGTTGAAGGACGGGGAGGTTGTTCAGTTATTGTTGAAGGACAGGGAGGTTGTTCAGTTATTGTTGAAGGACGGGGAGGTTGTTGAGTTATTGTTGAAGGACGGGGAGGTTGTTCAGTTATTGTTGGACGGGGAGGTTGTTCTGTTATTGTTGAAGGACGGGGAGGTTGTTGAGTTATTGTTGAAGGACGGGGAGGTTGTTAAGTTATTGTTGAAGGACGGGAGGTTGTTGAGTTATTGTTGAAGGACGGGGAGGTTGTTCAGTTATTGTTGAAGGACGGGGAGGTTGTTGAGTTATTGTTGAAGGACGGGGAGGTTGTTCAGTTATTGTTGAAGGACGGGGAGGTTGTTCAGTTATTGTTGAAGGACGGGGAGGTTGTTCAGTTATTGTTGAAGGACGGGGAGGTTGTTCAGTTATTGTTGAAGGACGGGGAGGTTGTTCAGTTATTGTTGAAGGACAGGGAGGTTGTTGAGTTATTGTTGAAGGACGGGAAGGTTGTTGAGTTATTGTTGAAGGACAGGGAGGTTGTTCAGTTATTGTTGAAGGACGGGAGGTTGTTTAGTTATTGTTGAAGGACGGGGAGGTTGTTCAGTTATTGTTGAAGGACGGGGAGGTTGTTCAGTTATTGTTGAAGGACGGGGAGGTTGTTCAGTTATTGTTGAAGGACAGTGTTCTAGGCTTTAGTCCCAAGGAATATTTCTCCACCAGTAGCTTACCATAGACGATTAGGGACAGTGTGACAATTGGTGTCAGACAAGGGGATGTTTTGATGTGTAAACTAAAGGTATTTTATAGGGATGCACCGAAATTTCGGCACCGAAAGTTTTCGGCCGAAAATGGCAAAAAATGGCCTTTCGGCTTTCGGCTGAAAGAGTTTTTTCACCGAAAATATATCACCGAAACAGAAACAACCTTGCGTGTTGTTGTGATGATGTTGCCCTGTCGGGAGTCGCGCTGCCCCTATGTAAACTGTGCGCGCAACGCGTCCAACAAATGCGTCTTCAACATGCTTCCATATCCTCATTCACTATTATGCCCGTCGCGGTAGGAGTGATCTATGCATATCATTCGCGTGTTGTTGTGATGATGTCGCGCTGTCGGGAGTCGCGCTGCCCCTATGTAAACTGCGCGCAACGCGTCCAACAAATGCGTCTTCAACATGCCTTTACATCCCCATTCACCATATGCCCGTCGCGGTTAATCACAGAGTGATCTAATATGCATATTATTCACATTTTGACGCTGTCTAGTGTCTACTGTGCCGAGTCAAGCGAGCACATTCAGCTGGGGACTAGAAAGGTGCGCTCAGTAGAGCACAGATGTCCGCTGCGGCAGCCAGAGAAAAGATGGAATTAATGTACTGTATGCATTCAGAAGTGCTGAATAAATGTTTTATGGACCCATAATAGTGATTATTTATTATTTAAGTAAAGTTTTGCCATAATCATATATTTTTCCATAATCATAATGTTCCACAACATTGGTAAAAAAAAATCTATTCTATGAATCATTTTCGGCCTTTCGGCTTTCGGCCAACTGTTTTCTATTTTCGGTATCTGTTTCGGCCAAGAATTTCCCATTCGGTGCATCCCTAGTATTTTATACTATGGCTGTCCTTAAACAAAAAATTTAAGACTAAAATAGATTAGACAAATCTGTAAAATTTTCTTTTTCTTTCACATGCACTTAAATAACTCATTCAGCATGGGTGAAACCTCATCCAAAAACCAAACCTTGACTAAGAACAAACGGACCGATAAATCAACTCAACCTCTTTACTGACAGAGGTGAATTTAAAGGGACTGTTCCATTTTTTGGACGTTAAGTTGTATGAAATGCTTTCCGAGTAATGTAGTCGATGCAAAGCTATACTTACCCAGTCTCATGGCCGGGAGTTCTGGCCAGGTTCTGAGCGAACCGGAAAGCAAAAAGAGTCTTGGAAACCAAAACGTTTTAATCCAGACCATAACATGCAGGCAAAAGGGTTACTTATTTCTGGATCACTTTTATACAATTATTTTCCTTGAAAAAAGCAGGCGTATTACTACGTGCTGGAGCTCTTTTGCAGGTAACGTAGCTTATCGGCTGTTTCACAATTCTGGAGGACTGTGTTAGAAATAGGAAACCCTTTGCTTTCATGATGTGCTGTGGATTAAGACCTTTTTGGTTTTGTGACCCCATTTCTGCCGCTTGCTGCCTGTCTAAAGCGTCCATGTTCACTTAGAACTCGTCCAGAACTCTGACCTATGACTACCGTAATTCCTCTAATAGTGACCCGGGCTTGTATTTGCTTAAACAGTAGCGCGTACCAGGCTTTTATTTAGGAGGAGGCGTGTATAAGAGAGAGGCCTATATTTCTAATTTTCAAACGGATCATAATGAATAAATCAACATTTTGTGTCAGTTTGAACCCAGTAAAATGTACTGGGTTCATTTATTGAAACCCAAGTACTAGTGTTGTCACGATACTGGAATTTCGACTTCGATACGATACCTTGAAAAGTATCGATACTTCGATACCATTTCGATACCCAAAAAGAAAAAAAAAAAAATATATATATATATATATATATTTTTTTTAAACAAATTTAGCTTTTGTTGCTGGTTGATTCTCCTCAGCTTCGAGTCTGGTACTATAAGAGAAGATAAATATAACACTTTTAAAACCCTTTGTTTATCTTTAGATCACACATTTAAAATAACTGTTCATCTCACTTCAATCATTTTTATTGCAAATGCAGAACATGGTATTTTCTCAAGCAGACAGATGTAAACACTGTAATCTGTGTTGCATGTACCTCACAAACTGAACAGTTAGTAACAGTTTTTATTTAAAGATAACTAGAGCAAGCGAGAGAGAGAGAGAGAGAGAGAGAGAGAGAGAGAGAGAGAGAGAGAGAGAGGTATCGGTAGATAGAGAGAGAGAGGTATCGGTAGATAGAGAGAGAGAGAGAGGTAGATGGAGAGAGACAGAGAGAGAGAGAGAGGCTATGCTCGGAGCATTTTAGTAATGTTACATTTTCAACAAGATATTTTACGTTTACACGTTAATGTTACTCCGTTTCCATGCAGTATTTATAACGGTGGCCAGCTAAGCTAAGGGAGCTAATTGCTAGCAGTAGCTAACGTTAGCTGGTAGCTGTAACGTTACAACGAATCAGCTGTTGATATTATGCGGCATCAGTAGACAACGTATCATGTATTAAACTAGAGTTAATGGTTTAATGCTTCAGTCACAGTGACGTTGAAAGAGCAGCTGTCACGAACCTCTTTAATTTCTTTATGGAGATCCGCGCTGGCACTGCTCTGTAACACCGCTTGCAAATAGCATTGGGGAAGCTTTAGCTTGTCCTTCGTTGTTTACTTCAAACCCGAAGTACCTCCAAACAGCACTTCTGCGGTTTTCTTTATCCACAAGCACAAGTTGCGGAGGCTCTGCATTTGCCATCATTTTCAGCTAAAAGCTCTTGTTTACAAATACAAACTGAAGACTGCTCTGTGAGGGGGAGCGCTGGACTCGGAGCAGGCGGAACAGCGCGTCAACAACTTGCTGTAGAACACTCGCCAGCTGGTACCGATACTGCAGAAAGTATCGGTATTTCGGGAAATGAGTATCGAAGCAGTTTTAAATATTCAGTATCGATATGTATCGATACTTCGATATTTTTGACAACACTACCAAGTACTGTATGAAATAGTAAACGGTGCAATTACAGGTGGTCACTGGTCATTTCAACGTTTTCAAAGTGAAATCAAGTAACTTTACCTCAGCAGCTCAGTATATTAGTAACCCGGCTTGTATTAGGAGGTCGGCTTATAATTGCTTAAGTCAAGAGCGCACCCGGCCATTAATAGAGACCCGGTTTGTAATTGAATACCGGTCACTATTAGAGGAATTACGGTATTTAAGTAAGCTAATAGCTAGGCTTCGACTACACTACTGGCAAGTATTTCATACAACTTAATGTCAAAAAGTTCCGAACTATCCCTTTAGTTAAGGGTGTGCATGCATTTGGTGTGTGTGAACGTGACGGGGCTTCAGTAAGAGGATCAGTGGTTACAACACTTGATTGGTTTCGGTTATGACTCATTTGAGCACCACACGTAGTAATGTGAAACTGAGACGATATTGGAGATGACTGGGTATCCATCGTCCAACTTGTACAACTCGTCTTCTGATGGTACGAGCATGTGTCTCTGGGCATGGGAGACAACAGTAGGAATCTTTGTGTTAAATGTACATTTGTCCATCTCACACCCGATTTGATGTCCCGGTAGAATGCAAGATGACCTCAAAACATCAAACGCATGGAAAGTCTATTCATAAGATTATCATGACACGTCATTCCTTTCCTACCAAATATGGCGCAATACCATAAACGCAGTTCCTTGGCCCCGGTTGTCATTTAAAGGTCATATCAGTAATATATTATTCCATTTATCTTTTTTGGAATGAGAGCCATATAGAATCAACCCAAGTTCAACGTTGTGGAATAAGTCTGAACAGCTGTTACATTGCCGTTACATTTGAAATACCAGCGTGTCAAAGGATTATTGTAGGACCCTGTGTCTACCAGGGATATTTACAAACTATATACTGTCAATATCTCCAGGTTAGACGCACTACAGGAGGGAGGAAAACAGTAATGTTTATAAATGTTTAGAACTAAAATAACGATGGGGCAAATTAGCTGTTAGCATGCTAATGTTAGCTATGTGTTAGCAAGCTAGATAACTAAGAAACTTGCAAACATAATACTGCAGGTTATAGCTTTCAGATTTTTATTTCTCGCTGCAGATGCCTCGCATCTTATTGTCTAGATCGACTTATTTTCTTAAAGGCTTGTTTTTTCAGTTCGGAAGCTTATAAGATAAGATATTCCTTTATTGTTCCCCTTGGGAAAATTCATGTATAGCGGGGGGGGGGGGGGGGGGGGGGGGGGGGGGGGGTACAGGTAGTAGAAGACATACAGGTACAGGACAGGTCACAGAATTATAGTACAGTGGAGAAGTACTTTTTTATAAAAAGGCAGTGTAAACAATATACAATACAACTCTGGACTTGCGCATATGGGCAACAAGGTGCGAGATGAGGGTATGTATGCCCTCTGTTATTTTGCCCTACAATAAATATAGTTACAATATATAATCTAATAATTGAAATCGAAATAATCTAAAAAAAGAAAATGTTAAATATATGCTCTGATGAAGTATACAGTATTCACATAAGGTGCAGTATGCATAAGGTACGTATATTGTCCTTATGGAAACTTAGTTCTGGGGTTTTCACCCTGTTGGCAGTGCATCCCACCAGACAGTATATTTTAGGCATTTTCCAGAAGTTTGCTAGCTGACCGAAATGACTAGTAGTAGTTTGATTTGATTTGATATTTTTTATTTTCGTGTCTTACATACAGATGTATGCCCAGCCCATATGGGCTTACAAGACACATAACAATAAGTATATAATAATATACTTTACCAATTACTTAACAAATGACATAGACCAAGATGGCCATAAAAAAAAGAAAAATACAAGAAAATACAATAAAACGTAATATAACACAAGCTGTACTCAATGTAAATAAACAGAAAAACAAGGTGAATTCAAATACAATTATATAGGATACAGTGTGTTTTGTCTCAGGTGCCATGCCTTCTCCAAAAATCCTGCAAAACCGAAGATGTCCTCCACAAAAAAACAACTCAACATACAGCTCTCAGACTGCCAAAACAAATCTGGGTTTACAATTTGATTTTTTTCAAATAAAGCCCTCCTCAAAGTGGTGTACAAAGGGCAATAAAAAACAAAATGATATTCATCCTCCACCACTCCCAGATCACACAGAACACACAACCGCTCCTCCTCAGGTTTACCCTGGAATCTACCCACTTCCACAGCCAATGGCAGGGTGCCAGACCTCAACTGGGCACACAGAGACCTCCGTCTTCTCTTTAAGTTTAACATTACATAAGGTTCAGTAAAATACTCATTTTTAATTGCAATATATTTTCTAAGTTTAGGTTTTTTCAAAATCTCCACCTTCCACTTATCCTGATGGATTGTTGATAATTTTGTTTTAATTATGTGAACCTTACACTGCAAATTGTTCATAAAAATCATACTCAAGTCAGTAGAAGAAAAAATCATAGACATCTCTCTTGACCAGGGATGACCGTGTGCTCTGTCCCAATTAAAAATCTTTTTAGTCACCCTGCCATTTGGCAGCTGGACCAGGCGGTTCCATAACCTCACCATTTCACCTTTTTGCTTGACCAAGCAAGAATCCCACCCCATGTCCCCTTCTATAGCCCCTTTTGGTGTGTATTTATGGACTCCTAAAAAGTATCTTATGGCCCGGTTCTGGATCGCATTACATTCAGGAGCATCATCAAAACCCCATACTCCAGCAGCATAAAACAAAACAGAACCCACCATTGAATCAAATAATTGTGTATATGTTGAAAACCCAAGGTCAGTGCACACTTTCATTTTACTCAACACGCCCCCTAGCGCCCTTCCTGCTGACTCAGACATTATTTTCCTTCCTTCTATGAAGCACATGTACTCATTAAAGGTGAAACCAAGATATTTAGTAGTAGTGGTTTATTTTTTCAGTCATCATCACACACAGTACAATATACATCATCATTTATCAATATTTGATTATTTACAGTGACTGAAAAGGTACAGACTGAAGCATAGTGCTTATATGTGCCTGTCCTATATTCTTACCAAAAAATACAAAAATGTAGACTCAAACAGTATTCTAAAGAAAGAAAAAAAAGCAAGCAAAACAGTATTTTTCACCCTTGTAGTTTTTCAAAATTTAGCTTTACAAAAAAATACAAAAATGTAGATTCCAAAACAGTATTCTAAAAGAAAAAAAGCAAACAAAACAGTGTTATTCACCCTTGTAGTTTTCAAAAATAGCTTTACAAACCTTTTTCTTAAAAACCAAAATCTAATTACTCATTCTTAACTGTATATCCGCATTGTTCCACAAGTTAACCCCAATAATAGAAATACACCTCCTTTTAATCCCTTTCTTAGCTTTTTGAACAGTAAATTTACAAATATCTCTCAAATCATATTTTCTTTCATGTGTTGAAAAAACCTTTGCACCCCATCTGGGAGTAACTTTGCTTTAGCTCTGTACATTATTTGCATAGTTTTATAGTAAACCAAATAATTTACTATATTTTTACTATACAAGGAGGCACCGTCGCATAATACAAAGTCAATGGAGCGATGGGATGTTTTCCCCTCCGGTGTGGGCTGGACCTGTTTGTGGGCCGTCTCTACGATGTCTCTTTGGCTCCGGAAGTCTCCTGGGACCGTCTGGATGAAACCGTCTGTGCGTTCCGTTTTACCTTCGCCTACTCGAATGCTTTCATCCAGAATGTCTAGGGAGTTTTCCCCCCCCATAGAAATGACCGCAAGAGTCTAACCAGGTATGCAAGGGCATTAAACACCAGAGATCCTGACCCAGCTCCGACGCTCACTGCAGTAGAGAGCGGGAGCCTTTGAGATGGATATTTCATGTTTCGAGAACTAATTACATGATTTGAATTCAAAAGATGTGCATGCATTTTTTAAACATTGAGCACAAAGGGGTCTGTATGGGTGTCTCTGTTGTACCGCTAATAAAACTTCCCCAATTTCTTTTTCTTTTCAGAACGCTGCCTTTTTATACGGCCTCGGCATGGTTTACTTCCATTACAATGCATTTCAGTGGTAAGTACTTTCTCTGAACGTTTCCTTTTTATCTCAGTGTTGCATACTAGCCAATGACGAGCATTCTGCTGCGCTCTGCTCATTTTATTCTTGTAGATTTTCAGCGATGTCAGCCGTTGTGTTTTAAGATGTGGCTACATTGTCCCGTTTACACATTTCATATTTCTTCATTAAGTTCGTGTTACTGGTCTTATCGGCCAGCTCTGTTGATTCAAAGGGAAACTAGAAGTCGTTGTCACTAAATAGCTTAAATCGTGTCATTGTTGGATTAGATTCAAATGTATCGTCATTAAACGGCACAAGTACAGTACAACGAAAATAGGTTTGGCATCCAACCAGAGTGCAAATGTAACCGTAAAGTGCAATAGTAATATACAATGTACAGGTGATTTTAAACTGGGTATAAATGAGTACTACTGAGTAATAGTGCTAATCAGATGTATGTACATAGTTGTAGTATTAATATGTACAGTGATACAGGTATACACTATGGTAGTAAGTAGAGATGTCCGATATTATCGGCCTACCGATATTATCGGCCGATATCGGCATTAAAATGTGATATCGAAAAATAACAAGATATATGTAATGTTAATTACCTGAAATTATTCAATTTTTTGGGGGGGGGCGGGAACCCTGCATATATCGGTATCGGTTGATATCGGTATCGGAAATTAAGAGTTGGACAACGGTAAAAAAGCCAATATCGAGCATCCCTAGTAGTAAGTCATACTGACCAGCAGCGTAACTAGTAAGAGTAGGTAATGGATACGTATAGACATTATATGCAAGGATGTACAGACGGATATATATTATATATATATGCGGTATATATAAATGTATATATACACATAATACACCACTATTGTACATGCTATCATACAGAGTTATATGGGTAGACTTACTAGACTATAGTAGTATGTGGAAGGTAGTTAAGATTATCATGATTACAGTGTAGGGAAGTTGTAGATGGTGAAAGCAGTAGGTAGGTATACGTTAGAGTTTAGGCAACGGAGAACAAAGTTTGTACAGTACGGCCATTGTTACTGCTCCATCTTAAACGTTGCGATGTGAAAAGGTGGGCGACCGTACGGGGAGGTCGGGGGGAGGTCCAATGTTTCGGCGTAGACTGTGTGCCTGAAGGGGAGTGTGTGTGTTTGTTTAGACGCTATTGCGCCGCATACTGTAGTACGCTACCTACGCTCCCTATTGACTCTGGGAGGGGTTGTTTGTAATGCCGCGTACAGTCACACTTGCACACAGAGCGTGTTGGGGGTTGAGAGTGGTTGTGTCCTTGTGTGAACCGTCTCTGTGTCCTCTGCAGAGCGAAGAGTTCACGGTCGCCTTAGCGAAGGTGATCCGGCCCCGCTGAGGCTTTTTCACCACTCTGGCCTGTTAATAATGGCCCAGCTGTTGCTCCAAGCACTCAACCCTGTCCCTGTCCCCCCCCCAAGTTATGTCATTGTGCCTTGTTTTATAACATGCTCTGCAGTCCATAGATGGAGATGCTGGCTTGGTTCTTAACCGCAGCGGCGTAGCTCTTTGCTCAGTCCGTTTACAGTAGAAAATCAACATCAGCGAACTCTGAATTCGTCCGGTTTGAATTCCAACCCGAAAAGTCTCGAGTAGTGAATGGGATCGGCTACAGATTCTTGGTGACTTTGGAATAGCTCTTTAGAAGTAGCCATGTTGTCATTGTAGTGGTCGAGGTGCCTTGTGGTATTGCTTGATACTGACTCCTGTAGGTGCCCTCTCTCCCTGTCTAGGCCAGAGCAACCCTCCTCAGCAGAGGTCCAGGCAGGACAGAGAAGGTAGGCCCACTACATTGGTCTAGTGTCTTTTAGGGAATGTATTTTTTAATATGACTAAAAGACATCTTAGGTCTAAATGATTTTCTATATAGTAATCCCATCCGTCTATCCTGTAGTGGGAGTAGTCTGCTTCTGACTGAGGTTGGCCGTCTCTTTGCACATAGTCAGCAGTAGGCGACGGTGGATTTGATGCGTTAGTACTGTGACGTTTCATTAGACCTAGTTATGAATCTGTTCTAATATGTACTCGTATTGTAGTAGCGGAACAATCACGTTTTATCCAATTGATCATAGAGTGGGGGCTCACACTCATTGCTTATGTTGTAAAAGGCAAGGAAACTGCGAAAGAAGGAACGGTCAACAATGTCTCTGTGTAGCGTGTGAACTAGGGCTGCACGATTTTGGGAAATAATCTAATTGCGATTATTCTGACAGATATTGCGATTGCGATTTGCGATGCGATTATAACATATTTTAAAAAAAAATTACAAGAAGAATGTTGCTGCTTTCTGTAGTCGGGTCCCAACTGCAAAATTACTGTATTACCCTGTATTATACACTTTTACTATCATGTAGACTATTCTGCTTTGTGTTTACATGTGATGTATTGTATACATGCACATTTATTATGTTCTTGTGTGATGTATCGCACATTTTATTGCTGTGTGATGTATTGCAAATGTTATTGCTGTCATCTTGGCCAGGTCTACCTTGCAAAGGAGATCGTGTATCTCAATGGGACTTCCTGGTTAAATAATTTTTTTTTTTTTTTTTTTTTTTTTTTTATTGCAGGCTTGGCGATTTGATAATTGCATCATTCCAAATCGCGATTTCGATTAAAAAACGATTAATCGTGCAGCCCTAGTGTGAACGTACAATGGTGCCACTGCCAAGTGTGAAAACCTTCAGTTTGTCCGACATTGAGTTGAATGGGATCAGCCATCTCCTCACCATTTAAATGGGTTACTATCTCGCCTGTCAGAATTATCTGCAATTTGTTTCATTGTTAACTAGCTAACGTGTTGATATATTGATTGATGTATATTTCCTCACATAGCTGGTATATCTTTAGTATTATTTACATCTCCCATAGGCTTCAATAGAACTGGCGCCAAGCAGAGCATAGAACGCTGGTATTCTGACGTGATGACCCTTCCTTCTTTTATAGTTTCCTTGGTGAAAGGCAGCTGCCAAGGTGGCAGATCTGGTGCTCTGGTCCACGTTTAGTCTAATGACATGAGTCTGGTCTACATGGTGCTTCACAGTTAGGCTGATGACATGAGTCTGGTCTACATGATGCTTCACAGTAGGCTTGGGCGGTATCCTTTTTTTTCATACCGTCAAACCTTTATGATATAATACTGCGGTGCACGGTATTTGACGGTATGACTTTCATTTTCATCAGCGGGGGGGGGGGGGCGCAACAGGGCTGTACATTAACTTTTTTTGCACATAGCACTGGTGCTACAGAGGTTGATCGTTTTGTAGCACAGGCCAAAATCTTGTAGCACAAGTATAAAATGTGTTATATTTGTAACAGTCACAAATGTGCCTATTGTATTTGTGTTATTTAGTTGCAGTGCCATGTTTGGCTGTCATTTTATGCTGACAAGTTGACGTCACACAGCCAGACACGTTACGTGTAAGGAATTATGGGATTTGGTGTTGGGTGTATGGACTCTACTAGGGGTGGGAATCACCAGTTTCATCACGATACGATACGATATAGATTCTTCGGACAACAATACGATATTTGCTGATATATGCCACGATATGATACGATGCAGGTGCCTGCAATCGATATGAGACGATATCATAACATAAGCCCATTTAACACAATCAGTAACATTTAGATCACCTCAAAAAAGGCAACGGAAATATCATTTGACATTTTTATTTTTGACCTCTTCCAGACTTTTAAAGGAAAAACAATCTATTGTTTTTAATACACATAGACCTCCTGTTCACTGTAAAGTGCCACGTTTTGATATATTGAGCTTTAAACTTTAAGTTAAATGTTTTGGAACTCACAACACGCAACCGTTTTATGTTGCATGATCATGAATACATTTATTTTGTATTGTATTTTTTATGTTTAAATATCAACATTATCTGTCCACCCTCAGTACATTTACTATCAATATAATATACTCGTCTGACTTCATGTGATCTTTCCAAACGCGCACACACACACACACAGAGAAGGGAGAATGTCTGCCCCCTCCTCCTCACTCTGCCCGTCTGCTGTTCTCTCTATATGGCTATGAACAGCTTGTTGTTAGCTCATGCTAACGTAATGTTCATTTCGGACTTTATGACGCGAGGATTGCAAAGCATGTTATATGCATTTGACCCGTTGCCGAATAAAACAGCAGGGATTTGTTTTGGGTCGCGACAACACTATCCACTAGCTCTGTTTCAATGTCCGCATTCCAAACGCTACTGTCTGATGCTCAGGGAACAAAATAAGTACCAGCCAACCGCCAATGGCTGGTAAAAAATCTGCCTGGCTGGTAGTTTTTAAAATCTACCAGCCAAATGGCTGGTAAGTCAAAAAGTTAAGTTTGTTCCCTGAGAGCAGAGCTACACAGCAGTGCGCCTATTTTGCGAGCCGAAATAAGTCTGTGGTTTTTTCTTCTTCTCACAACGGGTCAAATGCATCTAACATGCATTGCATCGTCGCCATTCCTTTATGCCCACATCGCCCGAAATGAACGTTATGTTAGCGTAAACTAATCCTGATCAGCGGCAGAGCCATAGAGAACAGCAGACAGTGTGGACTGGGGAAAGGGAAATGGGGGGGGGGGGGGGGGCACTCTCCCTTTCTCTGTGTGTGTGCGTGCGTTTGGAAAGACGATGAAGTCACTAGTCAGGAGAGGAGTATATTGTAGTAAACTGAGGATTACTGAGGATGCACAGATAATGTTGATATTCAAATATAAAAAGGTTTCGAGAGGAGTGGAAGTTTGAAGACAGACTAGACTACAATATGATGCGGGGGTGGTGAGTTGAAACAGTGTGTGTGTCCCCGACCCCACTTCTATGTTTCAATAAATTATTTGCATTTAAAACTATTAATGCTGACTCATTCCTTCAGTCCACTCAAAATTATGCTAATATTCCTTATGTTGTTTATGATATTAATTGAAAATAGCATATGAGAGTATTATATAGTAATAATAACACATGGCGATATACTAAAAAGCTATTTTAAATTTTTGGCTGGTAAAAAATCTGCCTGGCTGGTAGTTTTTAAAATCTACCAGCCAAATGGCTGGTAAGTCAAAAAGTTAATTTTGTTCCCTGCGTGATGCTGAGACGAGTCCTGCTCACCTGCTGTGTTGTGAGCTGAGCCGAGCGGATATGAGTCACTGCTCGCAACTCGCGGGGATATTGTTCGCTAGGGATTATGGGATTTGGTGTTTGATATATGGAGTCTTACGCAGAAGGGACATTGTATTTAATCGCACAAGACTACAAGTACCAAGTGGATAGCGTGGCGCCGTGGCCCATTCAATTTACCGCATCACTTTTTTTTTCTTTTTTCCGCCAGGCACGGGCCATCGCACCAGTGCTATTGAAGTCAATCCTTTCATCGCACAGACTGACGTCAGTGTCGCACGTGCGACATATGTCGCACTGTACAGCCCTGCCGTACCAGTGTTACCAAGTAAACAAATCATCGTCAGCTCTCAGAATGGTAGTCCCGCACCGGTAGAAGCCTGCACCGTTTTAGCATTAGCATCTAGCCATGGCAGACTATTTGTTTCCTTAAGGGCTAGAAATTGCCTGGGTATTGGTCATATGCTCCCGAAATGCTCCCGTTGTTTGGCTACTTCTATGTGCAGTGAAAACTACTCGAATGCTTTATAACCTAGTCATTGATTTAGTTCAGGGTAATCTAAGATTAGCCGCAGAGCTAACGCTAGTTAACGTGAGCTAACGCTAGTTATTCAAGCTCAGTAGCTCACAGAGAGAGATAAACAGCTGACAGCGGATAGTACAGGACGGTACAAATACAATAAAAAGGCGGGTGGGGGCTGTTGTGTAAACCTTGTACTCTTTAGTTCACATATAATAAGAGACGGATTATTTGCTTGCTCCATCAGTTGCTCCACAACAACACACACCAACTCTCGTCACAACGCTTTACGGTATTTTCACAGCACTGTCGCAACATTACCGTAAAACGTGAACACCGTTGTGACCCACTTGCTCCACTAGAGCGGTCTCGCCCTCTGCTGGCGCGTGTGTGCACTACACTCAAAACTCCGTTTCACTGTTATAGAAACTGAAGCGCATCTGTGATTTTGACGGTGACGGACGGTATTGATTTTCAATACCGTCGGGATTTCTAAATACCCTGATATACCGTCATACCGCCCAAGCCTACTTCACAGTTAGGCTGATGACATGAGTCTGGTCTACATGCTTCACAGTTAGGCTGATGACATGAGTCTGGTCTACATGATGCTTCACAGTTAGGCTGATGACATGAGTTTGGTCTACATGCTTTACAGTTAGGCTGATGACATGAGTCTGGTCTACATGCTTCACAGTTAGGCTGATGACATGAGTCTGGTCTACATGCTTCACAGTTAGGCTGATGACATGAGTCTGGTCTACATGCTTCACAGTTAGGCTGATGACATGAGTCTGGTCTACATGATGCTTCACAGTTAGGCTGATGACATGAGTCTGGTCTACATGATGCTTCACAGTTAGGCTGATGACATGAGTCTGGTCTACATGCTTCACAGTTAGGCTGATGACATGAGTCTGGTCTACATGCTTCACAGTTAGGCTGATGACATGAGTCTGGTCTACATGATGCTTCACAGTTAGGCTGATGACATGAGTCTGGTCTACATGCTTCACAGTTAGGCTGATGACATGAGTCTGGTCTACATGCTTCACAGTTAGGCTGATTACATGAGTCTGGTCTACATGCTTCACAGTTAGGCTGATGACATGAGTCTGGTCTACATGATGCTTCACAGTTAGGCTGATGACATGAGTCTGGTCTACATGATGCTTCACAGTTAGGCTGATGACATGAGTCTGGTCTACATGATGCTTCACAGTTAGGCTGATGACATGAGTCTGGTCTACATGCTGCTCTGGTCCTGCGGGCCTCCCTCCAACTCCCTGTGGCCTCGGCTCTCTCCTCCGCCTTCTCCTCCACCTCCCCTTTCCCTCCACGTGTTCCTGCCCCGGCTCCCCTCGGCCTCTCCTCCCACTCTCCCGTCTCCCCATCCCGGGCCTTGAAGCCCTCTGGTGCCGCCGCCCTGCCAAGTTTACATGTTCACATCTCCCATGCTGGGGAATGTGTAGGAGGGGGAGGGGAGGGAAAGGAAGCGGGTCATCTGGGTTTCTCTGGGGCAGATTACGTCACCCTGAGCCAGAGGAATGCTGAGCTGTCGGATGGTGAATGTTACTTCACAGGCAGCGAGCAGCTCACCAGCTCCAGTTGTGGCGACGCAGCCAAGCCCAGTCAGTGTTATAGAGATAAATGTGATATCAATAAAAAAAAAACATTTTGGCTTGAAGATTAATTTCATATTGTATTCTCAAAATGTTTGATGCTTTTACCAAAAACCAAAATATAACATTCTGAAGTTTCTTACACAATAAAGAAAAATCACTTTACAGCTGAGAGGTAGGAGCACGAAAACATAACTGTTCCATAGCCTCAAGTCTTATGTAGTACAGGGCCATAGGGCCGTCTGATGCTTAACCCTTTCATCGCACTACCAAACTGTTAACCCTTTTACTGCGACAATACACAGAAGGTTAACCCTTTCACTGCCACACGACAGCCGGCCGGCGGTTGTGTGATAGTAAAGGGTTTTTAAAACCTTCTGTCGTGTGGCAGTGAAAGGGTTAAAGGAAAACTCCAACATTTTGGGAAATTAGCTTATTTAACATCTTCCCTGGAGTTAGACAAGAAGATACATACCTTTTTTGTCTCTGTGCATGCATTAGGCTTAGGGAACAGTCGCTCTGTTAGCGTAGCTTAGCTTCATCACTGGAAGTGGGGCAGAGTTAGAGCCTGACGTTCCCTACAGTGCCCTACAGTCACGAAATACACTCCAAATACAACTCCAAAACGTTCCTGTAAACATGTTGTGACCTGTGTATTTACCACGTGGAGAAATAAAAAATTATTGAATTAGACAATTACGTTTTCTAAGCAAATATACTCTGAACAATTTTTTGCCTAAGCACTCGTCTCTGGGCGCAGTCAGTGATTTCTACGTGAAGCCGTGTTTGTTGACATTCTCATTCATTCAAAGGATCTGAACCGATTGAAGTTTATGGATACCATGACTTAAAATCCTCTTACCTTGACGATTAAAAGCCTCCCCAATTTAGAAAACAGTATTCCAATGGCTGGTCTCCATAGTCTGCTAGCTAACGGAGCTAACCAACAAACACAGAACCTGGCGGACACTAAAGTAAATAACGAGAGCAATGACTTCCTTTCTGGGGGGGTTTCAAAATAAAAGAGCGACGTCTATAGCAGCGGAATACGTTTATTTTGTACATTATCTAACGTTAACACGAACCTAAACTAACTTTAGATTAGTTGTAACGTTAGTTTAGGTTTGTGTTAACGTTAGATAATGTACAAAATAAACGTATTCCGCTGCTATAGACGTCGCTCTTTTATTTTGAAACCCCTCAGAAAGGAAGTCATTATATTTGCTTTAGTGTCCGGTTAGCTTTAGTGTCCGGTTAGCTCCGTATTTGGAGTGTATTTCGTGACTGTAGGGCACTGTAGGGAACGTCAGGCTCTAACTCTGCCCCACTTCCAGTGATGAAGCTAAGCTACGCTAACGGAGCGACTGTTCCCTAAGCCTAATGCATGCACAGAGACAAAAAAGTTATGTATCTTCTTGTCTAACTCTAGGGAAGATGTTAAATAAGCTAATTTCCCAAAATGCACGGCATTGCACGCACAATACAAATCCATCTACCAGATAGACAAACATACACACTAGGGGTGGGAATCGCCAGAGACCTCGCGATACGATACTATCGCGATACTTGAGCCGTGATACGATAATATCGCGATACTTGATATATTGCGATATCTCTCTTTTTTTCAACTTTTTTTTCATTTTTTTTACTGCAAAGTAAAACTGTCAACATGTTTTATCTAATAAAATAAAGTTCAGTCTGTTCATATAACTTCAATCATTTTTATTGCAGAACATGGTATTTTCTCAAGCAGACAGATATAAACACTGTAATCTGTGTTGCATGTACCTGACAAACTGAACTGTTTGTATTAGTCATATTCCAACTTAACTGAATGCACATGTGTGTGTGTGGACTACTGTACTATTACAGGTATTGAAATGAACAATGCAACTTCCTTATACAAAAATGTTTTACTTGGCGTCCCTGTATCGATACAGTATCGCCACGCAAAGTATCGCGATACTACTACGTATAGATTTCCTGGGTAATGTTTAGTAGTAGTGCTTGAGTAATTTTTTAGGCATTTTTTGTTTTAGAACGCATCTCAGGGCTGTACGCTAAGCTTTTTCACTAGGGGCACAGGTGCCCCTAAAAGAAAAATTTAGGGGCACAGAATATTTTTTATGGGCACTTTTTTAAATAACAATTTTATCATTATAGTGCAAAATAATGTTGTTCCTGCCTCATTACTGTGGTCCTTTTATTTAACATTTAAGTGCTTTTGTTTTCAGGTTTGTATCTTTTATAATGAACCAACTGAGAGTGTTTAAATCACTAATAGAACAAAAACAACAATGTGTGTGCGCTTGTAGTGCTCCTTGAATGAGATAATCACAACACACTCTGCATACCTTTGTTTAACAATGAAAAGTGCTTTAGAAATAAAATAAATTATTATTATTGTAAATAACCCCATGAAAGGTTTATTATTTTTATGGGCAATTACCTGCTTCATATTTGTGATGTTACTGGTTTCAGTGTGTGCCTAAAGTGATCAATGTGTTGGGCCGTTTATAGAGATCTATGCCAATTAATGTTTATGTATATTTAGGATGACTTTTTTTATAAGAATTGAGAGGCCTACTACGGTATGATGTACATATTACAGTCACATAACATGATGACACATCACATGCAATTACATTACTAATCATGGTACACTCGCATCCTAAGATCCCATTACATAGTTTTGGGTAGCATTTAGAAAAACTAAAATAATTTAAATGCAAGGTATTACTATTATTGGAAAAATATTACCTGACATGGTTGTCGTAGGTTGGATTTATATCAACGCCGTTCTTCTTGAGAAGAGTAATGAGTGGCCCAAACTTCACGAACGGCTCCTCTTCCTTGGCGATGAAGTAGGCGATATTCATTTTTATTTTAAGCTGCCTCTGTTGATCCGCCTCGGAAATAAGAACTTGCCTACCTAAGGCTGCTGTCACCATAGACAACGATTTATTGGTTCGCATCATGTAGTGGTCTCTGCAGGCTGTGTGCCGTTAGGACATACTGTGTTTAGTTAAGCCATCTTTTTTAAAGTTGGGATTTCCCTTTACAAACGCAGTTTTTCCCGCCTGCTTGCAGTATTTACAAAACATAAAGGTCATTCTCAAATACTAGCCAGGGGAATAGTTTGAGCCAATCCGGCCTGAACTTGTGGACCTTTTTAGTTGTGACAGTGGTGGCGGGTGCAGCTATCTCGCCATCTTCATCTTCTTCGCTAGTAACGTCGGCGTCTGCAGACTCTGCTAACGATACTAGAGCTAGCCATGTTGCTGTCGCTAATGACGTTAGCCATACCTGTAACGGTGGCTACTGCCACTGCTGGCTCACTGTTCTCGGTCACATTTTCATTAGACTGCTCACTAGGTCCAACACGTTGAAAATATGATGCAATACTAACGTTACTGGTGGTTTTCTTCATTTTTAGCCTAGTAGCTAATCAGACTGGCATCTACAAGCTGCGTGCACAATCACAGTCGATTTCTCCCGCTGTTCATACCCGAGTGTGCAGCTTGCGTGAGTGACGTCATCGCTTCATCACACGTTTTGGATAAATTTAGGAGTGAAATGCAAATGCAAGGGTTGAAATCACTACTCGCAAAGGTGCGCCCAAATATTTTTCTCCACTCGCACAGGCCATATATAGGGGCGATTTGCGATAACCTCGTCCCATTGTACAGCCCTGCATCTTAAAGCACATGATGGCAGTAATGATGAGATATTGCACGGAGTTGCACACACACTACCGATTTTATTATGTCTCGCTCCGCGGACATAACTATGCACAGCAATATACCAGATGCTTAATGTCTTATCGTCAGTCGAAACAGTCGGTTACCATTTCGCAATAACATTACCTCCACTGTCTGCAGCAGGTCTCTCTGCTTATGGAGCGGAATGTCCGTATCACAATACTAGTCTATGAACGCTACGCTAGACATGTTATTGGCCCAATTTGGAAATGTACAGACACAAACCACTGTTTTTATATTTTAGATAACGCTAAGCTAGCGAATGCGACAACGTTTTTGTGGTTATGCACTCATGCTCCACAGCTGACTGTTTTTGTCTTCATGCAACAACTCATGCTTGATTTCAGAGGGAGATTTGATTTCTGTTTCAGTGGCACAAACGAGCACAAAGAAACGCCTCCAAAACCACTCTAGTTCAGTTGAAACGACGAGTAATCGATTACTCACGCCCATTCCAAATTGTAACACAATGCTTGCTAGTGTATAATGTGCACTCTAAAAACAACCTGCATTTTACTCCCCTGAGTTAAACCTTCTACAACAGCTTCGCTCCATTCTTCCAGACACTTTTCATTCCTGTCTTGCATGGCGCTCACTGCCCCTGGCCTGTGTTCTGATGATGCATCTTTCACCAGCAGAATGCCAAGGCCGTATGCTTCTCTCTCTCTCTCTCTCTCTCTCTCTCTCTCTCTCTCTCTCTGAGGTTGGCGGTAAAATGCGAATGCTCTCTCTCAGAGTGAGATCAAACAAATGCTTATATAATGTATAACATTTAGCTTATGACTTACAAGTTATGTACAACGGGTCAGCAGGAAGGGTTCAACTCGTTCAGCTAAGTAACAATGTTCGTCAAACAGTGTTGAACTTGGGTGCTACAGTCTTGATTTTCATAGTAGTAAAGACATATTAGCATAGTAGGTAGTAATATAGGCAAGGAAGATTATTTAGTAGCAACACAATCGATATGTGATTTGATAGGCCACATTTTTATACAGGTAATATTCATACTCGTTTAACTAGTGAAGAATATGATAATATTTCAATTGTTTTGTGTGAAAATAATTAAGGCAGGTCCCAATAGACACCTGTCCCAAATATATAGTGCAGTTGTGTTCAATCGATTGGCTAATCATTTATGTTTTATGGTAATGTGCCTTCATATCGTTATATTTTGCTGTGTTTATGTCAATCTGAATATGTCTGGCAGCTATCGGGCTGCAACACTTGTGTCTGGCTGCAAGACGGAAGCACAGGTCGTTTGCCATCACATGTGGCACCATCACAGGCGTACCCGCACAACCCCTCACACACCTTTACCTCAAACAGCCAGATACTCTCAAGACTTCAGTTTGTCATTAACAATGGTAGCCTTAGCCTATAATCTACTGCTCACTCCAGAGTCTACTTCTCTCAGCATCTCCAACTATTGTACAGGTCTATGGGTTAATCATAATCCTCTGCTCCATGAATGTTGCCGTTTTCTGTACAATTGAACAAATAAAGAGAATTAGTTATGGGATGGTCGGCACAGAAGCTGCCATTAATGCCTCCCTAGGTGGTCATCTTGAATCTTGCTTTACTTTGTTCATGCACTTTATATTGCAAAGGTGTATTTAATGAACACACACACACACACACACACAGTATAACTGCTCCTGAACATTGGTAAAACCAAGGAGCTGATCGTAGATTATAGGAGAGGACAGCAGGAGACACACACACCACTGATGATTAACGGGGCTACCGTGGACAGGGTGAGCAGCTTTAAGTACCTGGGGGTCCACATCTCAGAGGATCTGACATGGTCAACACGCATAGACACAGTAGTAAAGAAGGCGAAACAGCGCCTCTACCACCTGAGACAGTTAAGGAAGTTCAGAGTATCGGGTAAGATACTCCAGTCCTTCTACTCAGGAGCTGTAGAGAGCATCTTGACCGGAAACATCACTGCCTGGTATGGAAACAGCACGGCACAGGACAAGAAGGCCCTACAGAGAGTGGTGCGCTCAGCCGAGCGTACCACGGGTATTGCACTACCTCCCCTGCAGGTTCTATACAACAAGAGGTGCAAATCCAGAGCCTGCAGGATAATGAAAGACCCTCACCACCCCAATAACAGCCTGTTCCAGCTGCTGAGGTCAGGCAGACGCCTGCGAACCCCAGCTACTAGGACAGAGCGGCTTAGGCTCAGCTTCTTCCCCCAGGCCATCAGAGCCCTGAACAATGAACATTGAGTGCCACAGAACACTGAACTATCCACACACAAGCACACATGAACACACACACGACACGCACGCTGTGCACGCTCACACACTAGCAGCCACTTAACACTTTAACATGAGCGGGCACACACTCATGCCGCACACACGCACACTTATGGCCAAAAGGAAAGGCCACTTTAAATTAGAATAACAGGAACAGTGTATTGCACTACCAAAGCTACCTAGCATGTCCTATATGCTCTGTAAATAACTATGTACAGATACCGAGATGTCGCACCATGTTACCTGTTACCTGTTTATTGCACAATGTTTTTTTTTTATTGGATTCTATTATATGTTGTACCACTGTATTGCACAACGTTGCGGGCAAGACCACCCGCATTTCATTGTATACTTGTATGCCGTGACAATTAAAACTCTTGACTTCTTGACTTGAACCTTTGATTACACTGTTTACCTTCTCATATTCAGAGCTAATTATATTGTTTACACAATACATTTATTGTATTAGTAGAGCTGTGAATCTTCACTGGCCTCACGATTCGATTTGATTCAGTTGTCTTCGATTCTACGATGCATCTCGATGCAGCTCAATAATGTATTACATCCTCAATTTTATAATCTATATTACTGCAATGGCTACTTTTTCATCAATTATACAAGCAGTGGATAAATAAATATCGTCCACGTCCGCATCTTAGAATCGAGACATTTCCACAGCCCTAATAATTTGTATCCCTCATATTACTTTCTATACAGATCTAATTGTATTGCCTATATTTATGTCTTTCTGCTATTACCCTGCCCATACCTGTACCCCCCCCCCCCTCTCACATGCTGCTATGATGCCCAAATTACCCCAAGGGGATCAATAAAGGAATTTCTTATCTTATTTAGTGGGGCGGGGGAATGTAACGTTAACTTTTACTCTGTAAACGCAGTTAAAACAGTACATTTTCAATGACTCACTTTTGAATTAGATTTTAAGTAGATTAGTACACCGGCAGCAACCTTACTTTTACTTAAGTAAAATGTAATCAAAGTAACGGTACTTCCACTTGAGTAGGATATGTTTGTACTATTTCCATCTCTGGTCACTTTGCTTTCATTTCTGACACCTGGCACTCTTTCTGTATCAGACCTTAGTGGGCCTGGATGGTGTACTGATCATTTACTCACATTATGAATCTCTAACTGATCTAATGTGTCCTGTGTGTTGGCTTAATGCATTCCTCCAGAACATAATAGGCAGTTTAATTTGATGCCCTTTTTTTATTCAGTTGAATGTACAACAAACAATCGGACAAACATGTTGACAGTTGACAGTCTATGGAATTATCGTTACTGAGATAAATGTGATACCGTGATATGGATGTCGGGTCATAACGCCCACCCTAGATTTTTATTATCAGGATATTCTCGGATGCTGTTTTAATTCCAGTAACACTAGTATCGGTTAGGGCTGTGCGATATGACAGTAATATAGATGAAGAGAAGACTATTACTTTATTGTCAATGTACACAAGGCAATTGAAATTGTCTTTTCGCCTATCCCTCCTAGTTACACATACACACGGTCCTCCACATGTATGCGTTTCATCAGAGAGGTCCGAGCGCAGGGTCACTCGCAGTGGTTTTGGGGTTCAGTGCCTTGCTCAAGGGCACGTAGGCAGAGGTGGTGTAATACCGGCCACCCTTCAGTCACCAGCTCACAGCTTGAATACATCCTCTTGTCGGTGCTGGAGATAAAAATCTGTGTCCTTTTGGTTATATATCGTGGGGCGATAGAAGCATTTATACCAATAGATGTCCCTCTTATCATTTATATCATCACAGAGCTGCTTTACAGCAGTATTCTACGTCACTCTGAACCCATTTTACCCTCTACACGTGGGCTCGTTAAAGCGTTCACAAATGGCAAAGCTAAAAAGGCGAGGTATCATTTGGTTGAGATGTTCTGATGAACACCGTTGTCCGCCGTCGTCCGCTGCCTTCCTGCAGAGCGGCAGGATATTCCAGACCTCTCCTGCTGGCTGGAGTCTGCCATGAATGTCTGTCATCGGGGAGCTGGTTCCCAGCACGAGCTACACTTTCCAAACACTCACGCTTACATCCAGCCTGCGAGAGGGAGGGAGGGAGGGTTAATGAGAGGAGGGAGGGAGGCAGGCAGAGAGCGAATGAACACACAGTGGGTAGAAGGAGGAGGGAGACAAAAGGGCCAATGAGTTCAGAGAGGGAGGGAGGGAGAGAGAGAGACTCTCTGAGGAAGGGCTAAATGCAGCTAAAAGCCAGTGTTGTCACAACCGCACCGTGAGTGTTATATATTTTTTAGAGTGCATTATAAATCGAATGTATTATTATTATTATTATTATTATTATTATTATTATTATTATTATTATTATTATTATTATTATTATTATTATTATTATTATCTGTTTTGTCTATTTTTTATTCACTCATATGTGTGTCTACGGCATGTCTGCTATACGGTTCATATTGTTTTATGGATAGGAGAGAGCTTCCGTTGCCAAGGTGACGCCAATATTTGCTCCTTCCCATCATCTCTCTCTCCCCACTCACCCTCCCTCCCTCCCGTGGTTTGATCCACCGGTGGATTAGAAATCCTGATGAAACAGTCCAGACTCTCTCCCGTCATGTCCTAGCACCAGGATTCAGGAAGGAGAGGCATTGCCAACTCATGTTTTTCATACATTCAACGTCTGCCTCAGGCTCAGACAGTAGACATCTCATTCCGAATCATCACTGTGGCCGATATCATCCGCTTTTAAAGTGCTCTTGGCGGAGTAAAGAACGGGGCACATTTCAGCTGTAATCTTCAGTGTTACAAGTTGGTGTGTACGGCAATGTGTTTGTCAAATCGGATCCGTGTTGAACCCTTTCACTACCACACTGCAGAAGGTTAACCTTTCACTACCACACTACAGACTGTTAACCGTCTGTAGTGTGGTAGTGAAAGGGTTAACCTTCTGTAGTGTGATTGTGAAAGGGTTAACCCTTTGTTGTATGGCAGTGAAAGGGTCGCAGTGAAAGGGTTAACCATTTGGTAGTGTGGTAGTGAAAGGGTTAAGCAATATGGTAAGACGTGTGGGCACACTTGTCTATGAGCGCACACGCAGGTGAAAATGTTATGCTTTCCAGTAGACGGTCGGCAACTCTGGAGGAAATGGTCTGGATGACATGACCCGCGAAGATGGATTATTGAAAGAAAATGCTTTTGTTGTAGGTTTTTAACTTGGAGAGTTTTAATATCCGTGTTGTGTTCAACCTGTATCTGCTCTCTCTCCATCTCCAGGGCGATCAAGGCGTTCCAGGAGGTGCTGTACATTGACCCCGGTTTCTCCCGAGCGAAAGAGATCCACCTGAGACTGGGCCTCATGTTCAAGGTCAACACAGACTACGAGTCGAGCTTAAAGGTACGTCCAACTCAGGAGGTAGAGCGGCCGTCTGGTAGTCAGAAGGTTCCCGGTTAGATTCTGTCGACGTGTCCTTGAGCAAGACACTTGACCCCTAATTGCTCCCGATGAGCAGGTTGGCACCTCGCATGGTTGCCTCCGCCGTCTGTGTGTAAATGTGTGAGTGAATGTGAGACATAAGTTGTTAAGCGCTGCTAAAAGGAGCTGCATTCAGCCCCTGAATCACTTGCCGCTAGTCCTGCCTACTTTTTGATTACTTTGTGATTCATTGCTCATTCATTGCTCTGATTGGTGCCTTCTCAGGTTGGAAATTCAAACCGCCATCAATCAGCGTCCGTTACTAGGTAGAGTCTACTTATGGCCATCAGGCCTGTTGACCAGAATAATAACGCCTGAAACGGCAGGTATTTCGAGACTGAATAATGGAAGTGAAACGGAATGCCGTTCAGTCTCGGGTATCGGGGCGAAGGACACGCAAGTCTCCTCGTCTTCCTTGTTCCACTCCCTCCGTCCTGAAGACGATGAAGGGGCGCACTCTCACGCCAGTTGTCTAGAAGGTTCCTTTCTCGACAGGAACAAAGTCGACCTGGGAAGACGATGCCAGCGAAGCCACCGGGATCGTCTGTCCTCGTCTGTCCCGTCTGTCTGGGCCCCCGTCTAGTCCTCTGGCAGTGTCTGACACCTGTAAGCCACACATGACCAGAGAATGGAGAGCGCTCTCTTGACTGCAGCCCTATGGATCAATTGTTGTCTGAGAAGCCTGCCCGTCTACAGGGACAGGCTGCCACCTGATCCTGGGCTTTGTCCCGCCCAGACACACCTGAGGGGCTTCCGGCAGGGTTGCCGTGCGTCTCGCTGGCACGGAACAGGGCCATCTGTGGCCGTCGTCCACTAAATAGAGTCCTCAAGTTGATTTATATCCATAGGATTTGTTGACTAATCGATTGGTTGATTTCATCGACAAGTCTGTCAAACACTTACAAAACCCTTTCCTACATGCAATGATATAGAAGGACCTCTTTTTAAATCTAGTAAACCAGATATGTGCTTATCATTTTTCAGGAAATTGAACTTTCACAACTTTATTGTCATAAGCGATGTTTCCACATTATCGTCGGCAAGCGCCACTTATATCCCGCCAGGCGCTCTGCGCACGGTAACTAGAGAAACTGATTCTGTGCACTGCTGTAACCCTCCCCTTAGATCATGCTACTATAATATTAGCTAATGTTCTAGCTAATACTACTGCTAGCTAACACTGGGCTGTCTGGTGAGGGTTAATGTTAACGGAGGGTTAACAAATATTGTGAGAGCTCATAGGCTACTTGCAACATATTAACATAGTAGGTAATTATAGGCTAAATAAGAAACGTGCTGGAGTGAAGCATGCTATTCTCGCAGGCGTTCACAAAGGTGGTACGAACTTCCCACCACAGTCAGGACAGCCGAAACCAGCCCAATCTCCCCCCCCCCCATCAACTAAAAACACACTTCTTCAATCAATATATAAAAAATATATATAATCTTCTACTGCCTTTTACCATTATGTACTTTGCTACTAAGTAATATTCCTTGCCTATATTACTACCTACTATGCTAAATTGTCTATACTACTATGCACTGAAGACTAATATAGAGGGGGAACGCATGCGTTTTATGTTGGTTTGCGCAACTCTGGCAGTGGGTGTGCGTGAGCCACTGACGCGGTTCTTTCACGGGATCGCGCCCGATTGTCTCTCCGCCTGCCAGACCGTCCGTGCTTCCCAGCGCCTGCCAGACCGCCCGCGCTTCCCAGCGCCTGCCAGACCGCCCGCGCTTCCCAGCGCCTGCCCGCTCGCCTCATTGAAAATCAATTACTCAGGCACGTCGGTTGCTCCCCGTCTGAAAACACCATTAGCCTGTTGTCCAGCCATGTTGGCACATAGCAGTAGTTCTATGTGGAGAAGGGAATAATCGGTGCATTGTCTGTTGCGAGATTTGAACGCAGGTGTCACAGAATGGGGGCGTCTGCAGGTCATAGGAGGCTGGTTGCTGCCATGACTTTGCATCTAACCTATTTGAGAATGGAAACATTTAAAGGAGCTGTAAGTGGTATTTTTTGTTTGTTAAAATAATAGCTCTACATTCCAACAGCCTTCACTGATACTGGGTGTCTGGGTCAGTAACATGGGTCTCCCAGTCCCTCCGCTCTGCAGTTGACGGAAAATAAATGTTCTGGTATCCCGTTTTCACTTTATCAATCAGCAAAGTGGAGGCACCGGTAGACCCACGTTACTGACGAGACACTCTACATCAGTGATGGCTGTTGGAATGTAGAGCTATTTAACACTTATTCTAACAAAAATAAAATCTTTTAAATACCCTGAGTGTCTGCCACGTTTTTATACTACATATCTTAATTAATATCTCACAATTCACAAGCGCTTTGAAGTGTGAGAGTGTTTTGTTTGTGTCTGGTGTATATTGTGTGTGTTTGCCAGGTGCAGCGCTGAGTTAAGCAAGCTGCACGTCCTCTCTGCTGTAGACACGCCCCTCACACTGAGATCTGGCTCACTGCCAACCCCAAAACACACACACACAGGGTTTGTACTGCCCCAGATTATCTAGAAAAGGGAGGAAGGCGGTGTGGTGAGGTGGGTAAGGTCGAAGTAGAGACTGAACGAGCATGAGAGAGAGAAACAAGAGTGAGGGCAGAAACCAAAGGATGGGGGACATGGACGGACAAGTTGGACACATAGCGAACTAGGCCTCCATCTGCTCCTTTCATCCCTCTTTGTCAGAGAAATGGAGAGAAAGAGACGTGCAAAGTCATGTGTAGCTGCAGTTAAAATACATGCAAAGTAATGTGTAGCTGCAGTTAAAATACATGCAAAGTAATGTGTAGCTGCAGTTAAAATACATGCAAAGTCATGTGTAGCTGCAGTTAAAATGCATGCAAAGTAATGTGTAGCTGCAGTTAAAATTTTTAAAATACATGCAAAGTCATGTGTAGCTGCAGTTAAATACATGCAAAGTCATGTGTAGCTGCAGTTAAAATACATGCAAAGTCATGTGTAGCTGCAGTTAAAATACATGCAAAGTCATGTGTAGCTGCAGTTAAAATGCATACAAAGTCATGTGTAGCTGCAGTTAAAATACATGCAAAGTCATGTGTAGCTGCAGTTAAAATACATACAAAGTTGTAGTGTGTAGCTGCAGTATTATGTCAATCTGTTACAGAATAAGCTCCAAGCCATCCAGTTACAACAACTATGCAGGTTTGCATATAATTGGATATTACTCTCTTGAATCCTGCCCCCTCTCTCTACACACACACACACGCGCACGCATGCACGCACACACACACTTCCTCAGTGCTAATTTAGGCAGGAAGTGAGGGGGAATACTGAGAGAGGGAGAGAGATACATGTGTGCGGTTCATATTTGTAAGGTGATGAGTGTGCTGCCTCTCCAGTGTTGTGCAGTCACAGTGAAGAGCTTTCAGCTGAGAGGAGGTGAGATAGAGGAAGAGAAAGCAGTGGGAGGGGAATGAGAGAGGAAGAGAGAGAGAGGTGGTGGTGTGCGCCTGGCTGTTCCTGCTTTGAGGTATTGTGTGTCATCTCCCTGCACTCTCCGCTGCAGCCGTCTGGTGAATAGTAATCAGTGACACCAGGATAGGAGAGAGGGGGGGGGGGGAGAGAGAGGAGGAGAAGAAGGATAGCAGAGACTGGGAGAGAGAGAGAGAGAGAGAGAGAGAGGGAAGGAGGGCGGGAGGGAGGGAGAGGTGGAATGCCAAGCTGACAATCCTGCTGCATTATCTGTCTGGTAGTAGAGCAAGTGTGAAAGGGGGAGAGGGAAGGAGAGGTGGAGAAGGATAGAACAGGCTGAGGGAGAGATGTGCTGGGAGATGCAGTGGGGTTCCTGGAGCAGTGTGCTGTACCAGCGTTTTAGGTAAGGGTTTTCTCCGTCTGTGTGTGTGCCGTTGACATGATGGCATCTGTCTGTGGTGAGTATATCTGATGGCTTTTGGTGGCTATGCCAGTGAGCTTTTTTTAGACTGAATCCCTCTAGTGTGTGTGTGTGTGTGTATATAGCTGTGCTGGCCCTTACAGAACACAGCCGGCTGGACTGCTCTTGATTGTTATCTGTCTGACATTGACCGCCTCTACTGCTACCACTGCAAGACTAGGGGCTCCTCCTTTAGTGAGAGAGCATGTCTGTATCTCTCTCTCTCGCTCCTCTCTCTCTCTCTCTCTCTCTCTCTCTCTCACTCTCACTCTCACTCTCACTCTCTCTCGTGTGTCGGGGAGTGCACACATTGCTGTGGGTGGCCTAGATGGCAGATTCTGATATTGGCCTTCAATATAATAGCTGGTTTTGTTAAAACGGCAGGTGAGAGCTTAACTAATAGGCATGATTAAGCACACAGTACAGTCTGTCCTCCTGGCTGTGTGTTCCAACCCGTTTGGTGATGCTTGACATTAAGGCTTGTGGAACCTTTGCTTGTTTCCATGACCCAGATGCTAGGCACCAGTGGCATCTTGAATTACATGGACGTCTCAGTGAATTGTGTCACGGTGCAGCTGAGGACTGCACTGACACCTATTGGCGCTGTAGTTCCCAGTCATGCGATTATTAATAGGTACCTAATTGGAAGGGAGCCTTCTCCACACTTTAGATCACCTAAACACACTTTATATTTATTGGTAAAGGATTTGCACTACAACTCGTACACCTTACTGTAAATTGTACCTCATCCCATTTCTGCTTTGCACTATATAGTATTGTATATTAGTATATTGCATATTGTATGGTAACTCTTACTTCTAACTTACTTCTAGTCTGCATCGAACATTGTACGTCTATACTGAACACTGTGACCTCTATTTTTACTTCTTTTTACATGCTACTTTATTTCATACTTATCTTGTCTAGCACAGTCTCTGGAGCGTAACAGTAAGAAGCATTTTGTATAAAAGTATTCTGTACTTCTGTATGACAACTATTAAAGAAACTTGAAACGTACTCACAGCTGGATTTGCTCCCCTGCATCAAATCCTTCCCACCGACTTGGTGCCAATGTGGATTTATAAAGCATAGGCATAACCATTTGTCTCCTCCCCACAGCATCAATCATGTGCTTGGAAATCAGTGTGCACTTGAGGAGAAAATGGGGTGACTAGAGTGGAAACGCCAAAGACGGTTACAGTCGGGTCCATAGATATTTGGACATGGACACAATTTTCAAAATGTTGGCTCTGTACACCGCCACAATGGACTTCAAATTGAAACAATCAAGATGTGCTTTAAGTGCATACTTTCAGCGTTAATTTGAGGGTATTTATCAGGTGAACAGTGCAGGAATTACAACAGTTTTTACATGCCCCCCCCCTCTTTTTAACCTCTTAACAAGCACCCAGAAAGTTTTACTTGTACTTGAGGACTGCATACTTTTTTAACCTCTTTCTTAACGTTCAATGGCCTGGGCCCTCTTGAGGACGATTTGCCCACTGGCACGACGTGCTACTTTGCCGACCTCTAGCGGCTCGGGTGTGCATTTTATAGAATACAATATATATATATGTATATATAATTAAAGCCCTATTAGTTGCCTGTCGATTGCCATTCCAGGCGACAAAATCCGTTCAGCGGTTCTCGAGTTACATGCCGATATGTGAGGTGTGCGCTAAAGTACACAGCAGACTTTTATCTTTTTTTCCCGAATACCACCCGCGACTCCCGAGGCTCTATCTCCGTCAATCATTTGGCGATCTCGAAAATTATTGAACAGAATTGTAACCAATGAGTGTGGCTTTCCAATGATAACCCAGGTGGGGATGAGCGAATCAGGTGAAAAGTCATGAGGGAAAACGGGAAGAGAAAAAAACCGCAGAATGCATTGGAGTCTATGAGAAAACTGAAACCTGCAGAGCTTTTTTTCTCGTCTAATCACTTATTTCTGAAGGAATTTTTATGAAATTTGGACATGTACTATATAAGACTTAAGGCTATGGATCCAGCTCGTACCAATTTTTTTTTGATATACTACTTCTGGATATTGCAACTACTACAGAAAAACGTGAGTTTAAGAGGTTAAGTGGCCTTTTTTTTCTTGGACTTGAGGACTGCATACTTCTTTTGCAAAGCTTGGCTTTATACTTATAGAACATGCATGAGCCTGGTCTCTTTTGAAAGATAACATTCTGAAGTTACTAATGCAAAAAAGGAAAATCACTTTTAGTGCTAATGAAATGGAGTGAGGTCTGAACTTGAGTTGAAGTTGTGTACTCACATTTTTCTTTAGTGGTTGCAAGATTCCAATATTCCAGCATGGAGGTATCTGGAATCGTTGGAAACGTACACTCGTTGGCTACAAGACTGACCAATAGTTTTTGCCATCAGCGGATGATTGGCAGTTCTGGAGCGTCTAGAGTCCGGGGTGGTCATCTGACGCGCGGCGTGTGAAAAAGACACTCTCCTTACATATCGCCATGTCGAGTGAGGTGGCGTTTAAACGGCAACAAATATATCTTTCGAACAGTATATTATATGTTATATTATATGTTAGACGCTCGCAAAGTGCCATGACTTGCGCGCAAGTGCTTGTGAGCACGTATACGTCCCAGTGCATGTTATGTGATTAAGGGACCAAAAGTAATTGGACAATTGGCTGCTCATCTGTTCCATGCCAGGTGTGTGTTCTCTCATTATTTAATTTACAAGGAGCAGATAAAAGATCTAGAGTTGATTTCAAGTGGTATTTTCATTTGGAATCTGTTGCTGTCAACTCTCAATATGAGGTCCAAAGAGCTGTCACCATCAGTGAAGCAAGCCATCATTAGGCTGAAAAATCTAAACAAACCAAATCAGAGACATAGCAAAAAACACTAGGCGTGGCCAAATCAACTGGTCGGTACATTCTTAAAAAGAAAGAAGACACTGGTGAGCTCAGCAACACCAAAAGACCCGGAAGACTACAGAAAACAACAATAATTATTTCCCTGGTGAAGAAAAACCCCTTCACAACAGTTGGGCAGATCAAGAACACTCTCCAGGAAGTAGGCGTATCCGTGTCTAAAAGTCAACCATTTAGAGAAGACTTCACCAGAGTGAATACAGGGGTCTGGTTCAACACAAGATGTAAACCATTGGTGAGCCTAAAACAGGAAGACCAGATTAGAGTTTGCCAATATCAACTTTTACCAGAATAATGGGAAGAGTATGGAGAAGGAAAGGAACTGCTCATGATTCAAAGCATACCACCTCATCAGTGAAGCATTGTGCTGGTAGTGTTATGGGCATGTATGGCTGCCAATGGAACTGGATTCCTTGTATTTATTGACAATGTGACTGCTGACAGCAAGATGAATTCTGAAGTGTTTCAGGCAATATTATCTGCTCATATTCAGCCAAATGCTTCTGAACTCATTGGGTGGCGCTTCACAGTGCAGATGGACAATGACCCGAAGTATACTGCGAAAGCAACCAAAGAGTTTTTTCTAAGGCAAAGATGTGGAATGTTATGCAATGGCCAAGTCATTCACCTGACCTGAATCAAATTGAGCATGCATTTCACTTGCTGAAGACGACTGAATGGAAAAGGCCCCAAGAACAAGCAGGAACTGAAGAGAGTCTGAGAGACATGGCAGAACATCACCAGGGATGAAACCCAGCGTCTGGTGATGTCTGTCGTTTCCAGACTTCAGGCTATCATTAACGGCAAATGATTCACAACCAAGTATTAAGTGACGAATTTGATTTATGATTGTTAGTTTGTCCAATTACTTTTGGTCCCTTAAAAATATGTAAGTCTGTAAATTAAATACTCTAGTCTATGCTGATTCCTCAGGCAGTCGGACTAAATCTCTATAGGGCGTCTGTCCTTTTCCAATCCAGGCTGATTCCTCAGGCAGCCCGACTAGGCCTCTATAGGGCATCTGTCCTATTTTAGTCCAGACTGAATCATGAGGCAGCCAAACTAAGTCTCTATATGGCATCTGTCCTTTTCCAATCCAAGCTGATTCCTCAGACAGCCAGGCTAAGCCTCTATGGGACATCCGGGGCTCGACAGTGTGAGCATTTCACTCTCATTTGTATGTGAACCAGAAAAAGAATTTACGAGCACAGTGTGTGGGTAAGATTACAAGTACCATAATCCCCCCACCCGCTCCATATAGGTCAGTGGCTGCATTAAGCAAAAAAAATGTATACACAATTGCCAGCACCTCTTGCTCAGACCTAACGTCATTTCACTGGTTAAGTGCTTCCGTCAACAACGCATGTGAGCAGAGACTGTTGTTTACTTTTGTTGGACCACAGCAGCAAACGCTTAAAGGTTTGGCTGAGCTTCACAAAAAAAGATGGAATACAGAAAAACGCCCGCAGCAAGAGTATTTTGTGCAAGGAAGCACCTCCAATATGACAAAGCATTAGCTCCAACCCTACGTGCAACGTTTTCCATGTGTTGCCGTATCCCAGTCATATACAGTTAGTGGTAGCAACATTAGCACTTTACACTGTCTCAAAGTTTTATCTCTTGCACTGGCACAAGTACTAACATAGCGTGGAGAGGGGTCTGGTTATGCGAGCCACTCGAGTGTAACAGTATACTGACAGCTGACATTCGTCTTTTATATTAGAGGTGCCCATAAACGGAACAATAATCTTGGATGCAAGTTCACAGAGCACGCTACCATGCCCGGTTCATCCCCAGAGACTCCCTATTAACCTTACACTTTAGCTATGAAGGGGAAGATGAGCACAGAAAGAGTGGATGAATGTCACGGAGCAGTGATTTAAGATGCCCGGCTTACATTCCTTGGCAACAGTTGTCTCCTTCCTTGGGTAATAGCGAAGCAAAATGCATTATCATTCACAGCGATATGAATTAATTGAATAAGCCACCTTTGATATATTCCTGTCATCAGAAATGGATGACAAAAACTAAAGGCTAAGTTACAGCACGTTAAGAGAAAAAGGTACCTTAATGTCATGTTTCACATTTACTGACTAATTTGAGTGGCATCTGTCTTATTCTATTCCAGGCTCAATCCTCAGACAGCCAGACTAAGTCTCTATAGGACATCTGTCCTATTCTAGTCCAGGCTGATGAACCATCATCTCTTCAGCTGAAGAATGTCTTCACGTCGGTCAGATCTTTAGCCTCCTGCATAGATTACAGTGAGGATGAAGGAAGATGAGTCGACTATACACATGGGTTTGGGCGTCTATGCTGCCTCCCTGCTCTCTCCGAGTCGATACATTTGTTGTTCTAGTCGATACATTTGTTAGTGGGTTATGGATCTGTAGAGGCTTTTGATAATAAAAAAAAACGATTGGCACGGAGGAGAAAATTACCTTTCCTCTGTTTTGCTAATAGGTAGTGGGACTTGTTGCATCCACTGATTTCACTTTCCATCACAAGATCAGTCCTTCTGGTTTTGGCATTGATCGATTGCAATCCCGTCATTGTACCAGTACCATAAAGATCAGACCTTTCATTATCGGCTATAGGGTCTGCCAGTGACCTCTACTAATGAAAAGCCTTTCTCTGTTTCTCCCCTCTGCAGCACTTTCAGCTGGCTTTGATCGACTCCAACCTCTGCACTTTGTCCAAAGCTGAAAGTAAGTCATTAGTACTATTAAAATGACCCCTACCTGATTAGTAATGTATTATTTATTATTACATTAGGTATTCTGCTGTTTTCTGGCATGCCATTGATATGTAGTACATACTGCAAGGGCGCACACACACACACAGATATAGCTGGATATTTCTACAGTGCAATTCTCTCCTCTTGGCTGCCATTTCCCCGCTGACTCTGCCCAAGACTGGTGTTGCCTAGGAGACGGCACAAGGAGAAAGAGGGAGAGAGAGCTGGAATTGCTTGTCTAGTGTACAGTGCACACACAGCCTGTGATTTTGGAACACACACACACACACACCAGGGAGCTATCCTCCCCCTTCCATCTTTGGTCATGCTCTAAACAGGCTTCCATCTACGCCCACTGAGTTCCATGAGGAGAATATGTCCCTAATATTGATGCATTGATCAGAACCCTTTTCATGAGATCCATCCCTGACTCTCTCTCTCCTCTCCTCTTCTCCACAGTTCAGTTCCACATTGCCCATTTGTATGAGATTCAGGTAAGCGTTCATTATCCCTTTACAGTATTCCTATGGTTGGGTTTTTTGAGAACGGGGTACAGAGTGGTACCGGTTCCAACATGGTCGATGTTACCCGGACTGAGTCATGTGGTGTAGACATATGTTGGCAGGTCAGAGGGAACAGAGTTACGGTTGTAACCGCAGCGTTCTGGAACAAGAGACGCCATTCACAAAGTTTTGTGATTTGGTGTTTGCATGGTGTTATTTGAGGGGGAAAAGTACTGATTGAAAGATCCACGTGTTGTTTTGTTTTCATCCAGTTAAAGGGGAATGTTTTGTTTTTTATGTTATTTCCATGGCCTAAGACAGTTCAATAAATATGAATATTGACAACTCTCTCAAAGCCAGAAACCAGAGAAGTTTAAATCACAAAACGTGTGATGTCATCAAGTATAAAGTCTGGAGCTGCTCCATTGACAATGAATGAGAGACGGAATGTTTGTTTTCTTTTTTTATATCCAAATAATTGTTGTTCTATAGAAGTGATGTCAGTTTTGAAATATAAAATGTACCTATGAACTCAGAACATTCTCCTGGTTGCTCTGTGTCATCTATACAATATTTCCCAATTCTGTCTGGTCTATGGAGCAGCTTCAGACATTAGTTTTAGCCAGGGCTCCAGATTGCGACTGTTTTGCGCATTTTGCGACCAAATTTCAGTGCAGTGCGACTGGATGTTTTCCCTTGTCGCACTGGTGCACCTCCCAGCAGGTCTGTATGTGTGTGTAGCGTCTTTTTCCCCGTGGCCCAATAGGGTATGCGTTGGGCTTGCGGCTCTGCAGATATACCCTACCCCCGTGGCCATGTGCGTTCTCAAAACAAAACAAAAAATCTCTCTGCCTTTGATTGACATTATGCAAAGACCAGCCCCGACCTGCCTCTTATTGGCTCTGATCATCACCCTGAAATTCGCATGTGCTGAATGACAAATAAACAAAATGGCCATTGTGAGCATCAACTTTCCGAATTGAAACGATAAATAAGCACAGTGTCTCATACTGGTTTCACAATACAACGTTTCCGAATGGACGTTTGGATTAAACAAAGTGTATGCAGTGATGCTTTCCCAGCGGAACACAAGCTGCTTAACGTTACACGGGTAAGTCATACACGTTAATTAAGATGTAACGTTAGCGTGCAGCAGCAGCTAACGGTAGCAGGAGCCGTCGGCCAACAAAGATGTTTCAACAAATGTATTCACAAAATGGATTATCATTCAAACGTTATTGAAGCCTCCCGTGACCAGTAAGTAGGTACTACTACTCAACCGCAGGAATGTTCACTGAATTGAAAATGGGGGACCCTGATGTAAACAAGACAAACGTCTTTCTCTGGTCTGCATCCCCTTAACAATTGTGTGTATTGAGCCGTACTGTATTGTACTCATTCTGCAATCTGTTAAATAAAGTTTTCATTCATTCATTCATTCATTCATTCATTCATTCATTCATTCGCTATGTGCCTAGAGTACTGAACTAGAAAAAACCTGCGAGTAAGTCAAGTACGCTGGATGTGTAATGTGTATGGAAACTGACAAAAGGTAATGGTAAGGGTAACACTTAAAATGTATTATTGCAGCGGCAAAAGGCGCAGTGGACATTTTTGGGTGCACCTAAATTATGTGCTGGTGCACCTAAATGAAAAAGTTAGGCGCACTGCACTGGTGCAACCAATGTAAAAATGTAGTCTAGAGCCCTGGTTTTAGCGCTCTAGTTTTTGGATTTGAAAGTTGCTCATTTTCACCTTTGTACTGTCTTAGACCAGAGGAATAACGTGTGAATTCTGAAATTGGCCGTAGTTCACCTTTTAATGACTTCTATTGACTTTTCTATGATGGATGCTTCATAGATTAATATGCAGATCCAGTATTGTCCAAGAGACTAGGCTCAATTACCTGTAATTGGTTCAAGTGAAGCCCACAGATACTAGCACAGTACCACTTGTTGTTGTCTAAAGGATGTTTATTAATTTATTAAGTTTATTCTACAGTCAAAAGAAATAAGCCAATCACAAGATTACTTCTCAGCTTAATTGTCCATAATGGCACAATAAAGTCTTATTTCTGTTGCCGTCCGAAGATGGCGTTAAGTCTACATGTTTAGGCAGCATCCAACAATGAACAAACCAATACAGCTATAAACTAGGGCTGTCAATCGATATATATATATATACAAATTTAAGGTTTTGCCATTTATCTGAAAGATTACTAATATTGACTGCCCTACTGTGAAGAAATACACCTTCCAACAATTCTAAAACTGGCACACAGAGATGACATTGGTATTGATCTTCTCGTCTGACTCTGGGGAAATAAGTGTATTTCTCAAAATGTGGGAGTGTTCCTTTTAAATGTAATGGTAAACAGTGACTGTGTAAAGATGAGACATATACACACACACAAACACACCTTTCAATTGCATAGTCAAAATTGTCAGTGGCATTGACACACACAGACAAAATGATGTACTCTTACTTGTACTTAGCCCCAAAAAACAAAGGGGAAGTGCAAGCTGTCATGGTAGCTCTTGTAGTTGGTAGTTGTAGTAGATTCTGTTATCTCCTGTTGTATTTTGCTGTATGAGTAGCTCGTAGTTGGTAGTTGCCGGTCTTTATTCTGTTAAGTCCTGTGGTTTTTTCAACACCCTCAAGATCCTCTGGGTTAAATGTGGAAGGAAACAAAAGTCATTAGTAATCATTTGTCTTGTGTAGTGTGACACAGATTAGTGAGTGATACTTTATCATGCCTAGTCACCAGTGTGCGGCCACACACACACACACACACACACACACACATGCAGGGTCTGTTTCCGGATGTTGACCCAGCAGTAAATAATTAGTCACTCTAGAGCAGGGGTCTCAAACTCAATTTACCTGGGGGCCGCTGGAGGTAGAGTCTGGGTGAGGCTGGGCCGCATCAAATATTTTTTAAACTCATAAAATAAATTATGTAGGGGGCCGCAAAATATCATCCAGCGGGCCGCAATTGGCCTGCGGGCCGCGAGTTTGAGACCCCTGCTCTAGAGACGGCGACGCTTCCTCTGTCTTTCTAGATCTTTATCTTTCTCTCTCTAGTGATTACCAAACAACAGCGTCTCAAATGTTATCCTTTCTAATTGTCTGGGAAAACTAGAATATTTAGGGGAATATACGCTAGTTTCCAATTAAATGCTGTATTAAAATGTATCACAAAAGTAAAAAAAGAAAAAAAATGTATCTTGTGTTGCTCCTACCTAGGTTTGTAGGTTTGTACCATCAACCTGTGGTGTCGGCACCAAATCATGAACACCATATGGAGTGCACAGTTTTGTCAAGGATCAAAACAAACGGAGTACCAGCACTTGCAGATCGGTAGTCTTCTGGTTATTATGGGCTAAAAAGCCATCATCCAAATAATCAACACCAGCAGAAATGACAATTCACAGAGAACGGATGAGGTCCAAATGCCAATCGACTCACGGTGTGACAACAATAATCAGAGAAACGATGACTAGTGTCACAAGCTGACATGATGAATATAAAACTGAATGCCCAAGGCCGGAAATAATAATAATAATAAAACTTTATTTGTATAGCACCTTTCCTACAGAAACTGCAGCTCAAAGTGCGTCGCAACAGAAAAAATACGGGCAGAAAATTATAAAGACATAAAATCCGTTTTTTACATTAGGATTTAACATCCAACAGGCCACCTTGTTTATGGTTTGATTCAGTTTTAAAAATAGACAATAATAAAAAAATTATTGGACAGGGTTGTAACCAATGAGTGTGGCTTTCCAATGATACAATGAGCCAATCGGGGATCTAGGTGTATATGACAAACATGCAGAGCTTTATTTTCCTCCCAGTTTACCGAAATCGCTCCTAATCACTCATTTCTGAACGGATCTTTATGAAATGTACTATACAAGACTATACAGGCTATGGACCAGGGTGTTTTTTCAGCCATACCCATTTCTTTGGAAATATACTTTTGGATATTGCAACTACTACAGGAAAACATGAGTACCCAAGTTCAAGTTCAACTCAAGTTCAGACCTATGTTACTCTATTTCATTAGCACTAAACGTGCAATTTCTTTATTGTATCAGAAACTTCAGATTGTTATCTTTCAAAGGAGACCATGCTCATGCATGTGCTATAAGTATAAAGTATAGTATTTTGGTTTGCAAAAAAAGTATGCAGTCCTCAAGTTCAAGTTTTAAAATGGCCACTTTTCTGGGCGCCAGTTAACACTTTGACTGCCATGAAACGTGTTTAGACGTCATTGCTGGCCATGCTCAAGTTGCCGGAGGACGCTGTACAGCGTCCTTATATCAATATTTCAAAAATCTGCGATCGGATTCATATGTCCCCTCCGCTGGCCTGAGATCCACCAGCAGGACCCACTGAGCTCTCTGGCGGTTCAGGAGCGCCATCTGGTGGCCGATCGGCGCAATCGCTTAACAGGATGTGCCATAGAGGTTGTGCTAGACGTCCGTAGTACTTCCGGGCACTCGCTATAGGTCCCGGGACTCTGGCTCGTCACGCTACACAGTGATCGATTGCCAATAACTCGATAAACAACATGATTTGGACGTATATACCATTATACAAGCTGGAGATGGACCGGGTAAATTTACATCCCATAATGATAAGACTTCTACTCTACGATGAGCGCCCAACGGCGCGCGGAGACTGGGGTGAGTTTCAGCGTGTAACGTTACCGTCTTCGATACTAACTGCTATTATCAACATTTGACCCACATTAGATGATTGGTATAACGCTGCCCACGGAATTATAAACGCCCCCTAGCCCATCCGGTCAACATCAGATGACGTGTAGTAACTTCTAGAAGTACGTCTAGTTGGAATTTTTTATATCGCGCTGATTGCCATAAAACTGTATTGCATCATCAATATAATGCATTTGGGGCTATAGATCACGTTCTGGAGAAAGCTGCAGAAAGAGATGAAAACATACTTATACATTAGACCATACTTTACTATGAATATGTGAATGAAAAAGTTTAACGTTGCTACACAATGAACAATACATATAGGACTTTGAATGGGCCCTAATAATGGCAATGTAGCAATAGAATTTAAAAAGTTATAGCCATGCAAAGAAGGGGTACTTCTCCATAGACAAATAGAGCCGGCAACCTATGGTATATCATGAATTTAACCCAAGGCAACCAAAGTGTTAAGAGTTTAAAGCTTAGGTCCGAGTCTATTATAACACCAAGACTTGTAACTTCAGGTTTGATCCAACGGGTTTGCCCCATATTGCTCTGTACTATTTCTCTTTTTATTATAGGATTGACTAGTAGGATTTCAGTTTTGTCCTCATTTAATTTTAGGAAGTTGTTCGTCATCCATTTGTTTATTGCTAAGAGACTGGTGGAAATGGAGTTAATAGCTGTGTGATCATTTGGTTCAGTGGAGATGTACAATTGTGTGTCATCTGCATAACTATGGAAACATACATTGTGTTTTCTAATGATGTCTCCAAGTGGCAGCATGTATAGTGAGAATAATAATGGACCAAGGAAGCTCCCCTGTGGAACTCTGAAGTAGGTGTCATGTTTCTCAGAAGAATGATCTCCAAGCCTAACTTAATATTTTTCCCTTTGATACGTGTTCTGAACCGGTTTAATGTACATTAGTCAGAAAGACCAACTAACTTTTCTAGACGATTTATTAGGATATCATGGTTGATCGTATCAAACTCTGCGCTTAGATCTAATTGAGACTGTTTGCATCAGAGTTTATTCTGAGGACACTAATTATTTTAGTAAGAGCAGTTTCAGTGCTATGGTGCATTCTGAAGCCTGATTGAAATTCCTCCATGATGTTGTTTTCTTTGAGAAAGGAGTTTATTTGTATTGAGCATTTTTTTTCCAAGTATCTTGCTGGTGAATTGGAGGTTGGATATCGGCCTATAGTTGGTTAGTACATTACTGTCTAGTTTGGGTTTCTTTAGTAAGGGTCTTACGACGGCTGTTTTGAATGCATCTGGGAAAATGCCTGTCAGAAGTGATGTATTTACCGGTATAATATTTAGGACATGGCTTGCAATACTCATGAATATTCACTTTAAAATGCTGTGGGTATAGGGTCAATACAGGAACTGGAGGAGTTACATTCCATGACAGTTTTGTAAAGCTCAGCCAGGGTTCGAAATTAACGGGGGCTTGGGGCAAAATGCCCTCGAAAATTGACCAAATGCCCCCGAATATCAGTTAAGGGGGGCAAAAAAAGCCCCCGACAGTTTACTAATTATATATATAATTATATATATGCTCTACAGTGCGAGCATTTCCCTCGTATTGCCCCTAATAATATGTGTGTGTGCAAAGCGGAAAAATCATTTACTTGCAGTGTGGAGACAGACGAGTGATTATGAAGAATTACAAAACAGCTCCGCTGTTAATAGTTCAGATTGAAACTGGACTGAAATTCAGTTTTTGGGTGGAATGTTTGTTCCAAGGAGGAGGGAGGCGGGGCCCGCTGCGTGTTACAGGGAGATGCTTCCAGGCACTTGAGAGGTGCTGCGAACACAGAGAGAGCGCTCTGCTCTCATCAAGCATTACACTGCTATCTTAACGTTAGCAAGCTAAGCATCTGCATAGCGCGACCTGGCTGTGTAACGTTAAGTAACTTGTGTTCGGCGGGGAAAGACCATTCCATTTGTAACACAACTCCAAAAGAATAACATCCAAATCCGATCCCGATGCGCATTTCCTTCATTCCACAGCGCTGAGCGCGCAACGTATTTCATTGATCGACCTGGCCAGAGCCTATACTCACAAACGTTGCGTGTGTGGGGTTTTTCATCAATTTGAAACAAGCCTCTTGACTGTTGGAATTAGGGATGTTAAAAATAAAATATCTAATAATATTATTCAATATTAGACATTCATTGATCCAGAGGCAACCGGTTATTATATCAAGACAACAACACAACTTGCCCTCACTCAGGGACAATAATATGTAATCTATTTAGATAGAGTATGTATGTATTATTTACAGATAATTGAAGGTACCTCAAAACATGAAACCAAGCCATGATGTCACACATCGTGTGTGTGTGTGTGTGTTACTTGAACAATTGTCACTGTGCTCCTAAATTTCTGTGTGCTCCTAAATTTGTATTTAGATTTTATTTATTAACATTTTATTCAGGAGCACATGTGCTCCTTGGGAAAAAGGTTAGCGTAGAGCCCTATATATGGAGACATTAACATTACGTTATCAAACATAGGGACGAAGACTGTAAAAAAAAGTGTCAACAATGTTTTATAATCTTTGTTAATTTTCATTATAAAAATGTTGTGCCCCCGAAATACAAAAAAAAGCCCCCGAAAAGCAATTAAGGGGGGCAAAAAAAGCCCTTGAATTTTTTTTTTAATTTCTAACCCTGAGCTCAGTTGATGTAATGCAAGCAAATATTCCTATGGTTACTTTTTCGCAGGGTGTCCATGTTTGTATCGGGACTAATGCTGGCTTTAATTGAAGTTATTTTGTTATTGAAGAATAAGAAGAACTAGTTCTAATCTTCACATTTTGATATATTGTGCATCACTAGTAATAATGGCACACATAAATTCACACCAACATGCGCATTTGTTGATACATGCAGGACTAGTCTAGAGACAGACGTATGTGTATCTCCACTGCCATGTTATATCGCAGTGGACTGTGAGCTTGGTTTTCCTCTATTTTCGTTCAGCAGCTCTACAGATTCTTTGTCTGACCAACACTGCTATTTAACCATGGCATGGGGAGATTTTGTCACTTGCCTTTTTCTTTTTTTACCTTTTTAATGGAGCGACAGCATTCAGTGTATATCATAGGGTGTTGTTGATATTTTCAACCATGCAGTTTAAAGAACAGTCCAGGCTGGATGGTTCAGTTTGTCTCATGTTTGAGAACTTCTCTTCTGCGATATCATCTAGTACTCTTCGCTTTACAATGGTATATTTTTAGTCCATGCATTTCAGTTTTCTGGTCATCATCCCATAAGGAGTTTCCTTGTCTTACTGAGGGGTTGGAATAAATAGGTTCTACTGCACATTGAAATGGTCTGGGAGAAGGTCTGCTGACATAAATACACGTCTTCCGTAATAACCAGGTTCTTATGCTGTCTGGACGCTCTGTTTGTACAAGAAAATAAACGCCCGAGCCATTAATGTTTTATAGTATTCCCCTCGCCCCGGCCCCCTCTCATCTTCCTGCTATGGTAGGACTTGGAGGAAGCTCTTAGGCTGATTTAGAGTCCGTTTGTGGTTTTCTCCGGTACTGGCGGGGGTGTTTGAGGTTGAGCTGATCAACTAATAATGTCATGGACGTAGGCCTAGATGATATGAAACAGTCGTATCATGATAATCGTTTGACATTTTTTCCAATATCGTTGTAGGCTATATCACTATCTTTTCACATTATGCTAAATAACAAGATAAATAAACCAATTACTGTTCATCGCATTGAACTGCATGATGATGTACAGTGTGATAGCAAACCAAAACTTCAAAAGACATCCCCTCAAATATTTCCCCTTTAAAGATTTCATTTTGAGAGACATTTGAGTTAATATTCGGTTAATAGTATTCATTAGATGACATAATTATGTGCAACTAAATCATAATTTCCGGACTATTGTATACGATAAACACTTTTAGTTTTTGTTCTGCATTATCACCCTGAAGCCAGGGGGAGGCGTTTCAGCCTGTTGTTCAAATCTGGCATCATTCACCCTCTTCTGCTATAATGTTCAGGTAATGAAGGTCTAAATATGCCCATTATACTTCATTAAAGGGTTTTCATGGTCCCCCTTTTTTTTTTTTTTTTTTTTTTTTTTTTTTTTTATAAAGCTGCGTATGTTAGTGAGGCAACCTTGTATTTCCTTTTTCAAGTATGAGAGTGAGGGAATAATTCATATTAATAATTCTGTGCATTCTATATTAAAAAGAGAACTAGATTTTACTGATGAGAGATTCATGGCTATCCTTTGGCGTCTTGTCAACATGCAGCTATCGCAAAAACGTCACACACGCAAACGTAATTATTTTTTGTTTTGACACATCATTTTAAACAACATTGTTGTTTTAACTAAATGATCTCGCCACTGTAAGCCTTTCAGTGTGGACGAGCACCCGGATAATCACAGCAGAGAGACACTTTGACAGTGCTGCCTAGCATTCCTTGTCATTAGCACCGCCTGCAATTAGTTCTGCTTGGTTCTGTCTGGTGGGAAAAATATCTAACCCTTTCTTTTGTAATGTTTTTGTTCTGTTGGGCCGTCTCTGAAACTCATTATCGAGTCAATTATTGAACTCATTCTGACATATCGCTGCTAGCCAACCAACCAGTATGCCATGCTGGCTGATCTAGCCCGGAGCGTTACCACAAAGAACCTCTTCTGTGATTTACTACTACAAGTGTCACTGTTTGCCCTGAGGTGACTTATTAGGGGCCTGTGTTTGGGTGTGTGTGTTTGTATGTATGTGTGCAATGTTGTGCACGCTAGGATGTTTAGGGTCTGTAGACATGGGGGTGGGTTGCTTTAGAAATGACTGTGTGAACTGATAAGAACAGAACATTCAGACCACACACACACACACACACACACACACACACACACACACACACACACACACACACACACACACACACACACACACACACACACATATATCTACAGACCGGATCAGACCCAAGGTCAACAAGAAAAAACAAACTGTGGGCGCACCTCAGGGAGGGCAGCTCAAGTTACCCCAAATACATAGGTAGTGGTACACACACACACACACACACACACACACACACACGTACACACAGAACTACCAGACATGTTGAGTCTGGCCTGTCCTGTTCTGCACTGACCCTCCTCCTTGTGTGTGTGGCTGGTCATTATGTTTGGTCTGAGGAGGTCTCCAGACTCTTTGTGTTCGGTCAGAGAGACCATAAAATACACTGACCCTTCTGTCTGGCTTGAACAACCCCTCTCTCTCTCCCTCTCGCTCTCTCTCTCTCGCTCTGTTTTCCTCCTACTCTCATTCTGTCTGCAGAAGAAATATAGAGCGGCAAAAGAGGCGTATGAAAGTCTATTACAGACGGAGAATCTTCCTGCACAGGTGAAGGCAACGACACTGCAACAACTGGGTGAGTCCTACCTACATATACTGATATTGTTATGGAAAGAAAATATATGTTTAAGGTTCTTTTGGCATTGCTATACAATTCACAATAGTAGAGGGAATGGCATTTTTTGCGTCATTGTTGTAATTTTCATAAAGAAATAACATTAAAATTATTCAGATTTGTGCTGCATCCATACCAAACATGGTTATCAAAATGTCCAGCTTCCTGCGGTTTGGATACCGCACTAGGCCATATTAGAATTTCAATCAATTCCTATACTCTACTGTTATCGCAGAACATTATAATATCTGTGGAACATTAGTTCAATTCAATCAACTTTATTTGTCCACAAGGGGCAGTTACTGCTGGAAGGTATTAATACACACACAGAAATAAACATCACCAAGCCTTTGCAGTTGAATAGGAGACATAATTGCCCGACACAAGGGCAAAACAGACTGAATGTATAAAATACTATCAAACTCTGAATCTGCAACATTTTGAGAATTGTATACTGCCTGATTTCCCATGTCACGTCTCAAAGTGTGGTGCATAGTCTTCTCTCCCCCAGACTTGAATCACAGCACGAGCACTCATTCATATTCTATATGACATTCTCTGCTCCTAAGGCAGTGGATTGATCAGAGTGGAAAGTAGTGATTGAAATGGCATTGCATCATGCTGCATGCACAGGGCCGTCGTGCTCCACCGGGGACATCCATGTCTTGTTGTTGAGGCGGAAGGATATTCCCAGACTAGTTAGTTTTGGTTCAATCTCATCCCGGTTTTCCCAGGTCTCTCGCTGTTCCCTGTTGCATTGCGACAGCTCTTTGTTTTTCTCTCTCTCTTGCTCTCTCTCTCTATGTTCCCCTCCCCCACCTAGAGGATGTACAAATAGGCAAACACACACACACACACACACACACACACACACACACACACACACACACACACACACACACACACACACACACACACACACACACACACACACACACACAAGTGTTGCATACTAGTATAATGGACACTGGCAGGGGCGTTGCCGGTTTGAACTTCAATGAGAATTTGCAAGTTTGGCTATTCTTTTTATTATTGTTATTTTTTGTGAACATGATCAACTATCTTCAGAGAGTGGGAAAGGTACTAGGACTGTGCAAATTCTTTTGGGGGAAAATGAGTCGAAACAAAAGCAAAAGGGGTCATTAACCACTTAAGCCCTAAGACTTCTTCAAAGTGGTTCCATGGTCAAGGTCAAAGTCAGCAGTAGGTGTCACAAGTCACATACAAGTGCCATACACCATTGAAAAACTGTGACCCCAAGGAATCATTTCAGATGCAGCTCAACACTGTATATCAATATTATGTCTTATGTCTAAACGTGTTTTAAATCTCGCCTATTCAAGTGTATAGAGCAGGGGTTCTCAAACTTTTATATACCACAACCCCATTTTATTTAGGATTTTTTTGGCCACCCCACACTTAATGTATCGTGGAATTTCATCATGGAATTAAGAAATATCAAAATAAAAGCACATGTTGTTGAACTTGATCATGCATATTTATTATAAAATGTAATTACAGCACTATGTTATCAATACACATTTATAAAACTAGGCATATTTTGCCAAAATATGTTGCCAGAACAGAACAACTATATATATATATATAGTGATATTTTTTTTTTTACACTTGCCAATTGCCCACAACGGCACTTTGGGTCACGACCCGTAGTTTGAGAACCACTGGTATAGAGGCTTGGGACATTATATCTATGCCAAATGATAGCCATTGCCACGCTCAATTAAGTTGTTGCAGCAATTTTGGGGTTGGTACCATTTTGTTACGCAGATTCATGCTGTGATTTGGTATCAAACACTTGACATCTTGAGATTTCTGCAATTTCTTTTTCTGTTCTATTCTGAAAATGGCTCAGAATCCGCCCTTTATTTTCAATGTACCTAGGCACGCCATATAACCTCTGAATGGCCCACGTCTCTAGTCCGTGGTTGTAAAGTTTCACGAGGCTGTGATTATGCTGGAGGTAACAATAGGTAATTTTATACAGTGAGAAAAAAAGAATGTGGTCTCACTACATTGAAATGGCTACTGTGGGAACTAACATCATCACGCATGAATACATTTGGGCTCATCGGATCCACAAAGAGGTTCAGCTTTCCAGTCATACCCAAATTTTGCAATGCAATACTGTTTAGGGACTCATTTTCATTCAGATATGTTGAGGTAAAAGGTCCCCTTTGGAAGTGGCCCTGCATTTCCCCCCCCTCAACAAAATGTTGCCTAACTTTGCAGCTTTATTTAACCCCCTTCCAAACAAGTTGGCATGCTTCGTACCAATGGATCTCTGGGGTTATCTAGTCCCATATGATCCGTATTACTTACTAGCTTAAATAATTAGCGTGCCTGCAAAAGTCAACTAATGGGGCTAAGATATTTTGATATTTACTTTTATTATTTTATATATTAAATATGTGAACACAAATAATCTTGTGTGATCTTCACTTTGGCTTGCACATGTGTTAATAAATACTATATGCTTTCCAATTCACTGTCACTGGTCAATTATGAGCTACTAGGTTATGGTTGCCTGACTTGTATCTGGTATCACAACATTATTTGGCTATTTTGAACTTACTAGTAAAAATAAAACGGTACTAAAGAAATACTGGCGGGCAGGACAACATAAATTAACTGGAAAAGCAGTAATCTTCTTGTCATATGTAATTTTATAACCAATACCCTTCTTCCTTTAACCACATATGCAATGTGAACATGGAGAAATGTCCACTTAAAAACAGATTATTACAAGCCATTGAACTCCAGCAGTCTCTCTCTAAATGTTAATCTAAAAACAAATCTTCAAATAAGTTACGGCTATATAATTTTAAGTCATTGGTTGCTTTATATAAACATTATTGGACAGTAGTTTACAAGCAACTATTAAATATAGTGCTATGCTGATGCAGTCTGCATGTTTAGGTTTGAACTTTGAAAGCCCAGGAGCTACCAGGTTCATGTGGAGACATACTGTTACTTTGATTACATTTTACTTTAAATGACTGTGCTAATCTATTTAAAGAAAAGTAAAGTGACTAATTGGAAATGTACTGTAAAAGTTGCTGCATTTCTTTGTTCCATGGCATGCAGTAACTTACACCATAATCATAATTATAATAATCGTTATTTGTATAGCACCTTTCATACACGAATTGTAGCCCAAAGTGCTTCACAGCAGTAATGTAGACCTAAAATAGACATAAGCATTAGGGATGGGTACCTTTCACATTTGAACCGATACGGTACCGGTACCTGTGAATCGATACCGGTACCCAACGGTACCTTTTTTCGGTACTTTAGTCTCAAAAAAAATTATTTACCTACCTCAGTCGTGAAAAAAATAATCCAAACTTCAAATAACTACAATTTTGACAGTTTTCGGCTTGCCATTGCTCCGACTGCTTTGTTGTTGAATCAAGTCAAATCCTAGGTAAGCATATAATGTGCGTGTGAACGTTGACATGAAAAGAAAAAGCAAAAAAAAAAAAATCTTTTCTGTATCTCACTTGAATCGATACTCGGTAGTACCGACGTGTTTCGGTTCGGTACCTCAAAAGTACCGAATTCGGTACCCATCCCTAATAAGCATATTATGGGCATAAAATTGGCATAAATATATGTTAAAATCAGTAAATGTTAATAAAAAAAACACATCTTCCAATACGTTTCGGCTATGTAAGGGATAATGTATAGCTACGAGGGCATTGTCGCAAAATAATTCACCGACACGGAGTTTAAAATACCGAGCCGCCTCGGCGAGGTGTTTTAAACGTCAGTGAAGGTAAATTATTTTGCGACAATGATCGAGTATAGCTATAAACTATCCCGCTTATTACATGGCTAACTTACTAACAATATACCTAATTCATTTTACATCGACTCGCAACACTCCGCTCGTCGCTCCGCCCCCTGTCATCGCCGGCAGCTTCCCCGGCAGCACTGATGTCAGTGGGCTTGATTGCGAACAGCTGCGCACAGCGGTCATTATTGTCCCACAGCGGTCATTATTGTCTGATAACTGACCTCTGACGCGCGCTATTGACCAATCACAAGCAAGCATTTCGGCGAATGTGAAAACGCCATGTAATAAATCATTTTAATAGTCTTTGCTTTATATAAACATTATTGGAATATCATAAAAATATAGACCGGCATAAAATGAGCAGAGAATTTACAAAATAAAAGCAATGCATAAAGTGCCCGCAGGATAAAAGCAGTGCAATAAAAGCGGTACTATAAAAGAGCTCTCACTGTGGGCTATGCATGGTGAACTGGACTCACTCACTCACTCACAGGAGGATTCTGCCCCGACCTGCCCCCTAGTGGACAGACACGCAAAATACACAGGCAAGTATGTGAACGACGTCGGTCACGGCGCAGCCGCTTGTCTAAACGTACGCGTTGATGCATGAGTATATCAAAGCCCTTTGTCCCTCTCAGGACACCCGTGAGTGACAAAGGGCTTTGATATACTCATGCATCAACGCGTACGTTTAGACAAGCGGCTGCGCCGTGACAGACGTCGTTCACATACTTGCCTGTGTATTTTGCGTGTCTGTCCACTAGGGGGCAGGTCGGGGCAGAATCCTCCTTGTCCAATACCAGAATATCTTCCCTGTGAAGTAGCACGGATTTGCATCTTTGAAGGACCTAGATTTGCCCAACGTAAACATTAATAAAAGGGGCGACAGTGGCTCGGGAGGTAGAGCAGTCGTCTGGTAATCCGGAGGTTCCCGGTTCGATTCCCGGGCAGTGTGTCGAAGTGTTCTTGAGCAAGACACTTAACCCCTAACTGCTCCCGATGAGCATGTTGACACCTTGCATGGTTGCCTCTGCCGTCGGTGAGTGAATGGGTCAAATGTGAGGAACAAATTGTAAAGCGCTGTGGTTTGTTCAGTCCACTGTTTGCGTGCTTCGTTGCATCGCACGGTCTCGTAGCGCTACTTTCTGAGGACACTCAACCGAAGGTTCCAAAGGAACACGGGATGGGCAGGGTAGCCATCCTGCGACGGCGTAGAAGGCGATGCGAATATAGGGAGGTGTAGTCTGACACGGGGCGAAACTAGAGCCCGCCAAGCGCCATTGGCGCTCAGTTTTTACGTTTGGCGCCTCCCACTGAGAGGTCTGCCCGCCGTGTGGCGTGTAATCAATCAACCAAGTTCATAACGATACTCTTATTTTGAAAATCTGTGCGGGTCTCATTTCCGCCGCAAGCGCATCTCCAGTCATAATATCGATGGCTCCGGCAGTTAGCAACATTCGGTTCGTATGATACTCTTATTTTGAAAAAAAACGTGGCAACGAGTCATATCCGCCCAGCCCTGCAGCGGGATACTATTGGCTTCTGCTCGTATCAACACAGAGGCAGTCTGCTCTAGTCTAGAGCGGACCTCCATGAGCTACCGTTACTGTTTAAATAATGACCCAGTCAACTATTCACTTTTAGTTTAATACATGACGAGGCATTGTCTAACGGTATCTAGCTGGCTAGCTACTGATAGCTGCTGATATCAACAGATGCTCCAGCAATAGTCGACTCGAGTGCATAATACCTCCGTTCCCTTGTTAGCTAGCTCACGTTAGCTAGCTCACGTTAGCTAGCTCACGTTAGCTCTATGTCCCAGTAAACTAAATTGTCTTAACGTTATCTAGCGGGCTAGCAGTAGCTACAGATAGCTCCTGATATCAATGTCTTATAACATTGATTCAATGCGTATTCTAGCTGAGGGCATGTTGAATGTGATTTGACCAAAGAACCGTAACATTATACCAATATGGTCCAGCTGCAGCGCCGGGGAATCCTTGCATGCTGAATGTAGGGTCTAGCTGTAGCGCCGGAGAATCCTTGCTGGAGCTGGAGGCTACTCAAGTATACACACAGACAGTGGAGCTGTTTGCAGATAGCGAGCATTTTGACTTATTGCGTGCTGGCGATGTCTCGCAGATAATACAACTACAAGTATGATTATATAATATATATTTTATTAAAAAAAAATTATATAAAATATATAATTTTTTCAATCAAAAAAAATTTGGCAGGTAAGAAATATGCTTGGCGGGTAGATTCTTCCCATCTACCCGCCACTGGCCGGTGAGTCAAAAAGTTAATTTCGTGCCCTGGTCTGACATCACGTATAGGGATTTATCATTAGGAAAATGGATTATCGGCTATTGTAAGTTAACAATTCTGCCTCATGAACATTGGCAAGCTTTCCATTTTTGCACAAAATGAGTTCCCTTCTATCACTAACATTAAGCATTTTTGGTTGAAATAAAGGTAGTTATAAGGTTTTTAATTTGTCGTTAAAAATAACTACACTTACCAGTCGCCGTCGGCAGCGCCAGGGAAGTGTAGTTCCTCAGTGAACGAAAACATAAACGTTGTTATTTTGCTACCTTTACGATTAATTGCAAATTTTCTCATGTTGAGCTATAGATTGTGGATGAATACACACAGAAAGGTACACCATGCCAATGTTCATGCTTTATTTGTAGGGCTGTCAGTTTAACGCGTTAATTAGATTAATTAATTACACAGCAAATTATCGCGTTATGAAAATTAACTCAAAATTAATTACAATTTTTTTTTTTTTTTATAATTTTTTTTTTTATAATTTCTTTTTGTATCTCATTCATTCCATGAGAATGTAGAATACACATTTACAGACTTTTTTTTTTAATATGGTCCATTTGCATGTTCTTGGTATCCGATTCTAGGGACATCTATGAATCTCAGGGAATGTATTCCCAGTGTCAGAAATACTGTGGGCTAGATCCACAAAGAATGGATTGCACGGTGCAAGTTGCACCCTTACAATTCATTATGAATTGAAAATGGGGGACCCTGATCTAAACAAGACGAAAGTCTTTCTCTGGTCTGCATGCCCTTAACAATTGTGTGTATTGAGCCGTACTGTATTGTACCCATTCTGCAATCTGTTAATAACATTTTCATTCAATCAATCAATCTGCGCTGTGATTGATTGAATGAAAATCTTATTTTGAGTCAATTGTAATGAACCAAATGAGAATATCAATAAATTTTTTTTCTTCGACTGTGAATAACACCATGCTCAAATTGACCAGACCTGAAAAATCTAAGCAAATTAATAGATGGAAGATGATTAAACAGAAGGTTTTGTAGATACAGTACTGAATTCTGCCATCTGGACACATGCAATTTGAAATATGATTATAGAATATAGAATATCAGGCATAAAATGGTTATGCGATTAAAATTAGATTAATTAGATTAATTAATTACAAATCCTGTAATTAATTAGATAAATTTTTTTAATCACCTGACAGCACTATTTATTTGTTTTAAACAAGTCTATTTAGAAATGGGTCCATTAGAAATACATGGCGATTTCAAGAGGGGTGGACCGCGCGGGAAACATCAATGACGTAACCACTACGCCGCCCTATACCGACGCTTTGGAACATTGCAAAGATCAGCTACACACTTCTAGCGCTGCGGCTCTGGACCGTTTCCTGCTTGTTCTTATGATGCCTGGGTGGCTGGTCAGTTGTTGGATATGGTTTTCCTCATGATCCAATGCAAATATAATATAATATAGGATATATGAAGTTCAAATATTGTTACTTTAATTAAATGCAAAAAGGGTGTATGAACAAAGTAAGGCACCACTGAAGCGTCATGCAGCAATAACGCATACATACTGCGCTGTTAGAGCAATATTTAAGTAGTTTGACATTGACTTACACGAGGCTGTAGATTTCTCTTTAGGCTATTGATCAACCCTATATAAACCTGTAAGGTGACAGATACGAACACATATATATATATATATATATATATATATATATATATATATATATATATATATATATATATATATATATCAAAGCAGCTCATAAATCAAGCATGGTATACACACTAGTGTTGTCAAAAATATCGAAGTATCGATACATATCGATACTGAATATTTAAAACGGCTTCGATACTCATTTCCCGAAGTACCGATACTTTCTGCAGTATCGGTACCAGCTGGCTTGCTCCCGCAAGTTGTTGACAGACAGACGCGCTGCCAGAGCCTTGCCCTTCCGCCTCCTCCTCCTCCTCGCTCAGAGCAACAGACACAAGCTGCTGCTGCAGCCTCCTCCCCCTCACAGCCGGGCAGCGCAGCCCTGTCTTCAGTTTGTAAACAACGCTATTATTAGCTAACGTTAGCTGTCGTTCCTCCGCCGTTAGCTTAATGCTAGCTAGCTGGCCACCTATTACTTCATGGAAACGGAGTAACGTCAAGCCGAGCCCACTACACCAGTACACGCATGAACTCGACACAACTACCCCGTTTCCAACGTTAGGTCGAGCGGAGCCGGAGCCCATCCTACACCAGTACACGCATGAACTCGACACAACTACCCCGTTTCCAACGTTAGGTCGAGCGGAGCCGGAGCCCATCCTACACCAGTACACGGATGAACTCGACACAACTACCCCGTTTCCAACGTTAGGTCGAGCGGAGCCGGAGCCCATCCTACACCAGTACACGCATGAACTCGACACAACGTTACCCCGCCTCCATGAAGTGTCCAATTAGCAGCAATGTTGTTGAAAATGTAACGTTAATAAATGCTCCGAGCATAGCTCCGGAGAAATCTCCCTCTCTCTCTCTCTCTCTCTCTCTCTCTCTCTCTCTCTCTCAAGTACCCTTGTTTTCGGGTCATAACTAGAAAGGTGCGCTCAGTAGACCTAAAATCTCCAGCAGCCACTCTCTCTTTCTCTCTCTCTCTCTGATCTAAAGATAAACAAAGGGTTTTAAAAGTGTATTTATCTTCTCGTATAGTACCAGAGAGAAGCTGAGGAGAATCAACCAGCAACAAAAGCAAAATTTGTTAAAAAAAAAAAATATTATAAAAAAAAAAAAAAAAATTGGTATCGAAAGTATCGATACTTTTCAAGGTATCGTATCGAAGTTGAAATTCCAGTATCGTGACAACACTAATACACACACACTTCCTCAACACTTCACTCTTCAAACACAGATATCTCTTTTCTTCCCTCCAGTGTGTAGAATGCCCCTCCTCCCCCATCGTAAAACCCATTCCCATTCTGTCTCGCTAGCGTTGTCATGGTGACCCCAGAGACTCGCCACAGGTGTTAAGGAGGAGGAACGGGAGTATGTGTCTGTGTGTGTCTCCTCGGGGGAATGCCTGTTCGCTTGGCAATGGCCATCACTGTGTGTTAAGTATGAGGTGTTAGAAGTGTGTGCGTGTGCAGGGAGATCAGGAATGACTTGTTTTCCGCGGTGGGTTCAGATGGGACCTTAAAGCCACAGTTTGTATGTGTGGGTGGGAGGAATACCCCCTCCTCCATCCCTCCCTCCCTCGGTCCTCTGAGAGCTTCAGAAAGATGAGCCATTTGTTCTGTTTATGAGACCTTACACAGCAGACAGACTCTCCTAGCCCTCCGGCTGGCTATACCAGGGTTCAACCGGGTTTAGCTGCTATCTTCCCATCTAATCCACACGCCGCTGCTACAATACTCCGGTGGCCGCCGCTAAGCCGGCAGTGCTGCTGACCCCTAGTCGCGGAGCGGTCCGCTCGAGTCGTGTTGTTGTATCCTGTAGGCTGACCCCCCCCCCCCCCCCCCCTTGACCCCTGCTGTCGTCCCTCCAGGCTGGATGCATCACACCGTGGAGCAGCTGGGCGATAAAGGCACCAAGGACAGTTATGCCATCCAGTGTCTGCAGAAGTCGATAGAAGCAGACCCCAACTCCGGACAGTCTTGGTACTTCCTTGGCAGGTAAGATTGTTGGGTGATATTTCGGGGAGTCCACGCTGTAGGAAAGGTTTGAATGCTGATAAACAGGGCTCGAGACTAACGATGTCCCGTCGTCCCGGGGACGATCAAATATTGATTTGGGACAAACAGAAATCTTTGCTGGGACGCAAACGGGACGGAGAGGATTTTTTTTTTTTCACAGGAAATGTCAATTGGCCGACTGTCAGTGTGCGCATATATTGCTGTCAAATGGTGAATGTCTCGTGCTGACTAAATTGACAGAGTTCACTGAAGTCTAAACGTACCGTGATTTGCCAAATCCAATGACTATCTCCGCCTCCCAATGCAGCCATACGAATTGCATGCATGCATCGCATGTGTGCCAATTGATGACCTCGGAGCAGGTCCTAAATTATTATATCCAGCATCAAGCTCCTACCCACCTCATCAGCCAGTCGCGTTGCAGCAGCGTCACACCCCAAATGAATCTCTCATCGAAAAAGAAAAACGTGTTAACAGGTGAGGGAAATCTCTCTTACCTAGGCTTTCTCCACTGGTATTTAACCCTGGTTGACACAGTGAATGACAGCTGGTAATTGACAGTCGCACGGCACGAGACCACTGTACAAGAACCGCGAAAAGATCAGAATGTTATAAAATAAAAAAAATAAAAACGCGCTATACTGTGGCATCCTCTCAGTGAAGAGATCACCGCAAACATGCTGCGCTATTTGAAGAGGATAAACACAGACCCAAAATGACCAACAGGGAACTGCATCCAGCAATACTACCCCTGAGTCTAAGGTGAGGACACATTTAAATCACAGAAGTGTAATGTTAGTCTATTGGAACTGTATACAGTTATCGACGCGTTCTAGTTATAGCTGCTTATTGCTAGCTAACGTTACTGAGTGACTAACGTATCAGACTGCCACTGATTAATCCATAGTTCACACTATTTTATTCTTATTTTTAATATTATTATATTGTTATTCCGATTTTAGTCCTATTGACCTAAATGTTTATTGTTGTTCAATGTGAGCCATACATAGTCTGCTCTGTAGTGCCGAATTTCCCTCTGGATTATTAAAGGATTTCTATTCGATTCTATACTAACAGTTAATTGAGTTAATTGGCATAACGTTACATTTATCAAAACGAACGAACGCGGAGAAATAGACGACAGGCTATAGGCAAACTTCACTTCAGCTACACAATGAATCCATATTCAGTGAGGAGGGCCCGCTGGAATTTAGCAGCAGTTATCAATATCGACCAGGAGGACAGCGCGATCTAAGGGACATGTTTCATTACTAGTCAAGTGTCATTACTTTAGTTATCAAAGGTGGAATCTCTGGACGCAATGACATTATATAGTTTAAAGCTAAACTACGTTTTTCTTTCTTGTTAGAAGAGGGATAACTTATTCAGTTAGATTTGATTTGATCTTTATTTATCTCTAACATTTTCAACCATAAACACACACATTTGTAATAACAAAAAAAACTAAAAACGAAATAAAATACAAATACATTTAAATATATTTTCCTATGGAAGGAATAATCAACATGGCTCCAATTGGTTGACTATAACAGCACCGTGACCAAATATCCCTATACTAGCACCTTGTTAAACACTTTTTTTTTTAAATATTTATATATATATATTTATTTTTAATCATAATTATTCTTGTGAAATCTTTCCACCTGGGAGCCTTTTGACTAAATCAATTTATTCTCCCCTTCTCTGAATGGTGTTTCTTATGGCAATAACAACAATGACGACGACAACCAAAGTAAAGAAACGACATTTGATTTTTGGGACTGTTACATTCACTTTGGTACGGTTAAAATTGTATTTCGGGATGGTTCTGGGACGGTGGTGAAAAAAGTTAGTCTGGAGCCCTGCTGATAAAGATGTTATTGGCTAAACGAGAACTGGTATGCTGGCTTACACTCTGCATAGGCCGGCCCTGACGTTGTGAATGCTGCACGTTGAATGACTGTTCCGTTAGTGTTGTTGAACTGGGGCTGCTGGGGTCAGACATGCTAACAGTAAATCCACACACTAGTTAGTACATTGTGTCTCTAGGTGTCTGCTAGGCTAGGCTACATCCTGGGTAGTAAAATGTGTCTGTGTGGGAAGGGGCAGCGTGTTGTCTGTGAGGTGCGGGCTAATGTGAGCTCCTCTTCTGCTGGTTCATGAGGTGCAGGTTAATGTGAGCTCTTCTGCTGGTTCATGAGGTGCAGGTTAATGTGAGCTCCTCTTCTGCTGGTTCATGAGGTGCAGGTTAATGTGAGCTCCTCTTCTGCTGGTTCATGAGGTGCAGGCTAATGTGAGCTCCTCTTCTGCTGGTTCATGAGGTGCAGGCTAATGTGAGCTCCTCTTCTGCTGGTTCATGAGGTGCAGGCTAATGTGAGCTCCTCTTCTGTTGGTTCATGAGGTGCAGGCTAATGTGAGCTCCTCTTCTGCTGGTTCATGAGGTGCAGGCTAATGTGAGCTCCTCTTCTGTTGGTTCATGAGGTGCAGGTTAATGTGAGCTCCTCTTCTGCTGGTTCATGAGGTGCAGGTTAATGTGAGCTCCTCTTCTGTTGGTTCATGAGGTGCAGGCTAATGTGAGCTCCTCTTCTGCTGGTTCATGAGGTGCAGGTTAATGTGAGCTCCTCTTCTGCTGGTTCATGAGGTGCAGGTTAATGTGAGCTCCTCTTCTGCTGGTTCATGAGGTGCAGGTTAATGTGAGCTCCTCTTCTGCTGGTTCATGAGGTGCAGGTTAATGTGAGCTCCTCTTCTGCTGGTTCATGAGGTGCAGGTTAATGTGAGCTCCTCTTCTGCTGGTTCATGAGGTGCAGGTTAATGTGAGCTCCTCTTCTGCTGGTTCATGAGGTGCAGGTTAATGTGAGCTCCTCTTCTGCTGGTTCATGAGGTGCAGGCTAATGTGAGCTCCTCTTCTGCTGGTTCATGAGGTGCAGGCTAATGTGAGCTCTTCTGCTGGTTCATGAGGTGCAGGCTAATGTGAGCTCCTCTTCTGCTGGTTCATGAGGTGCAGGTTAATGTGAGCTCTTCTGCTGGTTCATGAGGTGCAGGTTAATGTGAGCTCCTCTTCTGCTGGTTCATGAGGTGCAGGTTAATGTGAGCTCCTCTTCTGCTGGTTCATGAGGTGCAGGCTAATGTGAGCTCCTCTTCTGCTGGTTCATGAGGTGCAGGTTAATGTGAGCTCTTCTGCTGGTCCATGAGGTGCGGGCTAATGTGAGCTCTTCTGCTGGTTCATGAGGTGCAGGTTAATGTGAGCTCCTCTTCTGCTGGTTCATGAGGTGCAGGTTAATGTGAGCTCCTCTTCTGCTGGTTCATGAGGTGCAGGTTAATGTGAGCTCCTCTTCTGCTGGTTCATGAGGTGCAGGTTAATGTGAGCTCCTCTTCTGCTGGTTCATGAGGTGCAGGTTAATGTGAGCTCTTCTGCTGGTTCATGAGGTGCAGGTTAATGTGAGCTCCTCTTCTGCTGGTTCATGAGGTGCAGGCTAATGTGAGCTCCTCTTCTGCTGGTTCATGAGGTGCAGGCTAATGTGAGCTCCTCTTCTGCTGGTTCATGAGGTGCAGGTTAATGTGAGCTCCTCTTCTGCTGGTTCATGAGGTGCAGGTTAATGTGAGCTCCTCTTCTGCTGGTTCATGAGGTGCAGGTTAATGTGAGCTCCTCTTCTGCTGGTTCATGAGGTGCAGGCTAATGTGAGCTCCTCTTCTGTTGGTTAATGGTACCCTGGCTCCACTGGTTCATGGTACCCTGGCTCCACTGGTTCATGGTACCCTGGCTCCACTGGTTCATGGTACCCTGGTTCATGGTACCCTGGCTCCACTGGTTCATGGTACCCTGGTTCATGGTACCCTGGCCCCACTGGTTCATGGTACCCTGGCTCCACTGGTTCATGGTACCCTGGCTCCACTAGTTCATGGTACCCTGGCTCCACTGGTTCATGGTACCCTGGCTCCACTGGTTCATGGTACCCTGGTTCATGGTACCCTGGCTCCACTAGTTCATGGTACCCTGGCTCCACTGGTTCATGGTACCCTGGCTCCACTAGTTCATGGTACCCTGGCTCCACTGGTTCATGGTACCCTGGCTCCACTGGTTCATGGTACCCTGGTTCATGGTACCCTGGCTCCACTAGTTCATGGTACCCTGGCTCCACTGGTTCTTGGTACCCTGGCTCCACTGGTTCATGGTACCCTGGCTCCACTGAAGCAAGTAACTAGAGAGCCATGACTGGCAGTGGTGCAGCAAATGGTGTTAATGATTGACTTGTACAGTGTTGTTGCCTTTCAGTGATGTGTGTCCAAGGCTAATGGATCCCTTCAAAAACAAGTCGGTTGTTGTGCATAGTCAGCTGTTGCGATGTGGCCAAAATATCATATTGCAGTATTTTTGTTAGTTTTGGTGGTATACCGATATTTGACGATATTCAAGTCAAGAGTTTTAATTGTCACGGCATACAAGTATACAATGAAATGCGGGTGGTCTTGCCCGCAACGATGTGCAATACAGTGTTACAACATATAATAGAATCCAATAAAAAAACAACATTGTGCAATAAACAGGTAACAGGTAACATGGTGTGACATCTCGGTATCTGTACATAGTTATTTACTAGGGCTGTCTTAAATACATTAAAAAAATATCGAAGTTTTCGATTTTTTTTTTTTTACTTCGATTTGTGTGTGTGTGTGTGTGAGAACTACCCATCCCAGTTAGGACAGCCGAATCCCGTCCAATCTTTCGCCGTCGACTAAAGACTCACTTCTTCAACCATTATCTGAAATGATTTAAAAAAGAATCTAACCGTGACTAACCTTACTGTCATGCACTTTTCCTAATAAACTAACCTACACTGTAACACGCAACACTTTGATAAACATTGTTACTCAGCTGATAGAGTTGTACCCTTCTTGCTGTCTTGTCGTACAGAACTTGTAAGTCGCTTTGGATAAAAGCGTCAGCTAAATGACTAAATGTAAATGTGTGTGTGTGTGTGTGCGTGCGCGCATGGGGCCATTGGGTGGGGCCGGGGGACAAATACACTGGAGGAAAGTAACCCAGCTCAGCACTGCCCAAATTATATCATCACTATTGCCTGTTTGAAGGATATCATCCTCAAATACATATACACCTACATGCCTTGTAGAATTCCACACATAAGAAAGAAAGATACTGGGATGAATAAACAAAATAGGAAATAAAATTTAGATAAGGTGCTACTGAGATGTTTTGGTGAGTTCTTTGTTTTTTTGTGGAAGTTGCCCTTCTTAAAAATGCATGAACATTCACTGATAATTGGTCTGTAGTGGAGTCTACAAGGTCTACATTGCCGGACCATGTAGAATCCGGACCTTGTAGACTGACATAATTCTGTGCATAGTTTAGTCTACACAGGCCATATTTCAAATAATCAAAATCTTACTTCATTCATCTTAAACATTCTTGATTTGGGGGATTGGTAGTTCCCATGAAATCTGAAGTTGTTCAAACGACATCAGCGATCCACCTTGAATTAAATCACACAGCCGAGTGAAACCTTGTTGGCTCAGTCACGAAAGGGGCTACTTAATTAATTAATCCAACCCACTTTATTTATAGAGCACATTTAAAAACAACAAAGTTTATGAAAGTGCTGTACAAGTCCCACAACATAAGATAAAAAATAATATATATTTTTTTTCTCTCGAAGCTTCGAATTAAAATCGAAGCTCGGCCCCGAAGCTTCGATTGCCAAAAAAAGCTTTGAAGGTCAGCCCTATTATTTACAGAGCATATAGGACATGCTAGGTAGCTTTGGTAGTGCAATACACTGTTCCTGTTATTCTAATTTAAAGTGGCCTTTCCTTTTGGCCATAAGTGTGCGGCATGAGTGTGTGCCCGCTCATGTTAAAGTGTTAAGTGGCTGCTAGTGTGTGAGCGTGCACAGCGTGCGTGTCGTGTGTGTGTTCATGTGTGTTTGTGTGTGGGTAGTTCAGTGTTCTGTGGCACTCAGTGTTCATTGTTCAGGGCTCTGATGGCCTGGGGGAAGAAGCTGAGCCTAAGCCGCTCTGTCCTAGTAGCTGGGGTTCGCAGGCGTCTGCCTGACCTCAGCAGCTGGAACAGGCTGTTATTGGGGTGGTGAGGGTCTTTCATATTTTGTTTTCCATTAAGAATTACCATGTGATATTTAATTTTACCTTTTTAACCTCTTAAGCCCTAGCACTATTTTCTGAAAATCCACCTAAAAATACATACCTAAGTAAATGGAAGATTGCTCCACTTCTACAAAGTCCATTTGCATGTTCTTATCTAGTATCTAGGGACATCTATGGATCTCAGTGAATGTATTCCCAGTGTCAGAAATATTGTCCGTTACTAGGCTTGAGTAAATTGTATGGGTGTAACGATGCATCGATTAATAAAAATGCATCGATTCTAATGTGATGATTCAACTGCATCGATTTGAAAATGTTAGAATCGATTATAATAGAAATGAATCGAAATAAAAAAAAATACATTTTTTTTTTAATGTTTTTTTTTTGTGTGTATTGTTTTTATTGACCTATAGTCCATTCATGCTGAGTGAATCAGTTCCCCCAGCCACATTTGTGTATACTTTTTTTTGGGGAATTAACTGATAGAAAATTTATCGAAAATTAATCTAATTGTGGTCAAATGAAGAGATTTCATGATGCATTGAATCGTTGCCTGAATAATCGTAATCGAAATTAATCGGTGAGGTCGCATCGTTACACCCCTAGTCAATTGTGATGAACCAAAGTAGGGATGAGTTTGAATTTTCGAATAGTCGTGCCAGTCTCATGTCGGAGTCAAAAGATTATTAATTAAATTATATTATTATTGTCATTTTTATATTTAGAGGCAGCCTAATTTTCATAGCCTAATTGATCTAAAATATGCACATGCTACTGTTTCTGTTTGTTTATTAAAACCGGTAGATGGGCCAATGCAATGCTGTTATTATAGGCTACGATGGTGAATGTTGTCATTTTGATTTGTCGGTCAGCTGAGCCGATCAACGTTCTGAAGGATTATCTGATTGCCTATTTCTATTAAAAAATAATAACTGAATTTAACTTAAACTAAACATTTTAACTGAATTTAAACTGAAATATAAAATAACTTTATTTTTAGGGCGAGGGGGGGTTTGAATGTTCAAATATTCGGTCTTAACACATTGAGTGCCATGCCCCTTTGACCATTATGGCCGTTCCGTGCCAGCGCTGAAGTCAATGGGAGGTCGGGGAAATTTCCGAAGGCTTAAACTATATCTTAAATTATGGCTATGGCTAGGGCTGGGCGATATGACCAAAAACGTTATCGCGATAAAATTATAAAATTATTTTCATATAATTCGATATCAATAATTATCGTCGATATAATGTCTGTCAAGTTTAATTAACTTCTTATGCTGCTGCGAATGTCTCGAGTCGAGTTGATGTCGTCATCAGTCCGCGCACGTTAGCAGTTAGCCGACAAGCGAGTATCTCATGACAATGTAATAAATATGACACTAAAATACTCTCTTTTCCGCCACAATATATTGAAACGACGTCCACTGTATACCCCACACTACTATAAACGTGGCCTCAGAATTCACGCCACACACATACTCGGCACGTAAATATATAAAACAGCGCCGTGCAAGCTAGTTATCCTAGCCAGCCTGTTGTTTCTAAGCGTGTATTCCATGACAATGTGCCAAATATGACACTAAAATACTCTCTTCCGCCACAATATATTGAAACGACGTCCACTGTATACCCCACACTACTATAAACGTGGCCTCAGAATTCACGCCACACACATACTCGGCACGTAAATATATAAAACAGCGCCGTGCAAGCTAATTAGCCTAGCAAGCCTTGTTGTTGAGTGAGTCCTACCTCTGGGTCTCCTTCCGGGTCTCCTTCGCTCTCGGCCATCTCCTTCACTGATTGGTTGTTAGTGCGTGTGCTCATATCCAAGCTTGGAAAATCGATATATCGAAACTTTGCGACCACGTTTCATGTTTATTTCGAGAAAATAATTTATTGCGATAGTTATCGTTATCGTTTTATCGCCCAGCCCTAGCTATGGGTCTAAAACACCCCTTGCTTATCAATGACTTGCTTGCAGTCAACATGTACGAAACGGATTGTTTTTTCATTGGTACATTTCCGTTTTACACCGTTTTGAATATGAGTATAGTTTTGGAGAGTTCTAGTAATTCCAGAGAAATTCCGCGATAATAGCTCTTTAGTGGAATACACAAAACACGTTGTAATTTTTCGGCTGATTTATGAATCGTTTTCAAATAAACGCTAGATTATCGATAGTATATGTGTACTTATGCACGCTAGAGAAGCGGGCTGAAAAATCTATTATCCATGACCTGGTCAGCGCTAACGTCATACACACACACACACACACACACACACACACACACACACACTGCGATGGCTGAGAAAAAAACATCTGATTAACCCAATACTGGTAAAATAGAGTCCTTACCTCACATCAGATGTTCTGCAAAAAGATGAATCCAATTCCCACTGCGCTAGGGCTGCAACTAATGACTATTTTGGTAGTCGACTAATCTGTCTTATTTTTTTTGATTAGTCGACTAATCGAAAAACAATTATATAAAAAAAATATATACCGGTATATATATATAATCTTTTTCTTTTATATATATATTTTTTTGCACTACCTATCTTTGTGAAAGTGGCTTCTCAGCTCTGGTCCAGCTGAAGACAGAGCAGAGGAACAGATTGGACATTGAGCATGACCTCAGAGTTGCTTTGAGACTCTTGTCAGGACCAAACAACATCCCCAGTGTTACAAAGGGTCAGATTAAACTGAATATATATATTTATTACTTGAGATACCTTGCATAATATTTGTATATCGTCTGATATCCCTTGTATATTCTTTGTATATATACACAGAATATCCCTTTACCTAGGTACAAGCCAGACCATAATATTCGTTCTCCTATTGGACAGCGACCCCTAGGCGCCAACGGCCATACCCCCAATGGCAAGTTCAAAGACACCGCCAAGGCATGTCTCAACATGTCCAGGTTTGCGCAGTAATACAAGACAGAACTGAGGTTGGCACTAGATAATTCACCTTACGTATAAATACGGCGCAGGTGGAAAGCAGCAGCAGCAGTTCATTCAGTTCATCATTCGTTCAAAGTATCAGTTCGTTCATTACTAGTAAAGCCTTCACCACGAGTCAACGACCAAGTGAAGTGAGCAACTTTGCGTCTAAATAGAGCACTTATAACATGTGCGAATAGGATAGTAAAAGTGTTTAGTGAAATAACGTCAAGTTCGACCTAGTTAAGTGTGAAGGATAGTGCACAGGAGAATCTACACCGGCGAATGCAGAGCCTTTTCCGGCTGGATTATATTGCTTTGGTACCGTGGCTGCTGGAGCAGAGAACCGTCTACCCCACTATAGTGTGGGATCTACCCAGTGAGGAGCATCCATCGAGCCCGCCTCTAGGACCAGAGGCTGGCTAGCTTTCATCCATGCTGTCGAGCCTACTTGGATTATAGCTGTTGCTTTGTCTGCCGATCAAGGGGAGTACATGTGTCGACTCCCGTAGCTGGAGCTTCTTTATTCTTCGTTGACCCAGACTTTGCTCCCGAACATTCCTCTACCCTGCCGGCTTACAACCGGAGGGAACCCCCTAGTGTCTCCAGCTGACTACTAGTGTGCCTTATGTAATTGCTTATGCTACAGGTGGCGTCAGTTATACCCATCTTACTATTCTCATGGACTTACGCTCTTGACCTACTTTAAGTGTTCTTCGCCTTACAAGCGCAATCATAATTCTCAATCTGTAACCTACCGTTGCTGCTCTAATAATAAATACCTCTAACTAGAACTTTCTTTGTCATTGCCGTATTCTTGTGTGGGGTGTTCACCAGATATATCATGTACTGTATGGCCAGTAATTAAAGTACATAACTAAGTAGTGGTTTAATAATACCATACTCTCAATACAGTCAGGGAATTGTACCCCTCAGTTACACCCAGTTATCCCATTAGTTCCCCCAAACTTACTGTCGGTCTGTTATGTTAAGCTAAGAAGTCTTCAGCTGGCTGGACCAGAGCTGAGAAGCCACTTTCACAAAGATAGGTAGTGCAAAAAAAAATATAATAATTATTATAATAATTTTGTATTTCTTTTAATTACTAATCGACGCAACAATTCCTCGTCGACGATTTTTTATAATCGACTTAGTCGATTATGTCGACTAATCGTTGCAGCCCTACACTGCGCCACTTAGCCGCCCTAAATGTCCATAATTTAATAAGATATAACAGTCCATTTAATGTTTTTAAGTGCTGCAACTCAGAAATACAGTTCAATTTTACACTATTTTTCAAATAATATTGTGACAAAATAAAAATACACATTTCAAGTGTAAACAAACAATATACAGCTAGCTACTACTGACATTATCATAATGTAAGTAGCCTAGCTATATCTATTCTATTGTGATGAAATATAGTAATGCATAATTTAGGCACCTTTAGTTTAGTTTATAAAGGACAGAGTGTACGGACAATCATTTGCATTAAACAAATAGATGGGAGCACCAGATTTAGCAAGAAGCTATCATTTCTAGTCCTGTGTACCTTATGTACTGCAACGTTACATAGCTATTTCATCACAATAGTGTCAGTGATTAGCCTTGCCCTCTAGCTGTATCTATTGTGATCACCAGGGATCATCGTTAGAGAGCTGGTGTGTATGGGGCTGCGGCACTGCAGATATACCCTACTCTGTTTTGAAGCACAGTGTTTTTCTGTGTTCCTGACATGGCTTTTGGAGAGTGATCTTCGCATGTGTTTTGTGAGTCCAGTCCACGGCATGTTGACAGAATTAGCAAAACACCTTATCGCCGGTCATATACAAGTCATTAGGATACTGCGCTGCTCTGAATTTAAAGCTTAGTGTGGAATTTCTTTCGACGTTAACGTTAACACCGAAGCCGCTAGACTCTTGGAAATTGCTGCGTGTTGTGTGTAACACGCTGTAGCATCCCCGGTCATGTTCGCGTTGCACCAAACGTTCCACGTTCTCCCAAACACGGAATTTCAGTCCAGATTAGGGCAAATTCTGCAATATTCCACGTTTACAGCTGATTCCATTTTATTCCGCAATTCCGTGAACGCGGATTTCATATGGCTCTAGGTATGTATTTTAGGTGGATTTTTAGAAAATAGGGCTCGGGCCTAAGAGGTTAATAATAATAATAATAATCTTCATTTATATAGCACCTTTCATACACGGAGTGCAGCTCAAAGTGCTTAACAGAGACATGTCTTCTTTAAACAAGCCAAAAAAAAAATATATATATATATACATAGTAACACAGTAAGTCAAGAAAAAACAAGAATACCATAAGCTCAAAATAAATGCATGCATGCATGCAACACTCCCAGACGTACCCCACGCGAAGGTAAGGAAAAACTCACTAAAACCTAACAATAGGAAAAAATGCTCCACAGGCAGTGTGGAGGAGAGAAACCTTAGAAGGGCCAATTCAAGGGGGGATCTCCCTTCTTAGATGTCGGTGATAATAGTGTTGCATGTTGCATTAAAAAGAGGCGAACAGCTGGTAAGCATGCACCCATGTGTGTAGTGAAACACAGATGAGTGCAGATTAGTTAAGAAGTTAAACACTACAGCAAGGAACTATTTAATTAGCTGAAAAATATGTATATTTCTTCGATATGTACAGTATAACATCCATACCCAAGTGATGAGTTAGCTTTGCATCGATGACCCTCCATGCAAGGACATTTATTTTGATGCAATCTACAAGGTGTGCAAATCGGGCTATCACATGATTGTCTAATCATTGGGAAAATGGGAGTAGTTCAGGAACAGAATGGCCCTCTACACCGCTGAATGGACAGGCTGCTGAGTAGTTCAGGAACAGAATGGCCCTCTACACCGCTGAATGGACAGGCTGCTGAGTAGTTCAGGAACAGAATGGCCCTCTACACCGCTGAATGGACAGGCTGCTGAGTAGTTCAGGAACAGAATGGCCCTCTACACCGCTGAATGGACAGGCTGCTGAGTAGTTCAGGAACAGAATGGCCCTCTACACCGCTGAATGGACAGGCTGCTGAGTAGTTCAGGAACAGAATGGCCCTCTACACCGCTGAATGGACAGGCTGCTGAGTAGTTCAGGAACAGAATGGCCCTCTACACCGCTGAATGGACAGGCTGCTGAGTAGTTCAGGAACAGAATGGCCCTCTACACCGCTGAATGGACAGGCTGCTGAGTAGTTCAGGAACAGAATGGCCCTCTACACCGCTGAATGGACAGGCTGCTGAGTAGTTCAGGAACAGAATGGCCCTCTACACCGCTGAATGGACAGGCTGCTGAGTAGTTCAGGAACAGAATGGCCCTCTACACCGCTGAATGGACAGGCTGCTGAGTAGTTCAGGAACAGAATGGCCCTCTACACCGCTGAATGGACAGGCTGCTGATGTCTCGAGCAGAAGGAGCCTCTACACAGTACAGCTGAATCAACAGGCTGCTGATGGGGGGGGGGGGGAAGTATGCAGAAATAATGACAACTCTTATTTATGTCATCCAGTTAAATGTTGCATGTGACGGTAACAGTGGAGAGATTGTTAGGAATTGGCCGAGGTCTGCACTCTACGGAGTGCATTCTTCTGTGATTGTTATTTGTAAAGTGGTCAATCACTGAAGACTGTGACCAGTGAGATTGCTGGAGGCAGGTGAACGAGTTAGAAAAAGCTAAATGTGCAGCATACCACCAAGAAGAGCAGAATGACACGACATGATGGATATTATAGCAGACCTCCTAAAGAACCCGGTCCTTTTTCGCTGCGACCAGCAGCACTATAGGTCACTCTCGATTGGTTGGTTAGTCGGCTGAAAAATAATTTCCACCCTCTAGCTGCCACAGGTTTCACCCTAGGAGGCTGAAATTTGGCATGGAGGTAAAGTGTGTGTGTGTGCTCATGCCAATTGGCTAAAAGGGGGTGTGATAACGGGAGTGGCCTATCGCAAAAAGGTTGCAGCTATTGCAAATCTGTGCTTGTTGAGAATAAATGTTAACCCTGTTTCTGTCTCTGAACTACATGTGTTTTCCTCTCCTCTCCAGGTGCTACTCCAGTATAGGGAAGGTCCAGGATGCATTCATCTCCTACCGCCAGTCCATTGATAAGTCGGAGGCCAGCGCTGACACCTGGTGCTCCATAGGGTAAGAACTGATACTCCTTTAACTAATGCATTAATCAGAGTAACTTCCATATGTAGTTGACACAGGGAGAGAGGAGGGAGAGCTGAAAAAAGTACATAATTTTAATTTATAATTTGATTGCATGTCTTGAATGCAAAACCATTTTATTTAAACTAAAGAGTACTTGCATATGCTATAGAAAAACTGAATGGAGTAACAAGTACAATGTAGTCTTTGAAATGTAGTGGAATAAAACATACCTTGTATAGTACTTGAGTAAAAGTACTTAGTTTCCACCCTTGTTTTGTTGCAATATGGTTCCCAGGTGGTTGTTGATCTGGGGCCCATGGCCTCATGGGGGATGTAGTCTCTGCACTGCAATAGGTGACGAAGGGAGAGGGTGGGTTAGAGAGTGAGGGTGGGTTAGAGAGTGAGGGTGGGTTAGAGAGTGCGGGTGGGTTAGAGAGTGCGGGTGGGTTAGAGAGAGAGGGTGTGTTAGAGAGAGTGGGTGGGTTAGAGAGAGAGGGTGGGTTAGAGAGAGAGAGAGAGAGGGGGGGGATCTAGAGATGGATGAGAAGAGTGGGTATACTATCTACACACTGACTTGTAATATACCCCAAAGGACGGTCACAATCGCTCAGTCTGCAGACGCCTTAATCAGGCGTCGTTCTCATAGGCCTCTCACACGGGATCCGTGCCGGTTCCCCAATATCATTTTGAACTGGCCGGCGTATTCAGACTCTAAATTGATTGGTTCCGAACCTGAAAAGTTGGTTCTCAGCTGGGAAAAGGATGTTTTTCCTTGCGAACCGTGGCATCATCAGTGGGTGTCAGGTTGTGTCATATTCTAGGCTGTGAGAACAGAGAGTAACTCCCAGGGCACATAGCACACAAATGAACATGGACGGACGGGCGGCTACCGCTTCACTTCCGCTCCCATGTTAACGGACGCTACTGTGCACACTGGCCGCAAGCGGGAGCGCGCATCGTGGGCGGCTCCCGGGCGGCAAGCTATCTTTTCCGCTCTGGTTGGATTCGAGGCGGCGCGCGAGGCGTGCGCCACGTGACTGATTGATTGGACATTTTATTAACAGATTGCAGAATGGCTACAATACAGCTCTCTTTTTCTCTCTCTTTATTCTCCCTGCCTTTTCTTTCTTTCTTTCTTTCTCTCTCCAGTCTCTTTCTCCCCCTCTCTTTCTTTCTTTCTCGTTTTCTCTCTAGGGAGAGAGAGAGAGAGAGGGAGAGAGGGAGAGCGAGAAAGGAGAGAGAGAGAGAAGGAGAGCGAGAAGGAGAGAGAGAGGGGAGAGGGAGAGCGAGAAAGGAGAGAGAGAGAGGGAGAGGGAGAGCGAGAGAGAAGGAGAGAGAGAGAGAGAGAGAGCTCGTGCTGCTGCTGGTTCCGCTGCAGCGCGCTCTGAAGTCGGACTCTCTGTGTCTGGCCAGGCGTGTGATCCCGCTAGGAACCCGCGCGCGCGTTGTATGTGCCCGAGCCGTGAGAATGAAGGAGATGAAGGCAGCGACTGACGACAATGTCCAAGTCAATGGAAAGAAATAATTTGCAGTGGTCTGCCGAGTTACAATTCGATTGTATGAACTAAGCAGGTGAAATGTTGGCTGGTCAAGTATTTAAAGATCGCTATTGTCTATGACTAGCTGCTGCAGAGTAGACACACAAGCCACACAATACCTTTTGAGAGGCGATACAAATGATAGTGAATCTTGATAAACATGGATATGATTTTATCAAGCCATTATTTGACACTTCACAGCCCCTTTAGTGCCAGTTTCTTTATTGTTCATGCAGTTATATTGAGAAGTATCTTCCTTGTGTTGGTTTTATTGTGTTAAGATTGATCACAATGATGGCAGGTAGTATGCAGCTGCTTGATTATTAAAAAAAGAAAATATATTAACATTTAGCTTTTATTTAACTTTTCATACAGTATATTGGATCAGTTCTTTGTATTGGCTGATACTCGTCTTTAGACAGTGGTGTCAGTCCCTCCCTATTAACAATGCATGAATGGAGTTCACTTCACACATACATTCATTCACAAAAAAACAATGCAGGGAAAACAATTGAACAGATAGACCAATTGTTTAGTCGAGAACATCATTCGATGACTAAGAATGTCCTTATTCGGGGACACCTCCCCCCCCCCCTCCTCCTCCACGCTCCAGGGTGCTCTACCAGCAGCAGAGCCAGCCCATGGACGCACTGCAGGCCTACATCTGTGCCGTTCAGCTTGACCACAGCCACGCGGCAGCCTGGATGGACCTGGGCACACTCTACGAGTCCTGCGGGCAGCCGCACGACGCCATCAAGTGCTACATCAACGCCACACGCAGCAAGGCCTGCCTCAACACCGCCGCGCTCACGCAGCGCATCAAACTCCTGCAGGTAGGACTGGGCCCGGGCGCCGTCACGCTGGATGTTGTGCCATATGTACGTATGTGCGCGTTACCCGTGTTGTGTTTGTGTATATAATGGCAAGGCTTGTCAATGCCATTGACTTCTATTGTGCTGATTGTGATTTATATTCTGTCATTTTTGAGTTTTTGATCATTGAGATATGAATAGTGATTCATATTGGCGTGTTTGAGCACATTTTCTCACCTGTAATCGTAAGGCATAACTTCATGGCATTGTACATTTCTTTTGAGTAATATAATTTTTTTTCTTTTCTTTTTATACTTTTGTGTATAGTAAAGTCCTAATACGACACCTTTTATAGCTGCTCAGCGATTAGGTGCCACAGATCAGATCACTGAAGTCTGTCTCTTACACGGTTTCTCCTAGGCTCAGTTGTGTAACCTACAGCCAGGTAGTCTGCAGAATAAGAATAAATTGCTTCCTAGTATTGAGGAGGCGTGGAGCCTGCCCATCCCCGCTGAGCTCACATCCAGGCAGGGGGCCCTGAACACGGCACAGGCACAGCAGGTGAGACACCAGAACAGACCAGAGAGACCTGCCGAAAACTAACCCTTTCTTACTAAAGAGAACACAACTAAGGCCCTGCTCCAATACTTTCAAATGTGTTGATTTATTATTTTTTATTTATTTTAGCTTACCATTCACGTTTCTATTCCATAGTTTAGTAAGAAAAGTAAGGATGCCGTTTGAAAGACTTGGAACTGGGCCTGTGATATTATTCAAAGTCTTAATGAGCAGTATGGTGGGTAACCTTCATAGTTTTCCTTTTTGTCACCTCACCAAGTAGAGAAGAAATAACTAGGCAATGTTATTCCCCACTTTTAGTTCCTCACAACTCCTCTCTATTCAATATGCCAAGAATGAGTGGTCTTATGCTACTGCTATCATTGTAAGTCATGTTGTGGGCCGCTTTGAAAGTGCCACGTCATGTTTCCCTGCTAAGCTACAAATGCATGTTTCAATGGCTGTACACTTGAGTAACGTGGAATACAACCCGAGTCATGTACCGGCACCCCCCGTGTCTGTCTCCCGGGTGACCCTTTGACATCGGAACTGTTTTTGAATGAAAAGTTTTGATGCCAAACGGAGGTGACAGATGTTTTAGTTTTTCACCCGTCACATCCAATCCATCATCATTCCTCCAACCGACCGACCAACCCAGAACACACACATGAGCAACTCACCCAACCATAGTCATGATTTACAGTGACTTGACTTGTTTGGATCCCACATAAACGGTTGTCAAGACATCTTATTTACACGATAATCTTAATTACTACCCGATTTTAGGAGAATACCTGTTAAGCGTTTTACGTGTTTAGCGGTAGGATTATGTTACACTAACACGTCTGCTTCCGTGCACTCTTGCATTCTGCCGTTATTGATTTGAATACACTAAACCTCCTCCTCTGCTGGAGGCTACAAGCAATAAACTGCAGTGATGTTTGCCTCTTAAGGTATTTCAGTCATGTTGCGGTGCTGCAAGTGATTCCAATACAGAGACTTGACGGGTATAACAACGGCATTAGCTAGCTATACACGCGCATGACTCGACACACTGGGTGTTGCAAGTGCTACGTTAATACACCTCTGAAACGGGCTCATTGTGGTCACAGTGTGTACTGCCCTGCAGAAGCTAACCGCAGTAACTACCCAAACTGAGGAAAAATGCCTTTGAAGTTATTTGACTAGGTAGTGATTTTGTAGTTACTGCAATTCTTATCTTCTCTATACCATTTTTCTCTAAAACAGCAAGATTGAACTCTGAAACTTTGTCACAAGATAAAACGGATATTAAGAAGTTAAACTTCACTTAACTAAATATTTGAAAAGAATTGTAGTTACTGCGGCTAGCTTCTGCAGGGCAGTATACATGTCTAAACAGCCCTCCAATAAAGGGACCAATGTTACATTATTACACTTCTTAATCACAGTTTGAATACTCAGTGTGACTACAGATATATGACCTTAATCGAAGAACCATAATTAGATTATGGTGTTTTGTTTTAATCTGCGTATTCTCGCAGCTTCATTAAGATTAGAATATTGCGTGAATGCGTGTGCATGTAAATGTTGTCGTATACAGTATGTGCACAGAAATGTGTGGTTTCGAGTTGTGCCTGTCTCTCTTGCATTCGCCTAACATGTAAATCGGGCACAGTAAGAGACGTAATATCCCAACGTACCACAGTGAATTCATTACACAGGTTGATTTTCAAAAGAGGTTTTCTCTATACCTTAGTCACGTGTCTATCCCTATACGCTGTAACTCTGTGTCGGTCCTCCAGGCGTGTAAGGGAGAGGCAGGCCAGGCCTCCAGCAGTCACACAGACCCACAGGCCAGCCCTGCCAAGAGGAAGCGCACAGACAGCCCAGCAAAGGTACTGCTCAGAACCCTCAAACCACCGGACTAAAACCAAACTGGACCGCAGCAGCATATCTTTTCACACTACCCTTCCCAGAACAACTGAGTGCAGCTCTACTTGGTGCAGATTGGTTGATGTTTTTGAAACTGCTTTTAGTTGGCTCTATTGATGATCCTGTATGTTTCTCTCTTTGTGTCACAGGGTACAACAGATGCGTGGGCGACCAGCCCGGTGCAACAGCAGATCCCTAACTGGTACCTGACGCCCCAGAAACTCCAGGTATGAAACCGTCCAGTCCAATAAGCAAGTCTCTTTAAGTAGACCGTCTTTGCAAGTGTAATATTGGATACTATTTGTTTATTCAGCTACATTACTGGGCCTGAACGGTTTGAGTTGTTGTGACCAGCGCCACATTACTGGGCCTCTCTGTCTTCACAGCTCCTGGACCACTTGAGGACCAACCGGGCCGGCCTGAAACCCCCCCAGGTGCAGATGATGGAGCAGCTGGAGAATCAGTTCTCACTCATGCAGCAGCACCAACAGCAGGTACACTCTCTCTCACTCTCTCCCCCCCTCTCTCTCTCTCTCCCCCCTCTCTCTCTCCCCCCGTCTCTCTCACTCCCCCCTCCCCCTCTTGCTCTCTCTCTCCCCTCCTCTCTCTCCCCCCTCTCTCTCTCTCCCTCCCTCTCTCTCTCTCTCTCTCTCCCCCCTCCCCCTCTTGCTCTCTCTCTCCCCTCCTCTCTCTCCCCCCCTCTCTCTCTCCCCCTCCCCCTCTTGCTCTCTCTCTCCCCTCCTCTCTCTCCCCCCCTCTCTCTCTCCCTCTCTCCCTCTCCCCCCTCTCTCTCTCCCCCCTCCCCCTCTTGCTCTCTCTCTCCCCCCTCTCGCTCTCTCTCCCCCCTCTCCCTCTCCCCCCCCCTCTCTCTCTCCCCTCTCTCTCTCTATCTCGCTCTCTATCTCTCCCCTCTGTCTCTTTCTCTCTCTCTCCCTCTCCTCTCTATCTCTCTCCCCTCTGTCTCTCTCTCCCTCTCCCCCCTCTCTATCTCTCTCTCTCTCTCTCTCTCTCTCTCTCTCTCGCTCTCGCTCTCGCTCTCTCACACACGCACCTTGATTACACAGAACACTGATTATTGTATTCCTAAAAAGCCCCAGTGATTATTTGTTAGCCTAAATACTTTGGCATACAGTTGGCAGCACATTATGGCAGGTGTTACACATTTTAAAAACGTGCCTCCACTCCTCTCCTTCTCCACCCTCCTCTTCTCCCCTCCTCTTCCTCTCCTCTTTTCTCCTCTTCTCTTCCTCTCCTCTCCTCTTTTCACCTTCTCTTCCTCTCTTCTCTCTGCTCTCTTCTCTTCTTCTCCTCTCCCCTCCTCTTCCTCTCTTCTCTCCTTCTCTCTGCTCTTCTTTTCCTCTTCCTCTCTTCTCCTCCTCATTCTCTTCCTCTCTCCTCTCCTCCTTCTCTCTGCTCTCCTCCTTCTCTCTGCTCTTCTTCTTCTCCTCTCCCCTCCTCTTCCTCTCTTCTCCTCCCCTCCTCTTCCTCTCTTCTCTCCTCCTTCTCTCTTCTCCTCCCCTCCTCTTCCTCTCTTCTCTCCTCCTTCTCTCTGCTCTCCCCTCCTCTTCCCCTCTGCTCTCCTCAGATGAGGCAGCAGGCCGCGGGACAGTTGCGGCCCGGCCTCCCCAACGGCCCGTCGGCCGACCCCTCCCACCCCCACGCCGCCCTCTCCCGCGCCTCCCCCCTCAATCACGCAGCCGTCCGGCCCCCTTGCACCGCTCAGCCCAACGGACCCCGTGCCGCGCCCAGCCCGGCGGGGCAGCCGGGCCACTCGGACGCTGCCGGCTCCCTGGGCAACAATCACACCCTGGGCCCGGGAGGGGGGGGCGGCGGCGCGAGCAACGGAAACGTGCCTTACCTGCAGCAGAACTCTCTACCTCACAACTGCACAGCCACCAGTCACCCCAGCAGCAGCCCCGGTCACGCAGACGAGGCCTGGAGGGGTCAGCAGCGCAACGTCACCACTCAGGTTCAGTCATTCAGTCAATCTTTTATTTGATTTCCAGAGATAATTGAGAGCAGGCCCTCCATTTACAATGACGTCGAGGGGACCAACACATAATACAAAAACGGAAAAATGTCGATCAATTACTAAATTCAAAACGATCAAAACAATTACAGACTGAGGTGAAATGGTTGGCCATTATAGATTTAAAGTATTGAGTCTTAAGGTGCTTTGCAAAACATTCCACATCGCGACAAATTCCTTGTAACGGCACGGGCACACTGCTGACGAATGAACACGGACGGACGGACGGACGGGTGGCTGCCTCTTCACTTCCGCTCCCATGTTAACGGACGATAGTAGGCACACTGGCCGCGAGCGGGAGCGCGCCTCGCGAGCGGCAAGCTATCTTTTCGCTTCAATCCTGTTCGAGGCGGCGCGCCACGCGCAAACTCTAGTCTGTGGTCTGTAGAATGCTCTGTTGAATGTGCATTCCTCCCTGCGCGCCGCACGCTTATATAGTCCCGGGGGGAGGTGTGTGCCGTGCCGAGGGAGCCGCGAGGGTGTGTGCCGAGGGAGCCGCGCGTGAAATTCATTCGTCAGCAGTGTGCCCGTGCCGTAAGTGAAAACGACTTGGCATGCAATAAAGACTGATTCTGAGTCTAACATGTTGGACACGGTTTGAATTTACATGATTTTCTTCCGTCAGTTTTGATTGATTATCCTGTCATTAATTTAGTTCCACTGTATATTACAGTCATCCCCTCACCCCGCGGGGTTCATGATCTTTGTTGGATTCACAGGTTCTTGAGTGAGTGGTTGTACTAAGTTAGCTGACCGTCTGTCAGATTATAGTGCCTCATCTCCTGCCCTCTTGTCCGTCCACAGGGGCTTCATAAAGGGCCAGGTTCCCATTCGGCAGGTCCCAATGGAGAGCCTCCTCCCTCCTCCCCTCGGACCTCACTCCCTCCCTCTGCCCCCGGTGCTCTCAGTCAGGCTGGACATTCCTCTGGGCCCTGCACCGCCTCCTCCTCCGCCTCCTCCCTGTCCCCCACGTCCCCCCAGACCACCCCCAACCACCTGTCCTCGCCCCCGCACTCCACCACTACCTCAGCGGCCCACACCAAAGACACCGCGCCTTCAGGAAGCAGCAGTGGCCCCGCCGCCGCCAGCGCTACGCCGCCGGGTTCACAGAGCGCCGTCGGGCATTCTGCAGGCACCGCCCCCGCGCCGGGACTGACTAATCACGTCCAGCAGCGGGCGACGGACAGATCGACTAGCCTATCTCAGCCCGGCTCCCCGGCCCCAGGCTCGCTCAGTTCAGACAATCCTCAGCTCTCGGCCTTGCTTAAGGGAAAAGCCAATACTAGTAGTAACGACGACAACAACAACTACAGCAACAGCGGGGGGGCGTCGTCGGAGAAAATCAATAACATCCACCCGGGCGCCCACGGCGCCGCCAAGCCCCTGTCGGAGCACTCGGTGGCCTCCTCGCCCCTCTCAGCCATGTCCACCGCCACCCCATCCCCGCGCTCCGCCGAGCCCCACGCCACCAACAGCCTCTCCTGCCTTAACAGCCCGTTCAACACCAACAGCAGCCAGGGGCCCACGCTCAACGGCAAGGGGCTGGAGGACTCCCGGAGTCCGGTGAAGGTGGAGCCTTCCGGGGGAGCTCACAAACACCCGGTCCCCTCCGGCCTGGCGCCCTGGTCCTCGGTCTCAATCTACCCCAGCTCCAGCGAGGTTCTCAAAGCGTGCAGGTGAGCGGCTGCGCTGTCTTTTGAATGGGATCTTTTTTTACTGTCTGCTATGTGTTGCCTTGTGCATTTTGCTTGTATGATGCTGGGTAGTACCGTTTGTGATTTTGTTTATGGTACTAGTTTTGCATTTGGTTAGAACATTGTCATGGAGATTCTTCATTAGTTTTGTATTTATTTTTGACATGGGATAATCAACTCTGTGTGAGAGGGAGAGCGAGAGAGACCTGTGCTGATTTAAAATGTCTAGTGCAGGTTCAGTGGATTGTTTGCGCTTGCGTTTCCATAGTTTGATTGCCAGTGGTTTGTAGTGGTCCTGTGCGCCTCCTCTCCTCCTCTACACAGTGGTTTGTAGTGGTCCTGTGCGCCTCCTCTCCTCCTCTACACAGTGGTTTGTAGTGGTCCTGTGCGCCTCCTCTCCTCCTCTACACAGTGGTTTGTAGTGGTCCTGTGCGCCTCCTCTCCTCCTCTACACAGTGGTTTGTAGTGGTCCTGTGCGCCTCCTCTCCTCCTCTACACAGTGGTTTGTAGTGGTCCTGTGCGCCTCCTCTCCTCCTCTACACAGTGGTTTGTAGTGGTCCTGTGCGCCTCCTCTCCTCCTCTACACAGTGGTTTGTAGTGGTCCTGTGCGCCTCCTCTCCTCCTCTACACAGTGGTTTGTAGTGGTCCTGTGCGCCTCCTCTCCTCCTCTACACAGTGGTTTGTAGTGGTCCTGTGCGCCTCCTCTCCTCCTCTACACAGTGGTTTGTAGTGGTCCTGTGCGCCTCCTCTCCTCCTCTACACAGTGGTTTGTAGTGGTCCTGTGCGCCTCCTCTCCTCCTCTACACAGTGGTTTGTAGTGGTCCTGTGCGCCTCCTCTCCTCCTCTACACAGTGGTTTGTAGTGGTCCTGTGCGCCTCCTCTCCTCCTCTACACAGTGGTTTGTAGTGGTCCTGTGCGCCTCCTCTCCTCCTCTACACAGTGGTTTGTAGTGGTCCTGTGCGCCTCCTCTCCTCCTCTACACAGTTCCACAGGGCAGCTCACTCTGTTGACCGGATGATTGTTCCAGATGTTGTGAAGAAGCTCCATGTCCGTCAGCGCGGCTGCGGCGTTATTAATGCTTTTTATAAACCTCCAGGTGCAATGAAGTAACCTCGGCCTCATCCCTTTTATGTTCCGTACACTTGTCACTTTCTGTCAAATCACGCACGCTGTGGGCCGCGGAGCGCCGTGCGTACAGAACACAGCAGGCCGCGTGGGGGTATCAAGTGTAGCAGCATGTGCTTTACGAGGGGGAGTGGCTGCCGCTCCCCGCGTGCATTGATTAAGCCGACGCCAGCTTTCACGTCCCAGCAGTGAGAGTGGTTATTATATCAGCGGTGGGAGTACCCCGCGGTACTGGAGTCACGATACGATAATATAGCGATTTTAAACATATTGCGATAACATGTATTCCGATGTACTACCTAATAAGATCAAGTTTTCAGTCTGATCTTCTCACATCAATCAATTTTATTGCACCAAAATGTTATTGTAAAGCAGAAAAAAAGAAGACTGATATTTGGAGTCTGTGTATTGATCAATCAGTATCGACCCCCCCTATTATGTGCCGTTCCTGTGGCTGGAAGCTTCACTTTAGTCCATGTGCGGTGGTGCATCATTGTTGCTCTACGTGTTCATCTTTACCAGGCTGTGGTCAGTTGCCTTCAGTCCCATTGGAAACCTATAGCGTCAAGCGTCCCATTCTGATAATAAATTATGCAAAGCCTGCAAAGCTAGTTCCAGCAGTCGACTCCTGGAAGGACGAGGCCTGGTACTGGGCGTACTTGACCACGGTGGTGTGGGAGCGGCTGCTCTCGCAGCGCCACATCTTCCTGCTGCCACTGGGGGCCCAGTTCTCGTCCGTGGGCTGAGCCAGCTGGGTCCTCACCTCCACCAGGTGGTCCGCGTTGGCCTCCACCAGCGTCTTGTAGGCAGTGGCGGCCGCTGGCGCTGGTGCCTTGTGGGTCGCAGTTCACGTTAATAGGTCGAGTTGAAAATGTAATGCTCTGAGATGCTCTGGAGCAATCTCTCTCGGATCAATCAAATCAAATAATTAACACATGTATGTTGTCATTTTAAACAACTCACCATTCATTCATTATGCATCAGCAGCAGCTAAATTAATGTTATAGTTCACAACACAGCAGCGCGTTTTGAATCGCTAGCCTATTAATTATCGTCTCAGCAAGCACAGTCGATACTTTTTTCCGTAGCCGCATTTCGCGGAGACAGCTAGAGAGAGTGAGAGAGAGAGAGTGAGAGTGAGTGAGTGAGTGAGTGAGTGAGTGAGACGGACATAATCCACTGTTGATGTATTCCAGACCACTGTCTCCAGACTGCATCCGCCATATAGCTTGTTAGCACAACACAAGGACATTTCTTTGTCCATTTTTCCGCGTCAAACAGACTGCAAACTACCTGGCGTTCTATCGCCATGCTCTAAGACAAACTCTAACCTTAACCGTCTAAAGAACTTGCAGTCACGGCACGCTCTGCTGCCTGCATCTCACAACAACACAACTATCTCTCACCAACGGACCAACCTAGGAAGCTAGAATTGGAACATTAGAAATTGGATTCGGCCAATCAGAGATCGTCTCTGTGAAATTCTGCTACGGAAAAAAATACTGGCGTCGGCCAATCAGAGAGCGTCTCCGCGAAATGCGGCTACAGAAATTCTTGATGCTACTGGCTAGACCGCTTCAAATCGCGCCCGGATTCCAACATAATAGTCATATTTCAACGCGTTATGCACTGATTGGCTGTGACGGATACAGCGATCAAACTGTGACGCGCACTCAGAGCGCTATCGCGTCTAGCCCGGGCCGAGAAATACGAAAAAATAAAAAAAACGTCACTTCCTGCTCAGGAAAACTAGTGTTTTTTTATTTTAGATAATAACGTCATATTGTGCATTGGAAATACAAACATACTTAAAATGAGTAAATATTATTCATTTTAAACATGTTTATATTATTTATAGGGCTATAAAACAAAAAACTAAAAAGTTTTATTTTCTTCTTCTCTGATTAAACAGCAGGTGGGTCGGCGCCCTTGCGCCCCTAGTGGCAGAGCCGCCACTGCTTGTAGGGATGGTTACCTTTCACATTTGAACCGATACCGATACCGGTACCCAACGGTACCTTTTTTCGGTACTTTAGTCTCTAAACATTTTATCTACCTACCTCGGTTGTAAAAAATAAATAATCCAAACTTAATATTTAACAAATAAATAATGTATTATTATTACTTTATTATTATTTACATCTTACTAATGTAAAGTATTTTACAACTGATTAAACAAACAATCTAGCAGCAATGAACTACTCTGCTGCTGATTGAGTATTCTAGCAGTTATTTTTGCTCCACCCCCGCTTTGGAGAAGAGTAGACCCGCTCTGCGGTGTGTGTGTGGCTTGTTTACCGACGTCACATCCTCTCTACTCTTTCTGTCCTGAGTTGTGCCGGCTTGCACTGTAGCCCTAGGAGCTAACGTTATGTCCGACGGTTAGCTTAGCTAACGTCAGCTTAAGAATGTCAAATGGGTTACAAATATGTGAAACTATGGAAGGAGTAAGCCGACCGCTAAAAATAAAACCCACCGTGGCAGCGCGAGCACATAGCAAAAGAACGTTTGGAGATAGTGGTGTTTCAAGAGACTGGCTACAGTGATATGATGCTGGGCTGTAGTGATCAGTTGTTCCGTGTGGAGCAAGTATGTAAAAAAGAAAAACAGAAACAACACGTTTGTCATCTGTAGTAAATAAATGAAGCTGGAATCCATTTGTGACCATGAACAGAGCCAGTGTCCCATTGTGTCCCGATTCAATCTCCTCTCTAAAGACGCTCCGTGGCTAGGCTAACAGCCATGTCAGACAGAGCAGATGTGGAAACTGAGCTACACTTTCTAACAACCTGCCCACTACCAAGATAGATATCAGAGACATATACTCCCCAGTCCCAATGAATTGCAAACACCCAAAGAGAGTTTGAAAACATGTATTGTGCCTTAACGTGCGGTTTCGTTTTTGCGGTCAACAAAACGTGACGTCATCGGATTTTTATTTTTTTTTGCACATAGTACCGAAAGTTGGCACCGGTGGATCTCGCGTGAATCGATACTCGGTAGTACCGACGTGTTTCGGTAGGTACCTTTTAAAAGTACCGAATTCGGTACCCATCCCTAGCGTCTTGGTGGCGAAAAGGGTAGGTAGGGGGAGAGGACGGAGAGAGAGAGGGAGGAGAGGACCAAGGGAGTGGGAGGGGAGGCAGAGGACATAGAGAGGGAGGAGAGGATCAAGGGAGTGGGGGGGGGGGGCAAGACGACGGAGAGAGGGAGGAGAGGACCAAGGGAGTGGGAGGGAGGGGGGGGGGGGACAGAGAGAGGGCAGGAAAGGGTCAAGGGAGTAGTAGTGACTGGTGCAGGAGAGGTTGGACACAAAAGGATCACACTAGTCTGCATGTGTCAGCTAGCAGGGCTGTACGTTAACTTTTTTGCACATAGCACTGGTGCTACAGAGGTTGATAGTTTTGTAGCACAGGCCAAAATCTTGTAGCACGAGTATAAAACGTCTCAAAAATCTCTAAAAACAACCACAAGTAGTGCAGTTCATTACTTAAATAGGTATGTGACTGGCAAAGGACATGAATCTTGCATACAGGGCACACAAAATCCAAACTTTAACAAGAAATGCTTTCAGACAAATTCTTTCTTTATTTGCCCAGAATGTAAAACTAAAAAAACAAGGACATAACCATATAACCGATATAACAGAAGCAGTCTGAGACCAGGCAGCGCTGGTGTGGACTCATAATGGGAAAGGTAGAAACCAACCTAGAAACACCTAGAAACCAACATAACAAATAGATATAATGCATACAAACACCTGTACATATTTGTGGAACAAAATAAATAAATTTATTATTATTATTATTATTATTATTATTATAATTATTCAAGTGTGTGTGTGTGCACACGTGTCACAGTTCCAGCATCATGTCTGCTGGCCACTTTTTCAGATCTACACACACACACACACACACACACACACACACACACACACACACACCACCAGAGTGACACGTTCAGCCGAACGCACAATTGGAGGGGGGCTTCCCACCCTCCAGAACATTTACAACAAGGGGGAAGGCTAAGAGAATTATTAAGGACTCGAGCCACCCGAACAACTGCCTCTTTGAACTGCTGCGGTCAGGCAAGCGATACCGGAGTCTTAAGGCGAGCACAGAAAGACTCAGAAGAAGCTTCTATCCCCAGGCCATCAGGCTGCTAAACGAACAATAAACACTATGCAACAACCATCAAATGCACACACACCCACACACGCACTTAAACAAACAACACACTGCAGCACCCACTCTCCACACTTTAGATCACACAAACACACTTTATATTTATTGATAAAGGATTTGCACTACAACTCGTACACCTACTGTAAATTGTACCTAAATTGCACCTCATCCCATTTCTGCCTTGCACTATATAGTATTGTATATTAGTACACTGCATAGTATTGTATATTATATGGTAACTCAGTTACGTCTATTCTGCATCGAACATTGTACATATGTCTATACTGAACACTGTGACCTCATTTTTTTTACTTCTAATTTACATGCTATACTATGTTATTTTATTTCATACTTATCTTGTCTTGCACAGTCTCTGGAGCGTAACAGTAAGAAGCATTTTGTATAAAAGTATTCTGTACTTCTGTATGACAACTATTAAAGAAACTTGAACTTGAAACTTGAACCATTGCATTAATCAGAAGTACAAGGAACTCTGCATGAATGAAAAGTGCTTTATAAATAAAATGAATTATTATTACCTTATTTGCATATTGTCTCATTATTAGATAGATAGATAGATAGATAGATAGATAATTAATACTTTATTGATCCCGGAGGGGAATTTAAGTAGCCATATGATGGAGTTATATCGGCTCCGTTCTTTTTATAGAGTAAAATTAGCGGCTTACATTTAGTGAACGGCATTTCTTCCTTGGCGATGCAATGTCACATTCATTAAGCTTTACCTCACGGAGATCAGCATCATCCGCTCTGGTCGCCTGTTTACTCAGCAAGTGCAAGAGGGTGCTGGCCCGCTCAGGGTTTTGTTTAGCGTTGAAGGCATCCCGGGCAAGAATGTGTCGATGGGACGTATTATGTTTATTAATGTTATCCCTTTTTAGGATATTGTTACCCACGACATAGGGATTCTCTGATCGGATCATTTCCGGAGCCTCCCGGCACCAGTGACAGAATAATAGCTGCGCTTCCTCGTAAAAAAATTGTCACGGAAAATCATTTTTCCACTCTGCGTTATATCTGTACCAGGGGCGTTTTTAGGGTTAGAAAACATTGGGGGCTTCAGCCCAGGGAGGTGGAGGGGGGGGGGGGGGGGGGCTTTTTTTTTTAAGCGCAGAAATACGCAATTTTAGAGTAATTAGAGATGAATACTGAATAACTAGAATCATTAGAGGTTCTCAAAGTGAGGTCCAGGTCCATGAGAGGGATCTGGGCAGTCCCCATAGAAAATTCAAAGTTAACAGGACCAAATCATCAGTTTCTTATTTATTTATTTATTTAGCCAGATAAAACATTGATCTGGTCCAAGAAGCCCCAACAGGAGTACAAATATACATATATATATATAATATATATACATATACTGTACATACATACACATATACACCAATAACAAAATAAAAACACAGTTAAGAATCATACACATAAGCAAATAAACAAACAAACAAACATATGCACAGCCTATGTACAAAATAAATAAACAGTTCATCTCTAGTCTTTACAGTTTTCTTCAATTGCATAAACACTCAAATCAAAAGTATTACACTTATCAAAACCTTACACTCAAGGAGCAAAATATAGGCCCAGATTTGCACCCCTACAATGTCAGCCTCACTTTTTGCAAAACAATACACAGTGATTTGCAAAACACTAAACACACTTGCATTACATTAGACACAGAATGTCAAATTACCACATATGAGCCAATTGGTTAAACACAGCCATCAGATGCACAAACACACCATTGCTTAATTGTAGATACACAATCGGGTTTAAGCACTATAAAAATGCAGCAGGTGAGTTCACCTGTCTTCAACCAAAATGGAAGGAGAGTGAAGTACTGTACACAGAGAACGTGAAAATATACAATACATTCACCAAACACTACACAAGACAACCAATGATGCAGACTGATGAAAATATACATTTTCTCCCATTTTCCCAAATCAGTCAACATGTCAACATGGAGAATCACAACAAAAAATTATCTTGCCAGATCCAGCTAGGCAAAGAGATAATGTCTAGTATTTTCTGTTTAAATTATTAAAAAAAAAAAAATTGTGTTACTGTAATTTTAACCTGTACTGGATACAGTATTTTATGTTTGTCTGATATTTGCTGAGCTTACAGTGTTATGCACATAGTAGCATGAAAACTGGGACATGTATTGTTGTGATTCTCCATGGTGAAATGTTGACTGATTTGGTTATATGGAGAGAACATTTATATTTTCATCAGTCTGCATCATTGATTTGGGTATATGGAGAGAAAATGTAATTTTTTTCATCAGTCTGCATCATTGATTTGGGTATATGTAGATAAATAAATTATATTTTCATCAGTCTACACTGCAGCATTGGTCTTGTGTAGTGTTTGGTGAATTTATTGTATATTTGCACATTCTCTGCGTACTTCACTTACAGTACTCTAATCACTGAGAAGTAGAATTGCTAAATGTGTTTTAGGTTAAGCACAGCAGTGTGTGTAACTGGTTCAAACAGAATTAAGTCATTATGTAACGTGTGTTTCATATGGTAACAAAATTAGTGTATGGTTTTGACAAGTGTTTAATTTAGCAAAGGATCTGAGGTGTTCTGATAATTGTGTGTGTGGTTGTGCTAATTGTGTGTTTTGAAACACCGGGCCCCGTTTTCAAAATCATGCTTAGGCAATCGAAAAAAAAAACTATTGTGTGTTTCATTATATACATATGTTTCAGTCTTCTCATAAAAAAAATATTCGATTTTTGGGTCTTTTCCTGCCTTTGGTCCGCTTTGCATTCACATCTCAAATGAACCGCAGCAGGGTTCACTTGCAAGAGTGAATGAGCTTTCACACCACCCCAAACCAACCGAACTATCCGAGGTTCGATTAAAGCTTATTATAGGACACTGGACATGGGTATGGATGGCTCCAGGTGCTGCTGCGTTAAAGTGCACATCTTCAATATCTGTACTATTTAAAAGCACAGTGCAGGACACACTCAAAGGTTATCGCACCTCAGAGATGGCAGTGGACATGTATGACAGGACAAAGGCCATATGTAATGGCCTTTGGATTGAGGAACATACTACCAGCCAAAGGAGGAAGCAGAAAAGGATGGACGAGTATGTAGTTGAGTCATCTTGTGGCACAAGCTCAGACCTCAGCTCAGGAGATCAGCTGAGACCGAGACTGTTCTATCCAGTCGTCGACAGAATGCTGCAAGAGCTTGAGAGCAGGTTCTCATGAGTTGGATAACAACTTATGAGAGGCATACAGGCATGTTATCCAGCCTCAGACCAGTTTCTCTCAGTGGAATTGCTGCAACCCCTCGCCACACATTACAATATCCAACTATTGCCAGAGGAGATCACAGTTGCAAAGTGTTTCCTGGTCAGGACAGGCAGAGATGCAGTCCCTACTATCCAAAGTGTCTTTTCCCTCCTGGATGATAATAATAATAATAATAATAATGCATTTGATTTATAAGGCGCCTTTCAGGACACTAAAAAAAAAGTCCACAAATCGGTGAATGAAAGAATTATAGGATCAAATGAAAACTACTTACTAAAAATGTTTAAAAGTACTAAAATCCAACAAAAAATACCAAACACTACAAACATTCAGCACAGACAATGGGGATGCTGACATAAAAAAAAAAGTAAAAAAAAAGAAAAAATGTAAACTTTTTTTTTTTTTTAGATCCGGGGCCAGGAGAAAAACATCCGGGGCTAAAGCCCCGGAAGCCCAGGGCTAACGACGCCACTGATCTGTAAATCTTGTTAATCTTCTCCTTTTGTCTCGTTTATATTAACGGTGGTCCCTCTCGGGCTCGTTTGGGGTTTTGATCTTGTACTTCTTTTGTTGGATTTAATACCTTAAAAAAGCGCTTCATTTTGTCGAAGTCACTCAGTGTACATTGAGCTCGCGACTCGCTGGCATATTATTCGCTAGGAATTATGGGATTTGGTGTTTGATATATGGACTCTACGCAGACGGACATTGTTTTTTAATCGCACGAGACTACAACTACCAAGTGGATAGCGTGGCGACGTGGCCCATTCAACTTAACCCATCTCCCGCCAATGACGTGTTACCACGTCATTCCTCGCCATGCGTAATCTGCCAATGACGTCTTACAGCGTCTTTTAGATCAATATTTAAAATTTCTGTCATGGTATTCACATTTCACCCACGGAGTCTTGACTGGTGCTGTAGATCTCTGCTCAACTCTCCAGCGCTTCAATACCGCCACCTGGTGGGTGATCGGCGAGTTGCCAAAACCAGAAGTGGCCGGAAGTGCTTAGGCCGTCCGCTATTCCGTCCGGCCACTCGCTATCGCTGGCGGGACTCTATCCAGACACCGTGCATATCGATCCGTTGCCATAACTCAATAAACAACATGATTGGATGTATATTAGTATTATACAAACCGGAACTGGATCGTCCTAGATCAACATCCCATAATAGCGATCTTTTTGCTCCAGTATCATCCCCCATCGCTACGAGCGGTGTAGTGTACAAGCGGCACGGTGGTGTAGTGGTTAACACTGTCGCCTCACAGCAAGAAGGTCCAGGGTTCGATTCCCGCTTGGGGACCAGGTTTCCATGATGCCAGGTACCCAGGTGGGGTATCTCCCAGGCCTTTCTGTGTGGAGTTTGCATGTTCTCCCCGTGCTCGCAAAGGGTTCCCCCCCCCGATAAGATAAACCCAATGGAAAAACATGCACAACAACGTTGATGCCTGTCTGCTCCCGGCTGCCCTTGGGGGGGAAGGACGACGGGATGGGTTAATCGCAGAGACAAATCGCATCGGCGATCCTAAAAAGACAATGCATGCGTGTGTGTTCCGGTGTGTGTGCTAAACTAACCGCTGTGTGTACCACTAAAACATTGAGTGTCGTTGCATGCCGAATAAAGACCTCTGCAACAGGTCCTGCATTATTATTATTACGAGGAAGCTGCCGTGAGTTTCAGCGTTTTTGATTATTATTAACCATACAAACTGCTCTGATCTATATATCACCCATACTACATGAATCATTTAACGTCGGTCATTGCATTATAAACGATGGGCCATAGTAATGTCAATTTAGCAATACAATTTAAAAAGTTATAGCCCTGCAAAGAAGGTGAACATCTCCATAGACAAATAGTGCTGGCAGAGAGGCTACAAGGATGAATATAAGCTCCGGCAGAGAATGGGTTAATACCGTCACCTTTTTTTTTTTTTTTTTTGCCACACGCACGGGCCATCGCACCAGTGCTAGTGAAGTAAATCCATTCATCGCACAGACTGACGTCAGTGTAGCATGTGCAACATATATCTCGCACTGTACAGCCCTGCCAGCTAGCCTATCACACCAGTCTGCATGTCAGCTAGCCTATCACACCAGTCTGCATGTGTCAACTAGCCTATCACACCAGTCTGCATGTGTCAGCTAGCCTATCACACCAGTCTACATGCGTCAACTCGCCTATCACACCAGTCTGCATGTGTCAACTAGCCTATCACACCAGTCTGCATGTGTCAACTAGCCTATCGCACCAGTCTGCATGTGTCAGCTAGCCTATAACACCAGTCTACATGCGTCAACTCGCCTATCACACCAGTCTGCATGTGTCAACTAGCCTTAGTCTGCATGTGTCAGCTAGCCTATCGCACCCGTCTGCATGCGTCAGCTAGCCTTAGTCTGCATGTGTCAGCTAGCCTATCGCACCCGTCTGCATTTTATTTGTACCCTTTAAATGCCAGTGTTTGTGATGGCATCACAAATTATTGTTAAAAAACAGGCTAGCATATAGACCACTACACTTCCGCGTTACATTGAAATCGGGGAGGAGATAGCGATGTGCGGGCGGGTGTGCGTGGTGTCACAATCCGTGGGCAATCTGCGCATGTGCATGGGGAATAGGTGCTTAAAAATGGGCTTTTTCTCTGCCGATTTAGTTCTGATCGATTTAGGAATGGGTTGCGCCGTGTTCAGGAAACTCAGGCGCATAAAAGTCTATTCGGTCATGTCTCTAGCACCCCCACAGCCGTATCTGCAACCACTTACATCACGGCTCTCATCCACATTCATTCATATGCTCCCTCCGCTCTCTCCTCCCCGATTTCAGAATCCCGGAAGTGTTGCAGTGGTCTATGTATGATTAGCAACAACACAGATTTGTATGGATTTTCAGTTTTTTTGTAATTGATAAATACAATCTTTTATTCAACTTCAGCCCTGATCATAACACCACATATTCATTTTATAATTCGAACCCTTTAAATGCCAGTGTGTGTGATGGCATATATTTGCAATATATCAAATGCAAAGTAGATTTTTCTGGGGGGGATTATTACAGGCTAGCATGTGTCAATGATTAGCAGTTTTTTGTAAGGGTCCCGCCTCCACCAATCACATGCGGCTTTGTGTGTGTGTGAGAGCAAGAGAGAGATAGTTCTCCAACTTGTGTGAGTTGCAGTGATCTCCTGGTTGTTCCCCACCTAGGTTATCTAACTATTGCGCTGGTGCAACTAGAATAATTTTTTTATCATTTGGCCATTTTGCCTGAAATAAGTGCCTGTTGTTCCCCACAAGGGGTCAAATGCATCTAACATGCTTTCCATCCTCGCCATTCCTTTATGCCCACGTCGTGTTAAATTCCGAAATTAACGTTGCGTTAGCGTGAGCTAACTAAGCTAAGCTGATAGGGCGATAGAGAGAGAACAGCAGAGGTCCACTAGGGACTGGGAAGGAGGGGGGGTTACTGCATTCTCGAGATAGCCCCACTAACAGGATATGGCCTGTACTGCACCTTCTGACTCCCAATATGCCTTTTCCAGCCAAAATACAGCGCTGTGATAGGATATTAATATTGGAAAAAAAAGAAAAACAAACCAAAAACAGTGAACAGGAAGTCTATTTGTATTAAAAACAATAGATTGTTTTTCATTTAAATGTCTGGAAGAGATCAAAAATAAAAATGTCAAATGATATTTCCATTGCCTTTTTTTTTGTTGATTTAAATGTTACCGATTGTGTTAAATGGGCATATAATATCGTCTCATATCGATCGATGCCATTGTTGTGTGGCATTAAAGTATCTTGTATCTTGTATCGCAGGCACCTGAATCGAATCGTCTCTTATCGTAGCAGACTTTGTGATATCGGAAAATATTGTATCGTTGTCCAAAGAATCGATATCGTATCGTGATGAAACTGGTGATTCCCACCCCTAGTCTGCATGCGTCAGCTAGCCTATCACACCAGTCTGCATGTGTCGGTTATGAATGAATGAAATCTTTTATTTAAAATGGACACCACAGCTACATTGGACAAGTCACAGTGGATGGACCAGATGTGTTGTTTGCGTGTTTATAGCACAAGTGCTAGTTTTCAACACCAGCCTATCACACCAGTCTGCACACACTACACCAGCCCAGCATCCACATGTGAGCTCTGTTTATCTGCGGTCCAAGAAGGACATGGCTTCAAGTTTCAAGTTTCTTTATTAGGTGTCATACAGAAATACAGGATACTTTTGTATGAAATGCTTCTTTCTGTTTTGCTCCTGAGAGTGTGCTAGGTAAAAATAGATAATAATAAAAAGTATAATAATTGAAAGTCAAGTACTTAAACAAGTGTAAACAAGACAGAAATGTTCAATATACATATGTACAATGCAGAGTAGTTACAATACAATATAAATTGTATATGGTTCCCCCTTGAGGGGGGAGGGTTGTGATTGATCACTCCCTGCTCTCACGTTTGACTGGCTTTAAATTATGCTTAGCAGGGAGTGATTTAGAATCAGAATCTTGACGCCAAAATAATATCCGTTTATGTTCACGGCACGCTCAATAGCATACTTTAACATGTTGCTAAAACATTACGAAACACCAGACTGATGATTTAAAAATTATTTATATTTGCAAGTCAAATAATCATGTCAAAATGTCAAAACATTTAGATGGTTATCATGTTTTTGTTGACATCAATACAAATCAGTCACTGGTTTGATGACCTGACAGTTCATTACATGCTACTTAATTATAACCATATGATTTTGTTATTGTACACTGGTGCAAGAAAGAGGACATCAATTATAGATTATAGCTACACATGCCGATGGTCCCAAAGCCCACCTGAAACAGCTTGAACTAAGCATGCAGTGAACTGCCAGCATTTATCAAACCAGTTATGCTGCATTATCCATGCAAAAACCAAGAACAAAAAAGTGTTATCAAATGTGACATGATTATTTGACTTGCAAATATGAATTAATTTTGAAATATCACTTTGATTTCTAGTATTTCCATTCTCCCTTTTAATGTAAATTACTATGTTTTGAATGGTATAATGTTGAGTGGTTTATATAGTCTTCTTCTCTGTCCTGTGAGGTCCAGTTTTACCATGTGTGTCGACCATGTGCTGTGAAAACACTTGAGCTGTTGTGGTTTCACACCAATGTCGCTGAGACTAATTCCGGTCCATGGTTTGTACTTGTGGAATAAAGAGCTGGTGATTGAAATCTGTATGTCTGCTCTGCAGGAACCTGGGGAAGAACGGTCTGTCGACCAGCAGTGTCCTCTTGGACAAATGCCCCCCACCACGACCCCCTCCCCAACCCTCCCCAGCACTGCCAAAGGATAAACTCAACCCCCCCACGCCTAGCATCTATGTGAGTATAACTAGACCACTGACTAGTGGGAGCATAACTACACCCTTGAGCACAACTAGACCCTTGACTGAGTATAACTAGACCCCTGACTGAGTATAACTAGACCCCTGACTGAGTATAACTAGACCCCTGACTGAGTATAACTAGACCCCTGACTGAGTATAACTAGACCCCTGACTGAGTATAACTAGACCCCTGACTGAGTATAACTAGACCCCTGACTGAGTATAACTAGACCGCTGACTGAGTATAACTAGACTGCTGACGGAGAGGTGAATGGTGATGAAACGTAACGTCACAGTGACCAATTGCAGCCACTCTTATTGTCTGGGACCAAATACGGCCACGCCCCACTCCCAGTAAAAAGTGGGAATCTTTAGAATGGGTTTGGGGCGGCGCTGTATACGGAAGTAGCTCTCAAGGTGACGATTAGACAACACTTTTTTAGATGGCAGCATTGGTTTAAAATTAAAGGCTGAAAATGTTGAGAACTACAACACTGCATTTCCCAAGAGCGTTAGCACAGGTCGCAGGTCACTGGGATGTGTCTATATTCTCCGACGTGATCTGAACAGCGTTAAACTATTACTGCAACCTCGGTATAGCGACTGAGAATGGCCAACTAATTATCTTAACAAAAGTGCGCTGGTAGCGTTACATATGTTGTCTAAAGGGGGACATATGGTACAATTTAAGATTCTAATGATAATCGGCATATAAAGGACAAGGTAAAGCATCGTTAATTTGTAAGAAACCTCAATGAAAACTGCGCAGGGTGCTATTGTTATGAAAATTTGATAGAATCCTATACAAATGTGGACGCATTTGGCCTACGTTCCGTTATATGTGTCAGTATCTTGGCTACGGCACCACAATAAACACTATAATTGGCTACACTTTCACCAGCTGATTCCCTTGACAAGTCTTGATTCAGTCCCCCTCCTCTCACCTCAGCTGACTCGCTCTGTTTCTCCATCTCTCTCTCCGTCTCTCTCGCTCCATCTCTCTCGCTCTTACTCTCCATCTCTCTCGCTCCATCTCTCGCTCTTTCTTCCTGTATAAAGCTGGAAAACAAGAGGGACGCCTTCTTTCCTCCTCTTCATCAGTTTTGCACCAACTCTGCCAACCCAGTCACTGTCATAAGAGGACTGGCTGGAGCACTAAAACTGGGTAAGAGACCGAGTCACAAACACACATACACACAGACAAGACAGACGCACACACTTTTAACCCTTTATTTTAATACAGCAATTAAAGTAGACATACATACTATTGAAATATTGCAGATGGGTTTAAGTGCACGTAACGATACAAACGCCATCGTCTCCGAACGCCACACGTCCCGACTACCTGTTATACACATGCATGCACATACTCATACAGACGCACACACATGCATGCACATACAGACACGCACACACATGCATGCACATACAGACACACACACACATGCATGCACATACTCATACAGACACATACACACGCATGTATACATTACACAATACTATGATGTGGCACAGTATTTTTCGAGTATTTTGTTGAGGATCATCCTGGATAAACCAATTTGACTTCATACTAAATTATTAGGATTCATTCTTATTTCTTTTTAATTTATATATAATGATTTAGACCTCAAACTAAACGATTGGGCTTTATTTATGTACAGTATATATGTGTTAACATCAAGTGAAGCCAGCCGGTGGCTGTGCATGATGCAGGTCCCTCACGTGTCTCAGTGGGTGTGTCTCCTGTGTGTTCAGTGGAGTGGGCCTGGTGGTGTCACTGTTGAATTTGACATGTATGACATCAGCACCACCTGCCCGTAGAAAATGTTATTGCATGTTTTTGGCAGTGGAGCGGCTGCACCGGCCCTGCCAAGAATGACCCAACATGGCCTCTACCACGTCTCTCCCCGCTACTCCAAATACTCGCCCAATGCATTTCTTTTTTTAAATCAACGTAATAATTAGGTAAATTGTTCCCCCTCTAACCCCATTTCTTCATAGCCCCGTCCCTCTATACAATGCAACCATTTGAAGTGCATGTTGACATGATTGACATGGGGGGAGGGGCAGGCAGAGTGGTTGTGCTCTACTGTTGTCTCTATTGCTAAAACTCATTCATTAAATGGCATAGCTTTCTATTCACCTTTTTGTGGAGGAAAAAAATTATTGCTGAATTCAACACAGTATGAAATGAACAGTGTTATTGTTATAAAACAACAGAGCAAAGACCACTGCCCTGGTGTAACACCAACATGGTCACCACACTAGAGCTACTGTAGCACTGTGACCTGTGTAACACCAACATGGTCACCACACTAGAGCTACTGTAGCACTGTGACCTGTGTAACACCAACATGGTCACCACACTAGAGCTACTGTAGCACTGTGACCTGTGTAACACCAACATGGTCACCACACTAGAGCTACTGTAGCACTGTGACCTGTGTAACACCAACATGGTCACCACACTAGAGCTAGCACTGTGACCTGTGTAACACCAACATGGTCACCACACTAGAGCTAATACGTTTAGTGGAGCTGTGAACTGGAACAAGTTACATTTGCATAACAAAATCACAGGTAACCAGCATATAAAAAAAAAGATAAAAGAACTGGCTTATGGAGGATGTAGAATTCAGTAGTATTTTTATGAATCTGAAATGCAGATAGTATTGTCATAGGTGACTGCCTTTAAGTTTTCATGTTTGCATGTAAATATCTTTGTGTATTGTCTCAGTAACAGCAAGGACCATGATGGAAATAAGTCCTTGACTTTATCATGTTATCCTTGACACTGAATTCAAGTTGTTGTTTTTTATGACTCATGCTTTTTGTCAAATACATGCACCATTAAGCAAAAGTCAAACATGAACCTATCCCAGAGAAATATGTTATTTTAACATTTTCTTAAATATCCTTTTGTGTCCAACTTCTCCTGCACCCGTCACCCCCCCCCCCCCCACTCCCTTGGTCCTCTCCTCCCTCTCTCTGTCCTCTGCCTCCCGCCCCTCCCACTCCCTTGGTCCTCTCCGTCCTCTCTCCGTCCTCTCCCTCTCCCCCCACCCAGACCTGGGTCTCTTCTCCACCAAGACGCTGGTGGAGGCCAACGCGGACCACCTGGTGGAGGTGAGGACCCAGCTGGCTCAGCCCACGGACGAGAACTGGGACCCCAGTGGCAGCAGGAAGATGTGGCGCTGCGAGAGCAGCCGCTCCCACACCACCGTGGTCAAGTACGCCCAGTACCAGGCCTCGTCCTTCCAGGAGTCCCTACGGGTCAGTGGGACAACTACCGTCTTCTTGCAATGCTTCACTTTCTAATTGGATTACATTAGATCAGGGGTTCTCAAACTTTTTTATACCACAACCCCACTTTTTTATACCACAACCCCATTTCACTGTTTGCCGTTCACGTAGATCTACGTTTCTGTGGCCCGACCGTTGAGTGCCGGAAACGTAGATCTACGTTTTTCTCACTGTATTTCTTTTAATCGCTATTGCCATTCATAATTCAGCGGGGCACCTTGTGCATACTGTTCTGAGTGTGTCTGAGCTGGCAGACGGTCTTATACCGCCCTCTAACGCCTTCGGCCATTATTGCACTCCGTTAGAAACGGGTTCGTTTCTTTTCTCTACCGAGCTGCGGCGTGGGGGCGGGTCCTAAACACTCCGGCAAAACACACGCTTGTAGGGATGGTTTGGACTGACCCCGCCCGCCCGTTGATGTGCAATGCCCAACAACGTCGGAGACAGGATCGCTGTGGATAACTGCAATGGCGATCAGATAATTGGATTATTTTATTTGCATTACATCAGAGACCAGGTAAGGACTCTATATATCCAATCTTGCGTTGATCTTTTTTTTATCCACTTTTTCTCCCCATTTTCTATTTTTCTCCCATCCCAATTTCGTATTTCCAATTCTTCCCTCCCCTGTCTTGAACGTTGCTAGACTATGCCTCCCACTGGTTGGCTGTAGTGAGGATAGAAGCCTTGCATCACGTGTCCCCTCCGGTACACGAGGAGGCAGCCTGTCGCATCTTTTCACCGCAGTAGCTCGAACTCTCAGTGGCGAGGAGTAACGCGTGGGAGGCTCACGCTGCCCCCGATACTTCCTGTTTCGGCCGCACCGGCGTCACCCAACCGACTTGTTGTCCTGTTGGACGATGTCCACAACGTCCAATCCCCACCCACCGACTTTCCCACCCTCGAACACTGCCAATTGTGTTAGTATGACGGCCGGCCAAGCCGGTAGCAACGCCGAGAGCTGGGCTCGATACCAGCATCTCCTGCGTTAGTGGCGAGCGCGTTGATCTGATATTTTTTTCTACCGCGATTGAAGCTGTCTGTTTGTGTGTGGCTGTTTACGTTGGGTGCGGGAGGGGAGGAGGGGGCGCGCGCTGGTCTAAACCACATTGCATGCTTGCACGAGGAAGGATAATAATGATGATCTAGCGTTGATTTCAGGAAGATTCGATAATCAGGCAAAAAATTACAACGTGTTTATTGAATTACACAAAAACGCAGTTTTCGCGTCTTTTCCCTGGAATTACTCAGAAGCACCCAAACTATATTCATATTCAAAACGGTATAAAACGGAAATGTAAGGATGAAAAAATTATCTGTTTTTGCACGTTGACTGGAAGCAACTCACTGACACTCGACGGCGTTATTAGACCTATAGCTATACTATAAAATATAGGTTTAGCTCTACAAACTACAACTACGTTTCCATGGGGTTAATGGACGGCAAGGCCAGGTCACTTCCCGGTAGGGGCGTGGCACTCAATGTGTTAATGTATCGCGTAATTTCAACATGGAATTAAGGAATATAAAAATAAAAGCACACATTGTTGAACTTGATCATGCATATTTATTAGAAAATCAAAATTGTATTACAGCACTGTTATCAATACACATTTATAAAACGGCATATTTAGCCAACATATGTTGACGGAACATTTACTTGCCAATGCACAACCCCACTGTCACCTACCCACTACCCCACTTTGGGTCGCAACCCGTAGTTTGAGAACCGCTGGATTAGATTAAAAATTGTCATGGTAAAACAGTAAAAGATTGTCATTTTTGTATCAAGGCCAGAATGACTTTAAAGTTGAATCCCACATGTCAAAAAGACTTGTCTGGTCAAAAGAAACTTCAGTAACACTTTATTCGATTTTATTAACTTATTGTCATTAAATGGCACAAGTACAGTACAAACAGGTTTGTGCAAATGTAACAGTAATGTGCAATAGTAATATACAATGTACATGTGATTAAGCTGGGTATAATATATTTAAATTAGTACTGCAGAGTAATAGTGCTAATCAGAGTAGTAGTATTAATATCTACAGTGATACAGGTATAAAGACACTATGGTACTAGCAAGTCATACTGGCCAGCAGTGTAACTAGTAAGAGTAGGTAAGGGATATGTACAGTTAAAGATATAGTATCTACAGACATGTAAAAAGGATTATATGCAGTTATGTACAGACAGATGTGGATAGATATACATGGTAGGATGAATATATGTATACGGTATATATAGCATTATTGTACATGCTATCATACAGTTATGTGTTATATGCAGGTATATAGAAGGATTATCTGCAGGTATATTCAGATGGATATGGATATATATAATATGCTGTAAAAAGTGTAAATATATAAATGTATTTATCCCTCAGGGATAAATAAAGGTTTTCAATTCAATTCAATCAATATATACAGCACTATTGTACATGTTATCATACAAAGATATATAGGTAGACTATAGTATGAGGTAGGTAGTTATGATTTCTGTAAAAAGCTCACTTGCAACCACAAGTCATTGGAGCCTTTTATTTTCCTTTCGTTTTTTTTACAATGCAGATCACGTTATACGTTTATATACAGATTCCTTCTATGTTTGCTTATTTGATTGTTGCTTTTTGTAGATAATTAATTATATTATGAGGTTGTTTCATTGATTGGTTTGTGTTTAGACCCCCCCTCCCTTTGCTCTGGGTGTCTATTTAGAGTCAGAACCATGATATGTAGACTGGTACCAGACCGGTACCCAAGTAAAAATGTTTGGTCTGTGACGAGACCTCCATACCATGTTAGTGTGACGAAACCTCCATACCATGTTAGTGTGACGAGACCTCCATACCATGTTAGTGTGACGAGACCTCCATACCATGTTAGTGTGACGAGAGCTCCATACCATGTTAGTGTGACGAGATCTTCATACCATGTTAGTGTGATGAGACCTCCATACCATGTTGGTGTTGATAAACGGTGATGAGGATGATGTGTTTTTTCAGGAGGAAAATGAGAAGAAGAAGGAGGTGGAAACTGAGGCGTCCTCATCAGAGAAGTGAGTCCACGTTACCTCTCGTTCTCCTCACTTCACCTCCATGTTGTGTTCTCCCTGTTCTCTGTCACCTTCTAACTTCGTCTCCCCTGCTCCCACAGCGCTGCGCGGCGAAGGAAAGGGTCTTTCAAACACATCAAATTTGGCACCAACATCGACCTCTCTGACGAAAAGAAGTAAGCAAACCTTTTAAAAATGTTCTTCTACCCAAATAACTCCAGAGCTGCACAGAGGACGGCCCGTGGGCCTAATCTATCCCTCAACAGCATTATTTTTGGTTCCTACAAATAGTTCTACAGAGTGAAATTATATTGTACTTGGTCTATTTTTTAATATTCAAGGACTTACTTTGAAATAACTCAACTAGACGTATGCGGTCAGTGGCCGACAGCAGGTTATAACTCAGAAATATCTCCAGTCCTCAATGACTTTTTTTACCATGTCCCAAATCTGGTCAAATGGTTTGGCCTACCAGCTTTCTTAAAAAATGGATGTCGCTAGATGCCCCACAAAACATATTGAGTCAAGCAAACAGCCTGGGATGAGTTGGAACAAGTGCAAACTTGAGTTCACAAGCACCACATCACTTCCTGTTTATCCAGCATCCAATCAAACTGCAATTGTGTCCAGTGGTCATACGGCTTGTCCCATAAACTATCTAAATTATACACTTAAAGATGTTGATCGAGATGCAACACTTGCGGTTTCTTGAGAACAGCCGAGGGCTTATCTCGTTCACCTGAAGTATCCGTTGGGGTGGTTTATCTGTCAGGGTGGTTTATCTGTTGGGGTGGTTGGGCTGTTCACCTGAAGTATCTGTCAGGCGGGTTGGGCTGTTCACCTGAAGTATCTGTCAGGGGGGTTGGGCTGTTCACCTGAAGTATCTGTCAGGGGGGTTGGGCTGTTCACCTGAAGTATCTGTCAGGGGGGTTGGGCTGTTCACCTGAAGTATGTCAGGGGGGTTGGGTGTTCACCTGAAGTATCTGTCAGGGGGGTTGGGCTGTTCACCTGAAGTATCTGTCAGGCGGGTTGGGCTGTTCACCTGAAGTATCGGTCAGGGGGAGAAAAAACAACCAGGTGCTCAGAAGGGAGAATTTGGTTAGCTCAGTTCAATATAGGTTAAGGTGCTCTTGGATCACCGGGAATGCAGAGTTCAGAGAAGAGAGTCGATCCAGGCACTCAAAAAGATGTAAAATCCAGAGGGAAGATGGTTAAAAAGCCTTTATTAAAAGTGGCTAAGTCATTTAAAATCTAATCAACATGTTTCGACCATAGCGGTCTTCATCAGGATTGGAGTAAAATGTGCAAACACATCACCCCCTTAAATACCCACAGGTGAGTGTCAGGTGAAACAATAAAGCAATAAACACCAAATGATTGAACCGAGTGATGATTGGAAGGCACACGCAAGGGCGGAGCCATCAATCAGTGACGGTGTAGAAAAATAAAAAATATATATATCAAACAGGCTATAAGTATAAGCATAGATAAATAATCAGTAAGCAATATACAGAAAAATATAATAGCCTATGTAGCCTATGTAAGGTACAAAGAATACACACAATACAATGGCAATAAACATATAGGATAGAAATCAAAGATAACACATGAAGTCAATATCCTTATTTAGCCCAGGGGCATTAAGAGCGTCAAGGCTATGAATCCAGAATGTTTCCCTCTGATTGAGTTTGCGGATGCGGTCTCCGCCCCTAATAAGAGGTTTGATATGTTCAATGCCCACAATTTTCAGTATAGAATCGTTATTATTGTGTACTTCTGTGAAATGTCTGGCTATGGGATAAACATGATTTTTGGTTCTGATGGCGTATTTGTGTTCAGCTAAACGATCCCGCAGACGCCGCTTGGTACGACCTACATAGAAGATGCCAGGACAAGTCCATGACAAGCGATAAATGACATGAGTGGTATTACAGTTAATAAAGTCATTAATCTTGTATGATCGCTGAGATTTAAAGTCAGTGAATGTCTTGGTTTGTATGACGTTGACACAGTGTGGACAATTCATACATTTGTAGGTTCCAATAGGTCTTCTAAGCCAAGACTCCTTAGTCGCAGGAGGAAGGTAGCTATGAACTAATTTGGATGTTTAATGTTGGAGCACGTCTGAAAGAAAAAACTGGAGGTTGAGGGAACACTTGTCTGAGAGTGGGGTCACTATCAATAATGGGCCAGTTCGCATTAATGACGCGCTTAACGTGTCCCGCTGCTGTGCTATATTGGGTCACAAAGAAAGGGCGGGACTGAGACTCGTTCCGTCGTCTACTTTTCTTGAGCAAATCAGACCTATTAAGTGTCTGTGCCTTATTACGTGCCCTTGCCACTACATCTGGATTATACGATCGATTTTCAAATCTGGTAGTCATATCAGCAGCCTGTTGATGAAACTCACTATCACTATCACAAATACGACGTAAACGTTGAAATTGACCAAAAGGAATGTTGTCGATCATGTGAGGGGGATGGAAAGAGTCAGCGCTCAAGAGGGTGTTACGTGAAGTTTTCTTTCTAAAAATGGTGGTGTGTAATTTACCAAATATATCTTTTGAGATAGTAAGATCTAGAAAGTCAATAGTTGTTAAAGAATATTCTATGGACAGACGGATATTGTTATTTAAAGAGTTGAGATAACTATGAAAAGCCAACAGTTCAGATTCATTGCCATCAAAAATAAATAATAGATCGTCAATATACCGGCCATACCAGGTGATATTGTGATACCAAGGATTGATAGGGTTGAGCACATACAACTTTTCCCAAAGGCCTAAAAAGAGACGAGCATAATAAGGAGAAAAACAAGAGCCCATAGGGACACCCATAACTTGTTTGTAAAACCCATCTGTGAACATAAACACATTGTTATGGAAAATCCATCTGGTCAAGTCAACAAGAAACTTGGTAGGGGGCAAAGCATCTCCTCTATCAGATAAAAAGTGTGTCAATGCTGTAAGACCTTCCTCATGATCTATGTTCGTATACAGACTTTCAACATCCATAGTTACTAAATAATGAGATTCTAATTTGGTAAGGTTAGCTAACCTATTGAGAACATCCGTAGTATCTTCAATAAAAGAGGGGAGTTGCTTAACATACGGTTTAATGAAGAAATCAATAAATTTAGAAGCTGGTTCTGTAAGGGTACCGCTACCAGATATAATAGGACGACCAGGGTCAAAGGGTTCCTTGTGTATTTTAGGAAGTAAATAGAAAGACGCTAAAGCAGGATGTTTGACCAATAAAAACTTAAGATCCTTATCAGAAATCCAATTAGCCTCCTTAGCATGGTTAAGTATTGTATGAAATTGTAATTTCATATCAGATAAGGGGCTACTAGTAAGTTTAACATAGTACTTAGAGTCTAATTGGCGTATGGCCTCTGAGATATATTGGTCTTTAGAAAAAACCACAGTAGCACCCCCTTTGTCAGCAGGTCGAATGATAATATCGTCACGTTTAGCCAGTTCATCAAGAGCAGTTCATTCCTTATAAGTCAAATTACATTTGCGCACAGATTGGAGAGTAGTACTACTGAAAAGTTTATTAATGTCATGGTCAACTTTCCTAGTAAAGGCTATGAGACTAGGGTTCGACACAATAGGAACGTGTGCCTTCCAATCATCACTCGGTTCAATCATTTGGTGTTTATTGCTTTATTGTTTCACCTGACACTCACCTGTGGGTATTTAAGGGGGTGATGTGTTTGCACATTTTACTCCAATCCTGATGAAGACTGCTATGGTCGAAACATGTTGATTAGATTTTAAATGACTTAGCCACTTTTAATAAAGGCTTTTTAACCATCTTCCCTCTGGATTTTACATCTTTTTGAATATCTGTCAGGGGGGTTGGGCTGTTCACCTGAAGTATCTGTCAGGGGGGTTGGGCTGTTCACCTGAAGTATCTGTCAGGCGGGTTGGGCTGTTCACCTGAAGTATCTCAGGGGGGTTGGGTGTTCACCTGAAGTATCTGTCAGGGGGGTTGGGCTGTTCACCTGAAGTATCTGTCAGGGGGGTTGGGCTGTTGACCTGAAGTATCTGTCAGGGGGGTTGGGTGTTCACCTGAAGTATCTGTCAGGGGGGTTGGGTGTTCACCTGAAGTATCTGTCAGGGGGGTTGGGCTGTTGACCTGAAGTATCTGTCAGGGGGGTTGGGTGTTCACCTGAAGTATCTGTCAGGGGGGTTGGGTGTTCACCTGAAGTATCTGTCAGGGGGGTTGGGCTGTTCACCTGAAGTATCTGTCAGGCGGGTTGGGCTGTTGACCTGAAGTATCTGTCAGGGGGGTTGGGTGTTCACCTGAAGTATCTGTCAGGGGGGTTGGGCTGTTCACCTGAAGTATCTGTCAGGTGGGTTGGGTGTTCACCTGAAGTATCTGTCAGGGGGGTTGGGCTGTTCACCTGAAGTATCTGTCAGGGGGGTTGGGCTGTTCACCTGAAGTATCTGTCAGGGGGGTTGGGTGTTCACCTGAAGTATCTGTCAGGGGGGTTGGGCTGTTCACCTGAAGTATCTGTCAGGGGGGTTGGGCTGTTGACCTGAAGTATCTGTCAGGGGGGTTGGGTGTTCACCTGAAGTATCTGTCAGGGGGGTTGGGCTGTTGACCTGAAGTATCTGTCAGGGGGGTTGGGCTGTTCACCTGAAGTATCTGTCAGGGGGGTTGGGCTGTTCACCTAAAGTATCTGTCAGGGGGGTTGGGTGTTCACCTGAAGTGTCTAAATTCCAGTTGCATTCCATGACTCATGGCAAGATTTTGCCTGTTCACATTAAAAGGTTTGCTCTAGATGCATTAGTTTGGCCACAATATGACTTTCTTGAAGATGAGAGGAGAGACGTCTCACTCCTGCTTTGTGACATCACAACATCATGGCCATGAGAAAGGCTAGGAAAAGGTCTGCTCTAAATTAATTGGCATTTAATGGTAAGAGTTGAGACTCTTTGTCTGTTATACTAGTTATCTTCTGTTAACAATGGGGACTAAACTCGATGACATTCTGAGGTAAAAGGATGTTTGACATTTTTGAAAGAAACAACTTGTTTGAGGTCTGTACCATATTGGTAGTCATGGTAACAGCCGTTACCATGGGTGCAGGCGTGTCTATCTCTGTTCAGCTAAGTAGAGAAGACCACATCATACATTACAGTTGACACCCGTTTACACAGGCCAGAATAATACACAAACTCCATCTAAAATCATGCTCACACACCATCTCAGTATCGAGTATCTGGTTGTGTTGACCTTTCCACTGGGCAATCTAAAAGACGTCTATTATGGTACATAGTCATCTAGGCAAAAATCGGGCTACATTTGGTTTAAAAGTGAAAGTTTACTACACGTCTAGATAACACCTAAATCAGGGCTGTACGTTAACTTTTTTTGCACATAGCACTGGTGCTACAGAGGTTGATCGTTTTGTAGCACAGGCCAAAATCTTGTATAGTATAAAATGTGTTATATTTGTAACAGTCACAAATGTGCCTATTGTATTTGTGTTATTTAGTTGCAGTGCCATGTTTGGCTGTCATTTTATGCTGACAAGTTGACGTCACACAGCCAGACACGTTACGTGTAAGGAATTATGGGATTTGGTGTTGGGTGTATGGACTCTACTAGGGGTGGGAATCACCAGTTTCATCACGATACGATACGATATAGATTCTTTGGACAACAATACGATATTTGCTGATATATGCCACGATATGATACGATGCAGGTGCCTGCAATCGATATGAGACGATATCATAACATAAGCCCATTTAACACGATCAGTAACATTTAGATCAACTCAAAAAAGGCAACGGAAATATCATTTGACATTTTTATTTTTGACCTCCTCCAGACTTTTAAAGGAAAAACAATCTATTGTTTTTAATACACATAGACCTCCTGTTCACTGTAAAGTGCCACGTTTTGATATATTGAGCTTTAAACTTTAAGTTAAATGTTTTGGAACTCGCAACACGCAACCGTTTTATGTCGCATGATCATGAATACATTTATTTTGTATTGTATTTTTTATGTTTAAATATCAACATTATCTGTCCACCCTCAGTACATTTACTATCAATATAATATACTCGTCTGACTTCATGTGATCTTTCCAAACGCACACACACACACACACCGAGAAGGGAGAATGTCTGCCCCCTCCTCCTCACTCTGCCCGTCTGCTGTTCTCTCTATATAAATATGGCTATGAACAGCTTGTTGTTAGCTCATGCTAACGTAACGTTCATTTCGGACTTTATGACGCAAGGATTGCAAAGCATGTTATATGCATTTGACCCGTTGCCGAATAAAACAGCAGGGATTTGTTTTGGGTCGCGACAACACTATCCACTAGCTCTGTTTCAATGTCCGCGTTCCAAACGCTGCTGAGACGAGTCCTGCTCACCTGCTGTGTTGTGAGCTGAGCCGAGCGGATATGAGTCACTGCTCGCAACTAGGGATGCCCCCCGGACCCCGGTTTTAAACGGGAACCGGTACTATATTAGAAAATACCGGAGTATTTATAAGCTCTGACGTCCTCGGTACTGCTATCGATACTCTAGAGAAATTATTATTATTATTATTATTTAAAAGTTGCGAACGATCCTCTCTGTCTCTGCACGAGAAGCGAGCCGCAGCCAGCGAGTCAATTATTACACACACTCCTCGCGAGTCGCTCGCTAGTGCTACACATAGACATCCGGGTACTACATACGGGTACTCCTTAATGAAAGTCCCCGACGCCCCGTGCTATAGCGCTCTGCACACAGACAGCAGCTCTGCATGCACTGAGTCGTGATCATGGCGGAGAGAGCGAAGCGTTCTAAAGTATGGATATACTTTACAAGGGTCAATGCCGACAATGCACGTTGCCACAAGTGCAACAAAACATTTGCCAGTAAGGGTGGCAATACGAGCAAATCAATTTATCAAAACATCTGTTGGCAAAACATGATATTAGTGTGCAGAAATGCGCGTATTCGACTGCCTTGCGCGCAGTGTTCCATCTGCATCCACTGCAGCCGTAACCGTAAGCCAAGATACGGAGTTGCCTAGGCTAATAACGAATTATTACAAATAGGCTAATAAACAAAACAATTGTTTAGCTACAAATACTACAATCTAAACTTTTTATAGATCGTCAAGCTGAGGCGTCAGCCACCAATGTGTCCCAGGCCAGTGAGCCCAGGGCCACCACACATATCCTCCCTCTACCTCCCTCCACCACCCAAAGTCCTTTCTCCCTAGCAGCTAGAGGAAGGATGACAGAGGATAGGGTGAACGAGTGTCACAGTTCTGTTAGCCTTTTGCATTTGTTGTTTATTATAAAAAGTCTATAATTCAGAGTCAGACACATTTAAAACATTGTTGCTGCTGTTGCTGAAGAAATTATATTAATTTATTATATTTATTTATAAAGTTATATAAAAGAACATTGCTGCTGCTGTTGCTGAAGAAATTATATTTATTTATAATACTTATTTATAAAGTTGTATTTATAAATAATAAAGCAATGTTGATTCTGTTCTTAATTAATTGTCTTTTTTTCTTGCAAAAAAAGAACCAAAAAGAACCGATAAGAGTATCGATAAAGTACCGAACCGTTAAGCAGTATCGATAAGAGTAGTAGTATCGATAAAATCCTAACGATACCCATCCCTACTCGCAACTCGCGGGGATATTGTTCGCTAGGGATTATGGGATTCGGTGTTTGATATATGGAGTTTTACGCAGAAGGGACATTGTATTTAATCGCACAAGACTACAAGTACCAAGTGGATAGCGGGCCATCGCGGGCCATCGCACCAGTGCTATTGAAGTCAATCCTTTCATCGCACAGACTGACGTCAGTGTCGCACGTGCAACATATATATCGCACTGTACAGCCCTGCCTAAATTATGTAATAATGTTTGGTCTAGAAGCGGGCTATATCTGGCCTTGACATAGCCGGACATTGAGAAATTGCAATTCAAATAATTTGAGCATAATAGATGAACTTCTGTTGTGCATCTTACACATTTACAGTTATCTGTGTGATATTATAAATATGTAATAATAATGAATTAAACTGCTTGGGCTAAACGTGGTCTATATTTAGCCGGACATATTCTGGGCTGTATGGATATGTTGAGATCTAGTGCTCACTGGGCCCAGTGAGCACCAGAGGGAGAACCCAGTGAGCATTAGAGGGAGAACCCAGTGAGCATTAGAGGGAGAACCCAGTGAGCACTAGAGGGAGAATTCTCCCTCTAATGCTCACTGGGTTCTCCCTCTAATGTTCACTGGGTTCACCCTCTAATGCTCACTGGGTTCTCCCTCTGGTGCTCACTGGGTTCACCCTCTAATGCTCACTGGGTTCTCCCTCTAATGCTCACTGGGTTCTCCCTCTAATGCTCACTGGGTTCACCCTCTAATGCTCACTGGGTTCTCCCTCTAATGCTCACTGGGTTCTCCCTCTAATGCTCACTGGGTTCTCCCTCTAATGCTCACTGGGTTCTCCCTCTAATGCTCACTGGGTTCTCCCTCTAATGCTCACTGGGTTCTCCCTCTAATGCTCACTGGGTTCTCCCTCTAATGCTCACTGGGTTCACCCTCTAATGCTCACTGGGTTCTCCCTCTAATGCTCACTGGGTTCTCCCTCTAATACTCACTGGGTTTTCCCTCTGGTCCTCTGCAGGTGGAAGCTGCAGCTTCAGGAGCTCACCAAGCTGCCCGCCTTCGCCAGGGTGGTGTCCGCGGGCAACCTGCTCAGCCACGTAGGACACACCATCCTGGGGATGAACACCGTCCAGCTCTACATGAAGGTGCCAGGGAGCAGGACGCCAGGTGACCACACTGAGCACACCACACTGGAGCGCATCACACTGAGCGCACCACACTGAGCGCACCACACTGAGCGCACCACACTGAGCGCACCACACTGGAGCGCACCACACTGAGTGCACCACACTGAGTGCACCACACTGAGTGCACCACACTGAGCGCACCACACTGAGCGCACCACACTGAGCGCACCACACTGGAGCGCACCACACTGGAGCGCACCACACTGAGCGCACCACACTGAGCGCACCACACTGAGCGCACCACACTGGAGCGCACCACACTGAGCGCACCACACTGAGCGCACCACACTGAGCACACCACACTGAGGCACCACACAGACTCGTCTCTACTTTCCGTAGCTGCATTTCTGCAGACCCCTCTCTGATTGGTTGAGCCCATTTCTGCAGACCCCTCTCTGATTGGTTGAGCAAAAGGCGGACGTAATGTTATCATATCAAGAAGATAAAAAGAAATGTACTACCAGATTCGCGTATAACGTTATTTCGCGTGACTTCGCGGTTTATTCATAACGTTATGCACATTTCACAACACAGCCAGCTGTCAGAAACTGTACATTGTAACGTTATATAACATAACGTTATGTTATTTCGCGGTTTATTCATAACCTTATGCACATTTCGTGACAACACATAACGTTATTTCACGTGACAAGTTCAACACAGCCCAGCTGTCAGAAACTGTACATTGAGGGGGTCTGAATCACTGTTTAGTGTTTACACTCCCCACTTACTGTAACTGTACCATGACGCACTCCCCACTTACTGTAACTACCATGTTCTACATATAACCTCATCTCATGCACCTTGTTGTGTATCCTGTTTCTTTTTCCTCATTATTATATTCAGAGTTAATTATATTGTTTACACTGTCTTTCTTCTATTATAACCCTGCCCATTTGACGTTCCCAAATCATATTCAGAAAGTATCACAGAGACTTCTATTGACCAAGGAATTAGTTATTATTAGTAAGACACAACATTTCAATCAAACATATAATAACATGCGTTTCATCATACCAACTGATCCTGGTGTGACAATACCTAACATTTAGATTAACCCAGTTAATGCCTTAACTAGACAGTTACAATGTAACATTTAGATTAACACAGTTAATGCCTAACAGTTATAAGAAAGCAGGAAGCCGATCCAGCACTCTCAGATTCAAAGTTTTAATTGCCTGGAACATACATGTTTTGGAACCAATGTGTAACTAGACAGTTACAATATAACATTTATATTAATTAACCCAGTTAATGCCTTAAGAGAGAGTCTGGTGGTCAATGTCACTTCGGATTGTTACGACACATCTCTACTGCTTGTGACAGGCTCTGGTGCGTTCCAGACTTTACTCCTGTTGGGAAACTATAGCGATCAGAGAGGGGCTTCGCTCAACCAATCAGAGAGGGGTCTGCAGAAATGGGCTCAACCAATCAGAGAGGGGTCTACAGAAATGCAGCTACGGAAAGTAGAGACGCCACACAGACGGCACCACACAGACGGCACCACACAGACGGCACCACACAGACGGCACCACACAGACGGCACCACACAGACGGCACCACACAGACGGCACCACACCGACAGCCACCACACCGACAGCCACCACACAGACGGCACCACACAGACGGCACCACACCGACAGCCACCACACCGACAGCCACCACACAGACGGCACCACACAGACGGCACCACACCGACAGCCACCACACCGACAGCCACCACACAGACGGCACCACACAGACGGCACCACACCGACAGCCACCACACCGACAGCCACCACACAGACGGCACCACACAGACGGCACCACACCGACAGCCACCACACCGACAGCCACCACACAGACGGCACCACACAGACGGCACCACACCGACAGCCACCACACCGACGCCACCACACAGACGGCACCACACAGACGGCACCACACCGACAGCCACCACACCGACAGCCACCACACCGACAGCCACCACACAGACGGCACCACACAGGCAGCCACCACCACGTCATGGTTTTATCAGCCACAAAACTCATGAACACATGTAACAATAATGTCTTCCTTGCTTTTTTAGGTCACCAAGAAAACAACAACTTCTGCTCGGTCAACATCAACATCGGTCCTGGAGACTGCGAGTGGTTTGCTGTGCCGGAGCCGTACTGGGGGACCATCAACGACTTCTGTGAAAAGTATGAAACGGAAACTAAAACCATCTCTTAAGCCGTCGTAGCTCCGTCTACATATGTGATGATGTACAGGGTCCTTGGGTTTGACACTAAACGCTGTGTGTGTCTTTCCCATAGGAACAACATCAACTTCCTAATGGGGTCGTGGTGGCCCAACCTGGAGGACCTGTACGAGGCCAACGTGCCGGTCTACCGGTTCATCCAGCGTCCGGGGGACCTGGTGTGGCTCAACACCGGCACCGTCCACTGGGTCCAGGCCATCGGCTGGTGCAACAACGTCGCGTGGAACGTGGGGCCCCTAACGGGTGAGAACGAGAGTGGGGTTATTCATGCTTCCTGGCACGGGCTGAAGCGCTGTGGAGAACGTGTGTTTTATAGACTGTGCTGCTCAATACAGAAGGAAATGTATCTGTCTGTTCCCTTCTTACCCGTCGTCCCTCATGGTGCAGAAACAGTTGTTTTGGCTTAACTCTTTCTGTACCATTTTACCCGCACAGAACTCGTTAAAACAACCTGTTCTGCCCCATCTACATGGAACTTATTGCAAAAGGAACTGAGGCTCCCGAACCTAATTATTGAAAGGGCATCCATGGGGGCCTGTTCTTATTTTTGCTCTTAATTAAATGTATCTAGATTTTAGCCTCTTAGACATTTAGTTGTGTTACTTGTCTTGTATTTGTCTGGAATTTATTTTATGTATTTGTTATGTTTGTTTGGTGGATCAGGTCGCTCTTGTAAATGAGACTTTTTATCAATGAGATTTTTTTACCTGTATAAATAAAGGTTTGAAATGAAATGGAGCTGGAATTGTCTTTTGAGATCGATGGTTGTCTCTCCCGTCCTCAGCCTACCAGTACAAGCTAGCGGTGGAGCGCTACGAGTGGAACAAGCTGCAGAGCGTCAAGTCCATCGTCCCCATGATCCACCTCTCCTGGAACATGGCCAGGAACATCAAAGTGTCCGACCACAAGCTCTTCGAGATGATCAAGTGAGACACGCGCCGACACGCCCTCTAGTTATACCTCCGCTTTCTTTCATGGACATAAAGACTAGTTGAGACAAATGGCCTCTTTTGTGCTCACCTGGTTGGAGGGTCGATTTATTCACCCTCCGCCGGGAACCCCTCATTCCTGTGGTCGTGTTCTAACCGACCTCCTCTCTCTCTGTGTGTTTGTACGTCAGGTATTGTTTGCTGCGGACTCTGAAGCAGTGTCAGATGCTGCGGGACCTGCTGTTGGCCGCCGGCAAGGAGCTGGTTTGGCACGGGAGATCCCGGGAGGAGCCGGCACACTACTGCAGCATCTGTGAGGTACGGTAGCCCCCCCCACACCCCCACCCTGCATGCTTTCTGCGCAATATCTCTGGGCTCCGTGTGTGACGGATTCATCTTGTTGTTTCACCTGGAACTGCCATAATAGATGTGCAGCTGGGACTGGCTTTCAGATTGACATTTGACATTAGCGTTGCAGGCTTGATTAGGCACTTTCCTATCGATTTCATCCAAAGATGAAACGCGTAAGATAAACACGCAGAAAGGATGTGTCCGCAGCCAGTGTACACACTGTTGCTCCGCGTGGGGATGGAAGTGCGGGAACGGCGGTGTACGGTTCCACGGGTGAAGAATGGAGAGGAACTGAAGTGCTTTTATTGCATTGAAAGCCCAGGGACTGCAGATGTAAATGAGCGTATAGCTATAGTCATTATTGCATTAATAAAATGGCCTTTCCTGCCGTATCATGGTAATCTGCGTTGTTGCACTATAAAATGGCTGCCATAGAATTCTGATAATCTTGTTATCAGATTTGGTAATGTAGATGAGAATAGAGTGTGAGATGCAGGTGCCACTGGAATGTCTTCGCCATGACAACACCTTGTCTATGTCAAGGACACTATTAAAGAAGGAAGGGTCATCACGTCACCGTGAGCGCGCACATTGGTGCCAAGTGTGGAAACTTTCAGTTTGGCCGACATTGAGTTGAATGGGATCAGCCACCTCCTTGTTTATGACCCGTCATCTAAACGGGTTATTACCTGGGATGTCCGAATCATCGGCATTATATTGTTATAATTATATTGTTTACACAGTTCATTTTTTTAATATTTTTATATTCACATCTACTTTTATTGCCTATATTTATGTCTTTCTACTATTACCCTGCCCATACCTGTACCTCCCCTCCCCCATGCTGCTATGACGCCCGCCTTTCCCCAAAGGGATCAATGCAGGCATCTTATCTAACTTTTGATATATTGGTTGATGTATATTTCCTCAGATAGACTATATATTTTGAATTTCAATACAGGCTTCAATAGAACAGATACCAAAGTCTGATACAGTAGTTCCCTCTGTCTATGGTACACCTTGTGACCTACAGCCTACATACCTTGTACAGCCCTGGCCTATTCCTATCTTTATTTTAATGTTTTAATTCTATTCTATTGTGCTTCTATGTTAATTTAGTTTATATTCCATTTGATTTGATTCCACCTTTTTAATTTTTTATTCTACCATAATTATTTATCCGTCAATGTCAAGATTCAAGACGTTTATTTGTCACATACATACACAAGACATATAGTGAAATGAAGGTGGCCATGCCCGCTTTGATTGTGCAAAAAATACAAATAATAATAGAATAAAATAGAATAGATAATAAAAGTACTAAGATACAATACAATGCTAAGCTTACGAATTAAAAGGTAACGAGTCCTACACTACTATACAATATACAGTTATACTATGTCACTTTGCTATACTAACTATACTATACAAAAACATCCAGTTATGTTTATTATTTCAAAAAAAATGTAATTACCTTTTTTTCTTTTAACACTTTGATTGCCAGTACCCCTGGGGGTGCGCTATTTATCGCTTGAGTGCCAGAGCTTTAGTCAATGAGAGGACGGGGATATTTGCGAACGCATAAACTATATCTTAAATTATTTTGTTTATTATTATGTGTCTAATACAACCGTCGCTTATCAATGAGTTGCTTGCAGTCAACATGTATGAAACGGATAGTTTTTTCATCAGTACATTTCCGTTTTATACCGTTTTGAATATGAGTATAGTTTTGAAGATTTTGAAGCGGGCTAAAAAATCGATTATCCATGACCTGGTCAGCGCTAACGTCATACACGCACACACGTTGTGAAATATGTGAAAAAATACATCTGATTACCCCAAAACTGGTAAAATAGATTCCTTACCTCAGATCTGATGTTCTGCAAAAAGATTATTCCAATTCCTGATCGCCATTCCAAATATCGATCGCGTTTATTGATCCAACCTCGAAACACATCCACGCTGTTTCCAGTAGTGTTGTCACGATACTGGAATTTCGACTTCGATACTTCGATATTATTTCGATATAAAAATATATATATATATATTTTTTTTTTTATTATTATTCTTTTTTTTTAAAGGGGGACTATCTTATAAATGGCCTTTTTGAGTGTTTAGCATTGTTTCCTAGCTATGTGAACTTATATTAATATGATCTATGTCTCAAAATTCTCATATTGGTGCATTCTTCCAATTCTCCTCTCACAATATTCACCCTCACTGAACTGAGTCATTTGAAAATGTGCGTGATATGTGATGTCAGAAAGACACCGCTGCATGATAATGTTCAGGCGGCGCCGGCACGGCGCAGTGGTTTAGGAGCCCAGGCTCAAAACGGCTCGAGATCTTGAGGTAGAAAAATGCTGTTTTTGAGGACTTGATTAGAAATACAAAACAATGAATAAATAAAATATATATATTACAGAGGTGTTCCATAGACTCACAGGAATTGTGTAAAAGTGCCCAAATAGTGAAAGAAATAGTAAAATAGTTCCCCTTTAAACAAATTTAGCTTCAAATTTAGCTTCTCTCTGGTACTATAAGACAGGGATCGGCAATAGGCGGCCCGCGGGCCGAAATGGGCCCGCCAGCAATAATTTCTGGCCCGTCAGGTTATTTTGAGAATATGATGTTTATTTTACGCGCAGGAAATATTCACTCGTTGTGACGCCAGAGTGTCTTTTGAAGCTGTATCTATCTATTCATCATATCTATGGCTGTCACTATAGCCAATTGAAATGCTAGAAATGGTCACATGGACTGGGAGAACCAATGGAATTTCACTTTCACTTCCGCGTTTGGGATGCCGGCGAGCGAAGCGAACGTTTGCAAAAACAAAACAAACGTCTTTGAATAACTTCTTTGCAATGCAACGGGGAAATATGATGAGCCAGAAGAGGAGCTTACGACCTATAAAGCTTATTTTAATAAACAGGTGTCATTCTTAAAATACGGGTTTATCGCAACAGGTAACTCTTGCAATAAGCAACCGGTGACTCTCGCTTGTTGACATGGCAACACGAGCAAGCAACTGTGTTCAAGTTGGATGGGCATTCAACGCGAGTGGACATTTAACATGTTATTAACATGGATTTTGGAGGACCGAAGCAGAAACAATATCAAGTCCAGGGCAGGGCTGCCTGCATTATGCCGGTGAGTGTTGTGTTTTAATAATAATAATAATACATTCGATGTATAATACACCCGCTGTGGTGCTTAAAATCAAATGCACCCTACTGATCTCGATTTATAATGCGAGCACCTGCATTAAAATCAAATTACTGATCTGTTCATGTGTAATGCACTGTCTGAGAGGCACTTTATAATAGAAAAAAGACAGTGCAAACATGTATATGTCGTTTTTTTTTTTACAGTTAAAAAATGTTCACTTATCATTGGCCCGCCACACAATGGCTTGGGGAAAATTTGGCCCGTGGGCAAATCTAATTGGCGACCCCTGCTATAAGAGAAGATAAATATAACAATTTTAAAACCCTTTGTTTATCTTTAGATCACACATTTAAAAATAACTTCAATAATTTGTATTGCAAATGCAGAACATGGTATTTTCTCAAGCAGACAGATGTAAACACTGTAATCTGTGTTGCATGTACTTGACAAACTGAACTGTTTATATTACAGTTAGTAACAGTTTCGTTTTTATTTAAAGAGAGAGAGAGAGAGAGAGAGAGAGAGAGAGAGAATATGCTCGGAGCATTTGTGACTGGGCATGGGGGCGCGGGACTTGTTGAGGTAAGGTCCAATTATTTTTTTTTACATATTGTGAAAGTACAGATTCATACCTTAAAAATAAGCCATCACTTGAACATTTTGGTCGGAATATTTTTCAAGCTACATCCTATGAATCATGGAGATATCAGTAAACGCATTCAGAGATGAATGGTCTTCGAACTTGTGGAGAGGTTCACACCTGTGATTTAATCAACTACAACCCTACCCAGAATGCATTGTATTCCATGGCCCCCCTCTCTCTGGGGACATTAACACCTTGCATCAGGCTCTTTTGTTATGGCAATGACTCTGTCTTGTGGCAAGTTGTGTGGCAGTTGAAGTATTTGCCTTGTAAGTCTAAAAGCTAAATGACTAAATGTAAATGTATTATAAGGAAAGGTTAACCTTCTGTAGTGTGGTAGTGAAAGCGTTAACCGTCTGTAGTGTGGTAGTGAAAGGTTTGTTGGAAGCCTCACATAAGTCATGTAATGTTGGGGGTCAAGGTATTGGCTGAAGGAAAGGCTACATCAATAAGCATTTAGATGTTTAGATTTAAAGGTTAACCTTCTGTAGTGTGGCAGTGAAAGGGTTAACCTTCTGTAGCTGTGAGAGAATTGTTGAATAGATACACAAATGTTATAGAATGTTTGATTATGACATCATACTGTGACATCACAAATGTTTTCGGGCATTCATAATAACATTATTTTCTATGATGAATTGAAAATGGGGGATCCTGATGTAAACAAGATGACAGTCTTTCTCTGGTCTGCATCCCCTTAACAATTGTGTGTATTGAGCTGTACTGTATTGTACCCATTCTGCAATCTGTTAATAAAGTTTTCAATCAATCAAGTTAACCTTCTGTAGTGTGGCAGTGAAAGGGTTAACCTTCTGTAGTGTGGTAGTGAAAGGTTAACCTTCTGTAGTGTGGCAGTGAAAGGGTTAACCTTCTGTAGTGTGGTAGTGAAAGGTTAACCTTCTGTTAACTCACTAAACCTCACAAACACCAGCAAGGAAAGGCTGCATCAAAATAACTTTTGTTTCGTAGCTGCGTTTCTGCCACTCTTCACAAGCAAAGAGACTGTTTCCATTCCGTGAAAACCCGCCCTACTCTGCTCTGATTCGCAGACTGTGGGTGGGGGGGGGAGAAACGCTGAATGTGATTGGATCAGAGTAGCCAGACAGACAGGCAGAGCAGCCAGCCGGACAGTGGAGCACTGAGAGAGAGGAAACGGCGGAGGATTTAACGAGGCGCGTTAATACAATTTTGTTTATCTGGTTTATTGCTGCGGATTCAAGCCAAGTTGCAATAATACAGTACAGCTCAATACACACAATTGTTAAGGGGATGCAGACCCAGAAAGACGTTTGTCTTGTCATCAAATGAATTGCCAGCGCGCGTTCGTCTACAACAACAACCAACGCGTCCTATAATGATAATAAGTTGTTTGTTATTTTCTTTGAGTTTCCCTATTGAATGAATTTACTTCTTATACCATTAGGTTGCAATAAATTCACTCGAATGAAATTTGTTCGCTCATCAAATTCGTGACATTCTAAATGTGTTTTAATGTTGTTTAATTTAAAGGGGAACTATTTTACTATTTCTTTCACTATTTGGGCACTTTTACACAATTCCTGTGAGTCTATGGAACACCTCTGTAATATATATATTTTTTTTATTCATTGTTTTGTATTTCTAATCAAGTCCTCAAAAACAGCATTTTTCTACCTCAAGATCTCGAGCTGTTTTGAGCCTGGGCTCCTAAACCACTGCGGAGCGTCGTCTTCGCCTGAACATTAACATGCAGCAGTGACTATATGACATCACATATAGGCACATTTTCAAATGACTCAGTTCAGTGAGGGTGAATATTGTGAGAGGAGAATTGGAAGAATGCGCCAATATGAGAATTTTGAGACATAGATCATATTAATATAAGTCCACATAGCTAGGAAACAATGCTAAACACTCAAAAAGGCCATTTATAAGATAGTTCCCCTTTAATGACAATACACCCGCGCGGACTCGCGTTTTTTTTTAATCTTTTTTATATGGACAGGACACTGCGTTTGTTGCGTTGCTATAACTTATAACATTAAGATAAAGTGTATAAACATTGTTCTTCTCCCTGCTAAGAAAGGAGAGCGTTTGGCTGTGTGTGTTTCAACACCTCTTAAGTACCTGTTAAGCTGACAGACCCACACCGTAAATGCCCTCGCCTGTAGTCTTTCCACAGTATTGAGAGACAATACTGTCGAACTATATAACAATAATTACCTCATTTACAAGTTGTATTTAAGTTTGCAAATAAGGGCAAATAAGAGAACACATTATTGACATTTCAAAGATGTAAAAAAAAAACAGATTTAGATTTTTTCGATTTTCTGAAGAGCAAGACAATTGTTCCTTTTCTGGCACTTGTTTCTCACCGGATCAAATCGGGTTTGGTCACGTCGAGTCACATTTTAGTAACGTTACATTTTCAACAAGATTGCTGCTATTTAAACACTTGATGGAAACGGGGTAACGTTAACCTTATGTCGACTGTAGTATTGTATGACCTCGACATAACGTTTAAACGTCAACGTTACTCCGTTTCCATGCAGTAATTATAAAAGTAGCCAGCTAAGCTAACGGAGCTAGCAGTAGCTAACGTTAGCTGGTAGCTGTAACGTTACAACGAATCAGCTGTTGATATTATGCGCCATCAGTAGACAACGTATCATGTATTAAACTAGAGTTAATGGTTTAATGCTTCAGTCACAGTGACGTTGAAAGAGCAGCTGTCACGAACCTCTTTCATTTCTTTATGGAGATCGGCGCTGGCACTGCTCTAACACCGCTTGCAAATAGCATTGGGGCATTTGTAGCTTGTCCTTCGTTGTTTACTTGAAACCCGAAGTACCTCCAAACAGCACTTCTGCTGTTTTCTTTATCCACAAGCACAAGTTGCGGAGGCTCTGCATTTACCATCTTCAGCTAAAATGTTTGTTTACTAACTGAAGAAGACGGCTCTCTGTGAGGGGGAGGGCTGGACTCGGAGGAGCCGGGGGGGCAAGCGCGCTGAGCGCTCTGAACAGCGCGTCAACAACTTGCGGTAGAACACTCGCCAGCTGGTACCGATACTGCAGAAAGTATCGGTACTTCGGGAAATGAGTATCGAAGCCGTTTTAAATATTCAGTATCGATATGTATCGATACTTCGATATTTTTGACAACGCTAGTTTCCAGTGCCCTAAATTAATGCAATAGTCTCAGGTTACATGCCTGAGAAGTAAAATGTGGAATCCGGAGTTTTGTTTTCCCCATGCATTTCCATTGAGTCCATTCCAATTGGTGCAATATCATCCAGGAGATGATAGGGGGCTGTATTTGCCCTTTTCGAGCTCAGAGACAGTCCCAATGATAACGTGAGGCTGGATGGATGAAAAATGAATGGATATCTCTAATAAAATAAATAACGATTAAATAACGATTTCTCGTCATTGGCACTCAACGCATGGCGGCCAACAACGAGATTTCTCGTTGCTGGCACCCAATGTGTTAACACATTCAGCGCCAGGGATTAGTCTGGTCCTTGTGGCTAATGTGCCACGTTTCCATAACATATTTTCACTGTGCGTCACTATGTTTGGAGAGCTATATCTATATTCTATATTATAGCTATGGAGACAATACTATAGTAATTTGACAGTGACTTTCTTCCATCGATCATGCAAAAAAGCGTATTTTTTCATACATACGTTTGCGCCTTATCCCGCGGTGAATATACGTATAGTTTAGGAGTGATCCGGGATAATTCCTGAAACGCTGAGTTATAGGGCGCTACGTGTATTCGACTATAAACGTTGGCGTTTCTTGCCTGGACACGCTACTATTTCCAAATCAAATGTATATAATAGGTATTATGTTTCATCATGAAAGGGGGGGGGGGGGGGGGGGTCGTTTTTTATGCTTTGATGGCCAGTAACGGCATTCGTGTTGAACACTACAGACGCTGATCAGCTGGATCGATATCAAAACATTGTTGGATCAAGCTGAAAGTGATGTCAGATAGTCCTTACCTTTTGACCGGGGGTATTCCAAAAAGAATATTCCAATTGTCTGATCGCTTTTTCCAGTATTGGTGTCCATCTGGTCCCGGACATAATTTGGCACAACTTATGGATCGAGTGTGCCAGATGCATTTCGAAGTGGTCGGATGAAGCGATTTACTCGGCTCCGTCTAAATATAGCGCCCCGAGACATTTGAGTGTAACACAGGGTTAGATATAAGGTTTCAAAGGGTGGGCGACACTGCCATCTGGCAGGATGCGGCCGATATTGCACTTTGGCGATCTCAAAATCCTTTCCTATGGCAACACCGAGGTCAGTGCATGAATAATGAATACAAATATTGAATAAAAGAAAAAACTACCAGGCGTAGTGGGCAAGGCGCTCGCCACGAATGCGGAGACGCTGGGCTCGCCTGTTCGAGCCCAGCGCTCCACATTGCTTTCAGTTTAGCTGGTCGTTCATACTAATACACATTGGCCGTATTAGGGGGTGGGAAACTGATGGGTGGGGATCGGGCGTTGTGGACAGCGACTCCTACAGGTCGGTTGGTGCGCCTGCGCAGTAGAATCAGGAAGTGACGGGGGCAGCGTGAGCCTCCCACGCGTTACTCCTCGCCACTGAGAGATCGAGCTGCGCAGGTGAAAAGATGCGACTGCTGTTACCTCAAGTACCGGAGGGGACTTGTGCTATGTATGACTTTGTCCACATTGCAGCCGGCTTGTGGGAGGCAAGAAACAGCGTTCGTGACGGGTGGGTTGAATTGGATGATACGAAATTGGGATGGGAGAAAATATAGAAAATGGGAGAAAAAGTGGATAAAAAAAAAAACTACCAAAACCCGAGATATCTCGGGTCTGGCGTCCAACGCATGACGAGTTAACATGACTTAACTCGGGTTTGGCTCCGAATGTGTTAAAGTGACCTTTTCTTATGTGTTTAAAGTGACCTGTGGTGTGTTTGTGTGAGAGAGTGCAGAATGTGTGTGTGTGTGTTCATGTGTGCTTGTGTGTGGCGAGATCAGTGTTGCACCAAAAACAACCAAATCAAATCCCTTGTATGTGAAAACTAAATGAAGACCTTTCTGATTCTGATCGGCCCGTGTTCCCGTCGTCCCCAGGTGGAGGTGTTCGACCTGCTCTTTGTGACCAGCGAGAGCAACAGCAGCAAGACGTTTGTGGTGCACTGCCAGGACTGCGCCCGCAGGGGGAGCGGTAACCTGGACAACTTTGTGGTGCTGGAGCAGTACAAGATCGAAGACCTCATGCAGGTCTACGACCAGTTCACACTTGTGAGTATAAGGCAGGGTTCGCACAAGGTCCTTGAAGTGCTTAAAGTGCTTTATTTTTTTGAAAGAAATATGTCAAGGCCTGGAATTCCTTGAAATTTTTTTAACAAGGTGCTTGGAATTCAAATCAACCATTCGCATTGAAAGTTTTGTTCATCCATGGTCAAATTGTTCTGAATCAAGAAATAGATTTTTTTTTATTTAAAGTGTAACTAATTGTTGGAAATTGGTTTTAAGCCATAAATATTGGATCAGATTTATTTTCTATAAAAAACAGCATTTAAAAGTGAATTGTATCCTTTTAAATGCCCTTTTAAAAAGAAAAATAGTGCTTGGAAAAGTGCTTGAAAGTCCTTGAATTTCATTTTGCAATGTCTGTGGGAACCCTGTTAAAGGCCAACTTGCAGGTTGTATTTTTGTTCAATAAACAATGTGGACTAGGCCAATGGTGACTTTCATGAAGAAGAAAAAATAAATATTGAAATTGAACCCGTTTTAGCGTTTTTATCAAATATTTTGTCTGCCCAACACAATCACCACGCACGTGGATATTTTAATCAATGGTTCATAACGTGCACGTGTAATCGAAATGATGTCGTCACGGCAGGTGCAGGGCACCTGAGAGTCACACACACACAGAGTCTGAGAGTCACACACAGCTAGTGGCAGGCAGAGAGACTTGCTACTACTAGCCGAGGAGTAATGAATGAAAATGTATCCGTTTCACCTAACAACACTATTGCTCCGTGATCATAGCCATCCATCTCTAAAGCTAACCACTATTTGTAAAAGCCACAACCATGTTACCATATTTGTACTAATGAAAATCATTGTGTCGTTGTACATATTGTGTATACACCGTTAGAAGCTAGCTAAGTTAGCTAACGTAGCTTAGCTTGGTAGCCGAAACTCATAACATCACCCGATTTAAAATGGTTCTCTCCTCTTTGTATACCTTTGTCATCACAAGTATTCTGCCAAGGAACTTATGGACACGACAATAGTAGTAGTTATAAGGTGTTTGAGCTTGTAGCGTTAGTTAGCTCATAGCTATCGTCACTGATGCACCAAGTGCAGCTAAAGGGGCTACTATCGTATCAACATGCCGGGGCGCATAGCTTGCTAGCTGGCAGGATGTGTGTGCAGCAGTGCTTTGCCTCACAGGTCTGAGAAGAGGACCTACAGATTTTACTCCTTCCCAAAACTCTTTTACATGCACGACAGTAGCCATAATGCTAACGTTAGCGGGGTAACGTTAGCCAGAGCCATATAGCCAGCTTGGTACTATGACCCGGGGATAAGGCGACAGCCCACAGACCAGTAGCGCTGCTGTACTGAACAACAGGCTGCCTAGTGGTAAATGTAGTTCTTTTTTTACGACATTAAAAACATTATAACTACCTTGTTTCAACCAGTTGTAGCTGGTCCATCAAAGTCTCCCGACGATTAAACCCATTTGCGTCTTGTAAGGCGTCCATTTGGATCAAGGAAATGGCTTTCTGCACTCGTCAAAACTCCTTGTAGTGGATCAGAAGTAGGGGAAAGATACCCGACGTGACGTCATGGCCCTGATAGCTCTGATAATTTTTTTTTATTCGCGCATGCATGTTATTCGTGCATGGACCTTTTTACCCCTTTCGGAGTGGCATTTCCGGCGTCAAATGAAAAAAAAAAAATTTAATTAGATACCAATGATGTAAACTACCCATAATTGAAGAGTAGGGTTTAACCTGCAAGTTGGGCTTTAAGGGCTTCACGAGCATTAAGAAACCAGCAGGACTAATTCTGCCTCTTTCTCTGGGGTTCTCTTCTGTCTGGCACATGTGCAAGCTTTCAGTTTTATAGACTTCAAGTAGATTAATCCAAACCTGTCGGAAAAACCCCTGTTGTTTCTCATGTCGATTGCCAAGCTACTGATTTGCCACGCATGAGGAAGCGCTTCAGATGTGTAACCAGAGTTATACATTTACAAGTGCGAGGAGACCATGTCTCATGAAATCAAACACTGTGTTGATATTGGAGCCGTAAGGAGGGGAGTCATGAGGCTGGAGATGCCTTGTAAATGAGGCGTCGTCGAGTGGCCAGCGTGGGCAGAGACTTCCAGCGTTTTCAGTAATGGAAAGAGATTTCCATCCAATGTCATTAAATTCTCAGACATTACTAGTTGATTATTAGGCCAAACCTTTGTCAGTCTGACCTCTTGTTTTACTTTAACTTGAGCGCGTTAACGTAGAAGTAAAGTGCTCGCGACAGCAAACATTTGGAGGGAAAAAAGCAGAATTCTAATGTATTCACCCTGGCCTCCGCTACTGTGGCAGATCCTTAGTGGATGCGATAACTCAAATACCTTTTATTCAAATGTTTAAAAATGTGCTGTGAATAAATCCAGCTGTCAGCGGTACCTCTGGCTTGGTCAGTCGTCCCTACTAACACAATTTGCAGTGTTAGCGGGTGGGAAGCTGGTGGGGTATGTATCCTGATCGTTATAAACAGCTACTCCTACTGGTCGGTCGGGGCGCCTGTGCAGCAGGAAAGGGATCTGGGGGAGATAGTGTGATCCTCCCACGTGTTACACTCCCCCGGTGAGAGTCCTCGCTGTCAGGTGAAAAGAAGCGGCCGGCTGACTCCACATGTATCGGAGGAAGACATGTGGTAGTCTTCTCCCTCCCCAGGCCGACAGTAGGGGGCAAAAGCATGCAACGACCAGGAAGGGAATTGGCATAACGACTAAATTGGGATGGGAGAAAAATAGGGGGAGCAAAAGTAGATAAAAAAAAAATATTTGCTGTTAATATTCATCACCTCTTTGATGACCCTAAGACCCTTTAAATGTTCACATGAGCATATCCCCAGAGAGCCGTTAAGTCATACAATCATGACCTAGATATGTGATTCCTCAGGGTTAAAACACTTTCCATAAGAATATGAAGTCTGCCATATTGTCTTTTCTGCCATTTTAGATTAAAAAATAAATAAAATAGATTTGTCCCTTAATCCTCCTAAGCTGTTTACCAGATTCTCACGAAACTTGCTGTGTGGCATCTAGGGAACAACATCTTTAATAAGTATCATTTAGCTAGTTGATAGGCTAAACCATAATATGGCTGCCAGATCCAATCGAACACATATTATCAGTATGATGTCTCTTTGTGATGTCAAACCATAAACCTTCTTGTGTGGCATCTATGCAAGTTTTATCAGTATCTGCAGGGTATTACAATTAAATTCATAATTCTCTATTTAAGGCCTTAAAAGGTATTTTTAAGGGCAGCCCGGCTGTCGGGAGATGAAATAATATTAAATATCTGAAATGTTTTTGTATTTAGGTCGTTGTTTTTTGTTGGGCTACCGGGAGCTTGGTGCGTCTGGTGAGAGCTTGTATGGAACGTGTGAGAATTGAAATTGGCACGCAAGCGCAGCCGCCAGTTCAGTTTCGCTATGAGTTTTATTTTATTAAATTTTTTGCTAGTATGCTTTTTGCTATACATTGGTATTAAAAATGTGTTAAATCTAACTGATTGAAACCTGCAGATACCCTGTGTATAAAGAAAGTTAGTAGACCAAACTGTTGGATTGGGGGCGTGGTTAATATGTCGTGGGCGATATTCCCTTTCCTAAAACGTCTGTGAAATTCAAATCAACCATTTGCATTGAATGTTTTGTTCATCCATGATCAAATTGTTCTGAATCAAGAAATCGTTTTTTTCTTTCCGTTTTAATAAAATTCGATGAGTCGCTGTCTATCACGCTCAAACTGCTTTTCTTAATTTATTCGCGTGTGATGCTCTAGCTTGCTCTAGCTGACAAGCAGGCCAAGAAGATTATTAAAAAAAACAGCATTTAAAAGTGAATTGTATCCTTCGAGTGTTATCCTTGAAAATGAAAAATAGTGCTTGGTAAAGTACTTAAAAGTCCTTGAATTTCATTTTGCAATATAGATAAACATGAATGTGGCCATAATGTAACGTATATATCACTCTGTCCTCTGTCTCCCTCTACAGGCGACTCCTCTGCCCTCCTCGTCCTGACGGTGACCTTGTGGTTCTGAGGACAATTACAATTCTAACGGACTGAACCCTCGGAAGACCCTTTTTCTTTTTCTGATATTCAGGAAGTACGCCGGCGGTCCTCCCGACTGCGCTTTGTAGCTATCCCATAAGGCAGCTGTGTGAAAGCTGTGTGTCTATGCAACCTGCCCAGAGCGACGTGCCTCCCCCTTGTGGACTGGAGGGGGACGGCAGCCTCTCCCCGCGTCGCCGTGACCAGACTGTTCTACTGCTGGCCCAGCTGGACTTCTCTAGAAAAACACAAAAAACCCACAAAAAAAATACAGAAAAAAAGCGTTTTTGTAAATATTATGTTAGAACTGGCAACAACGTCACACAAAGACTACTGACTTGATTTATTTTTTCTTCCTCCTTTATCATTTTTGTATTCTGTTTGTGGGCTGACACACAGATTCTCAATAAATGTGCCCCCCCCTCCCTCTCTCCCTCCCTCCCCCAGAGATGAGTAACTAGCATAGCTGGTCTTTTGTATGTTAGATAGATAGTCTCCTTGATGAGGAGGAGAAGAAAACAATGTTTTGTAATGTGAAGAGTTGAGTGACATGTTGATTGAAACGTTTCCCCATTTTCTTTCTTTTCCCCCCTTTTTTATTTTTTTTATAGGTTTTATGTTTAATCTTGTTTTGTTGGAAACCAATGCTTAGATTTTGGTTTCTTGGGTAAAAAGAGGAAATAATTTTTGAGAGAAACAACAGCCAAGTCACAGAGAAATGGGTTGCACATAGGCTAAGGTGTAAACTTTAATTTGTGTATTTTTTTTTCTTTTTCTAATTTTGATGTAAATTTACACTATTTATAAAATGCATATTTATTGCTTGGAAATATTTGTTGATGGAATGCTGTAATTCTTTTTCCAGAGTACCTGCCATTAAATTTGAAGGAGCCATGTCATTTTAAGCACGGCTCCTCATACGTTTTCTATATAAATAAAACTGCTTAGTAAGCATTGTACAGAGACCCTCCTTGATGGTTTTATTGTTTGAAGGATGTTTTATGCGTCAATAAACAAACTGTTTATTTACATCTGGCAGCTCTCGTGCTTTCCTTACATTCCACCCCCCATGTAGATTTATTTATTGCGTCTTTGTTGATTTCTATATGGATCATAATAACATAATAATCTCAGTGGTTGTTTAATTGTAGTACTCCTCTAAGCCCACCGATTCGAACACCTGCAGATGCGCTGTATGGGGGGGGGGGGGAGATAGTCAGAAGGTTCCCGGTTTGATTTCCGCTCCTCCCGGGCAGCATGTCGAAGTGTCCTTGAGCAAGACACTTAACCCCTAATTGCTCCCGAATGGTCGCTTCCACCGTGTGAGTGAATGTGAGGAACAAAAATCTTTAAAGCAATTTGGATAAAAGCGCTATATAAATGCACCATTTACCATTTTAGTCTAACCATTTCGAACGGATGCACCGTGGGTACTGTAGTTGTTGTGTACAGTAGCGTGCTGTGCTGTAGTCCAGACGGAGCTCAGTATCCCTGGTTATAGTGGCACTCCGGGTACCTGTAGCCATAGTCTGGGCTACAGGGCCTCCAGCGCCTCAGCCTGTCCTTCAGAGCCTCCGTCGCCCAGAGGATCCTCCAGTCCGGCTGGCTGCGATCGGCACAGGCCCTCAACAGCAGAGGCACGTCACTGGCCAGATGGTCCGCTTCAGTGTCCCCCTCTGATAAGAAAGATGGGAGGAAAAAGCATTACTCATACTGGTTACCAAGACTGCCAGATACCAAGACTAGGAAACGGGAGGTAATTAAAAAGTGTACCGTGCAGTTTGGGGGGAGAGCATTCACCTGCAATTTGACTGTTCTGCTTCATGTATTGCTGTAATATTGTTTGTTTGATGTGTGTTTTATTTATTTCCCTCACCACTGATGTATGTATTGTCTGTTTCTTTATTATTATTTATTCCTTCCCGTTACCCTTCGAGAGACCCGTTTGTCCTTTCTCACCAGGCCGCCTGCAATTCGAATAGTCATCAATCAAAAGACGATTAATTTGAGGCACTTGGAAGCTACTTCTTAGAAGACCCACCTTTCCTCTGGATAGTTTGTTTATTCAGTTCTATATATATATAATGTCAGCTTATCGTGTTAATTAGATTAATTAATTACACAGCAAATTATAGTGTTATGAAAATTAACTCAAAATTAATTAAATTTTTTTTTTTTTTTTATCATTCATTCCATAAGAATGTAGAATACACATTTACAGACTTTCTTTTAATAACACTTTGGGTGCCGGCCAGAAATCCGGAAAATGACTGTGGATTGCCAGGATTCCTGGGCGATTTTAGCATATCTCATGATCTTAGCGGAGCTATTTCTATATTTTATATTATAACTATGGGGAAATGGTTTGGCTCATTTGACGACGACGAGTTGATGTACACAATGAAAAAAAACTTTTGTTTCTGCATGTCTTCGTTCGTTCACAATTACAAGTAAAAAAAACTTCAACACAAGGTAAAAATCCAGGTAGATTATTTAGAACAGGAGTTATGGGCTCTTTTATGAAAGGTGCGCCGCCGGGGGGATAATAGGTACTGAACGTGTTATAAAGCAATTTAGACTGGGATGGATGGATGGTTTGATTGTTTTATTGGTTTGATTGATAGATTGTTTTGTTGATTGTTTGATTGATTGTTTTGTTGGTTGATTGATTGATTGTTTTATTGGTTGATTGATTGTTTTGTTGGTTGTTTGATTGATTGTTTTGTTGGTTGTTTGATTGTTTGATTGATTGATTGTTTTGTTGGTTGTTTGATTGATTGATTGTTTTATTGGTTGTTTGATTGTTTTGTTGGTTGTTTGATTGATTGATTGTTTTATTGGTTGTTTGATTGATTGTTTTGTTGGTTGTTTGATTGATTGTTTTATTGGTTGTTTGATTGATTGTTTTGTTGGTTGTTTGATTGATTTATTGGTTGTTTGATTGTTTTGTTGGTTGTTTGATTGATTGTTTTGTTGGTTGTTTGATTGATTGTGTTCTTGGTTGTTTGATTGATTGTTTTATTGGTTGTTTGAGTGATTGATTGTTTTGTTGGTTGTTTGATTGATTGTTTGATTGTTTTGTTGGTTGTTTGATTGATTGTTTTATTGGTTGTTTGATTGATTGATTGTTTTGCTGTTTGATTGATTGTTTTATTGGTTGTTTGATTGATTGTTTTGTTGGTTGTTTGATTGATTGACAGTCCGACTGACTGACTGACAAACTTGAAATGCAGTAATGCTATTATATCGATCAGGTGGGAATATATTGTATTGATCAGGTTAGTAGATATTGTACCGATCAGGTATTATAGATCATGTGCATGCAATAAACAAAAAAAAAACATTTCGACTGTTTCTCATTCATGTACTGTGCATAATCTGCTCCTGTGTTGTAGACCAGGGGTTCCCAAACTTTTCAGGCCGGGGCCCAGAAAATAAGGCGTCAGAGAGCCGCGGCCCAATGCACATCGTCTGGCTTTTTTTTTTTTTTTTTTGTCATGTGACCGATTTTTTAAGCCAAATATCACTTCAATCCTATTAAGTTAGTTCAAGTTAGTTATTCATTTATATGTGCTATTTATGAGAGGGCTAACTTGTTGCAAAATAATAATGATAATAATAATAGCCTCATTAAAATACTATTGTTGCTTCGGTTGTTTTCAGCGTTTTATGTGCATAATCTGTTATTTAGTTTGAAATGTTCGTTGAAATAAGTAGATTTTTCGTTTTTGTTTATTTATTAAGTTAATATAAAACCATATAGTCACATTTTAGAATACAATAGAATAGAATTTTAGAATACAACTAGAAACACTGTCCTGGCCTGCTTCTAAGTTCAGTGGCATGACAAAACAAATTTAAATCAAATTTTTTTTTTTTTTTTCTTTAATCATCTCGCGGCCCACCTTTGGGTCGCGACCCCGACTTTGGGAACCACTGTTGTAGACGGTGTTGCTCTGTACCTACCTGTTTTCCAATTTATTCGTCCATACATGATAAACACATTCATAAAGTAATAATATCTTGTATTGATAATATATCAATTAGTTTCACCTGGAAATACTACTACCTTATCAACCACCATGCCTGGCGCTAACGAACAAGTAAGTTATAACTACTGGTGTAGGTCCAGAAAACATTATTATAAAATACAGAATACTTTACAATGCAGAAAACTTGAAACTTTGATGAAATGAACATTTTTATTGCAAAATATGTTCAATAAACTGGGTGACAAGTTATCAGTACCAACCATTGTTGCTGTGCATTAGACACATGCTGGTAACATTCACAGTATAAAATGATGGTAATTTACCAAGACTATACCTTATAAAAAGTGAACACTGGCTGATGATAACCAACCATTGTTTCAGTGCATTTAGGAGTTTGCTGGTAACATTCACAGTATAGGATTATGGTAATTTACCAAGACAATACCTTATAAAAAGTGAACACTGGAGGATAATCAACCATTGTTTCAGTGCATTTAGAAGTTTGCTGGTAACATTCACAGTATAGGATTATGGTAATTTACCAAGACAATACCTTATAAAAAGTGAACACTGGCTGATGATAACCAACCATTGTTTCAGTGCATTTAGGAGTTTGCTGGTAACATTCACAGTATAGGATTATGGTAATTTACCAAGACAATACCTTATAAAAAGTGAACACTGGAGGATAATCAACCATTGTTTCAGTGCATTTAGAAGTTTGCTGGTAACATTCACAGTATAGGATTATGGTAATTTACCAAGACAATACCTTATAAAAAGTGAACACTGGCTGATGATAACCAACCATTGTTTCAGTGCATTTAGGAGTTTGCTGGTAACATTCACAGTATAGGATTATGGTAATTTACCAAGACAATACCTTATAAAAAGTGAACACTGGCTGATGATAACCAACCATTGTTTCAGTGCATTTAGGAGTTTGCCGGTAACATTCACATTATAGGATTATGGTAATTTACCAAGACAATACCTTATAAAAAGTGAACACTGGAGGATAATCAACCATTGTTTCAGTGCATTTAGAAGTTTGCTGGTAACATTCACAGTATAGGGTTATGGTAATTTACCAAGACAATACCTTATGAAAAGTGAACACTGGAGGATAACCAACCATTGTTTCAGTGTATTTAGAAGTTTGCTGGTAACATTCACAGTACAGGCACGTCACATGATCAACTACAGGGCATATCTTACTTGGTCTCTCGCATCGATGACTGCATTGTCCATTGATAAATGGATGAATCGCCAGATGATCTGTGGACCAAAAAATATCCAATACATGCTTCCAAAGTATATAAATAAGAGGCCAATGGACTGCATTAGAAAAGTGTGGTATGTTACCTACAGTATATACTTTTATAAACTGGGTGACTGTCAGCAACCATTGGTTCTGTGCAAACGGTAAAAATGAGGGGGGAAAAAGATAAATAAAAAAATAAACCATATACACACACAATGCAAATTATGAATGGAGTCGACACAGCTAGATCGCTAACATAACGTCTCATCTGCAAGTGGTCCAAACATGCCTATGCAATATCGACAACCGTGGCCCAAATACATGTGTTCAACGCATTTGTCTTGTACAGAAAACAGTGAAACTACCCATACACTATACTATACTATACTACTCTCAGCTAGCTATACTATGTACCGGTACACATGGTTCTGTCTGTATCACACAATGATGGATTATTTAGAAGTAATCTGTACTTCTGTGTGCCGGATTATTTAGAAGTAGTCTGTACTTCTGTATGACAACTAATAAAGAAACTATTTAGAGAAATCCCTCTTTGTGTGGTACAGAGTGAAGCATTTGTCACGATGCAGGGGGACTTTGCACGATGTGCAAAAATATCTGGTCTCACTCCTGATGCCACGCCTACTGCAGACCCGACATTTCCTACACGGTAGCTTTTGCTTGGGGGTGGCTTTGTATGCAACCATTACATGCTTCACAAAGCCACCCACTAATCTGCTCTGCGGGTCCCCCAGTGGGGCCCTAGGGTCGTGCTGCCCGTCACCCCCCACCTGCTCAGCCCCTGCCTCCTCCTCATCCCCACCCCCTGCCTCCTCAACCCCACCCCCTGCCTCCGCCTCCATCTCCGCTGTCACCCCAGGAATCTTCTTCTCCTTACCCCCTGTGTAGGTCCGCGCCACAGCCCTGGTGAACCGGAAGAGGTTGTAGTAATGCCCTTGTGGGTGCTTGCTTTTGTACAAGACAAAAGCGTTGAACACACATATTTGGATCAGATACATCACAAACTTTTTGGTCCACTTTCCAGTCTTACGTGTAACCGGATAGTACGAGAGGTTTTGATCCAGCTGATCGACGCCGTTCATGAATTTATTGTACGACAAGATTGATGACGGCTTGAGCATCTCCACCCTCAGCGCTTTGCCCTTCTTCTGCTTCTTCCACACCTTCGCCATTTCCATGGTGTCCTCGTGGTAGCTGCTGATGGTCTTCACAATCCTCTTATCGCGCCATGCCACGATCAGGACCTCCTTGTTGTTGACCGCAATGCGCTCCCCCACACCGATGTCACGTTTGGTCAAGTTCTTGATGATGGCTGGCTCCCCCCGGTGCTTCCTGAGGGTACCACAGACGTCGGTCCTCAACTGTCGGAGCCTGGCGGACATGCATACACTATTGTAGAAGTTATCCATTTACAACGTATATCCGGCCCCAGACAAACGTCCAAGCAGACCGACGACCGTGTCCCCCAGGAGCGAGCCTTCCCGGCAATATGGCTTAAATGCAAAGCAATATCCTGTGCGCGATTCGCACAGGAAGTACGACTTGATGCCATACCGGGTTGGCTTGTTGGGGTTGTAGACCCGGAAGGTCAGGCAGCCTCGCCATGCCATCACCCCCTCGTCAATGGCGAGCTCACGTTCGGGCTGGTACAGTTCCTTGCACCTCGCGTTGACATGGTCGACTACAGGGCGTACCTTACACAATTTGTCTCTGACTTCTAGGGATGTATTGTCCGCAAAGTGGAGGAATCGCCAGATCAATTGATAACGGTTGCGTGGCATGGTCTCCGAGTAGTACGGTGTGTACATCATATCATCGGTGGTCCACATCATGTCAACAGGCTTCCGAAGGACACTGCTGAGGAAATTGAGTCCAAGGAACTTCTTCAGCTCCTTCAATGTGAGGGCCTTCCAAAGCAGTGCCCTGCTACTGGTTAGCGTGGGGTCCAGCCGGGCAATGGACTGATCAGCGTAGAGGTTGGTCTGGGCAACAATGGAGTGTGAGTGTGTGTGAGTGAATGAGTGAGTGTGTGTGGGGTTCAGATGTCAGAGCTGGACGTGGTGTGGGGGTCAGAGGTCAGAGCTGGAAGTGGTGTGCAGAGTGAGGCCAACTTACCGCTCTTAGATGTGCGTTTCCGCCCTGCAACGGGTTCCGGCATGTCCAGACTAGCATCCAGTTCTAGAATCACATGATGTAATACATTACACTAGAGCAATGTATTGTCATTGTATTTACATGATATATATATATATAGCATTATGTGTTATATTTTATGTACAATTACCTGCAGGAGTAGAATGTGATCCTATGTCGTTGCCAGTCTCTGCGTCACTCTCTGCGGAGTCTGCGCCAGAATCTGAATTGGATTAAATTCAGTAAGTAAGTAAGTCTCATAAAACACAATAGTAATACATTTACATACATGAATGTAGTTAGTACATACCCAAGCATGTTGGTGTACCGGCTCCAGACTCTGTGTCGGATCCTGTATGAACACAAAATAAATCAGCGGCCATTGTACATCAAAGCATGTACATGTGTGTGTGTGTGTGTGCTGTAATCAATGGAATTTGCATATAGAGGCCTCACCATGTACTGCGAAGTTCAAAGGTGTTGGAGAGGATTCATGTCTTTTGATCTTGTGTGTGTGTGTGTGTATGTGTGTGCTGTAATCAATGGAATTTGCATATAGAGGCCTCACCATGTACTGCGAAGTTCAAAGGTGTTGGAGAGGATTCATGTCTTTTGATCTTGTGTGTGTGTGTGTACAGCACACACGCACACACACACACACACAAGATCAAAAGGCATGAATCCTCTCCAACACCTTTGAACTTCGCAGTACATGGTGAGGCCTCTATATGCAAATTCCATTGATTACAGCACACACATACACACACACACAAGGGCATGGGCACATGGTGAGGCCTATATATGCATGGTTGTGTAGCATATGTAAAATTCCATTGATTACAGCACACACACAATCAAATATATAGCACATGGTGATGCCTCTGCCTCTATAGCATGAAACTATCGATTTGAACATGCATGTGTGTACATAGCAGAGTCGTGATAGCATTGATTACAGCACACACATACACACACACATCAAAGGGCATGGGCACATGGTGAGGCCTATATATGCATGGTTGTGTAGCATATGTAAAATTCCATTGATTACAGCACACACACAATCAAATATATAGCACATGGTGATGCCTCTGCCTCTATAGCATGAAACTATCGATTTGAACATGCATGTGTGTACATAGCAGAGTCGTGATAGCATTGATTACAGCACACACATACACACACACACACATCAAAGGGCATGGGCACATGGTGAGGCCTATATATGCATGGTTGTGTAGCATAGGTAAAATTCCATTGATTACAGCACACACACAATCAAATATATAGCACATGGTGATGCCTCTGCCTCTATAGCATGAAACTATCGATTTGAACATGCATGTGTGTACATAGCAGAGTCGTGATAGCATTGATTACAGCACACACATACACACACACACACACATCAAAGGGCATGGGCATATGGTGAGGCCTATATATGTCTTATCCAATAATAATGTAGCTGTAGCATGCAACTATCGATTTGAACATAAACACACAATATTCACATTGCATTCGTCAACCTGACTTACCCTTCGCCCCTCGACCACAACCGCGTCCCCCGTCGGACTCGTGAGATGAATCGGAACCATAATACCTCCGACCCAGATCGATATCCTCATCAGATGACTCAGGAGCTATAATCAATGCATACCGGCGAACTAACGTTACATATTCACAGTATACAATGAATCAATTAGCGTTAGGTAAATCATCATCAAATATCCCAATCGGCACTCCCATCAGATTCATGGGCCGTTGAATCGCTGTCCGAGGACTCGGCTGAAGAAGATATCTGCACAGCAGCCACCTTCCTCTTCCTCGAACTGCGACGGGGAGAACCGCTCCCGGTCCCGGGGCGAGACACGTCGCTGGGCCCAGCGACGGTCTCACGGCTCTCTCCGATCGGAGCTACCAAAGTCGTTGGTGCTGCTGCTGGAGCTACCAAAGGTCCGTCGTTGGTGCCGCTGCTGCAACCGCGGGTCCAAACGCCAGCTTCGTTTGAACAAACCGATCCGCTGTCGGTCTGTCGCCTTTCTTACCTACACTACGTCTCCTCATACTGATCTAAATAAATGGAACTACTAAGGCATGGCACCTGAGACAAAACACACTGTATCCTATATAATTGTATTTGAATTCACCTTGTTTTTCTGTTTATTTACACTGAGTACAGCTTGTGTTATATTACGTTTTATTGTATTTTCTTGTATTTTTTTTATGGCCATCTTGGTCTATGTCATTTGTTAAGTAATTGGTAAAGTATATTATTATATACTTATTGTTATGTGTCTTGTAAGCCCATATGGGCTGGGCATACATCTGTATGTAAGACACGAAAATAAAAAATATCAAATCAAATCAAACTAAATGATCAAACTACTATTACTACTACTGAAATATACTACCTACTAGACTACACACTAATCCCTCACAATAGTACTACTACTTAGCACGACTACGTACTTCTAAAGCACAGCTGAAACCTTACAATTATTCTGATACTACCACTATACTGTATAACACTATAAATATAGACTATAGGCCAGTGTTGCGTTGTTATTATGGGCTGAGCCGCCACGCAGGATAATGACGCCGCGCGCACGCGCGCGCGCACACGCACGCGCGGCCGCGCGCGCATGCGCATATGTTCCCTCGCGCACAATAATACACTTTGTTTGTATAGCCTTTCATACAGAAACTGCAGCTCAAAGTGCTTCACAACAGAATTAAGACAGGCATAAAATGAGCACATAAAGTGCAGACATATAAAATCAGTTTTTCACATTAGGATCTAACATCCCAACAGGCAACCTTGTTTATGGTTTGATTCAGTTTTAATATAAATAATAAAAATAAAGAGAAGATTAATTAATTATCTACTCAGTCCCGAAGTTTGTGATGTAGATATGGAATGTCCCGGGTTGCTGCTGTTTGCAGAGTGTGTTGTTGTCCGGGGGTGAGTGGTGGTGGGTGGGGGTCTGTGGGCAGCGGCAACTTGGGACGTTCCATATTTACATCACAAAGAGTCCCAGACTGGTTGAAGACACCAGCCTATAGCGGCTATTGTTATGATAATGCGAGGTAGCGCCGGGGCCCGGGACTCGGCAGGTAAACACGAGCCGAGCCGAGCGCAGCGCGTTCTCGCGAGCGCGTGCATGTGCGTGCACGCGCTTCTGCTCAAATCTTTAATACTCAGTGAGGTACCACTGAGTGGTACCCCGTGCCATGAACAACGCATGCCTGCTATAGGCTGATCTCAATTCAAATATCTCTCTCTCAATCTCTCTATCGCTCTATCTATCTCTCTCTCTCTCTCTCCCTCCAAAACCTCGTCGATTCTGGGATCCCGCTAAACTTTTATACCTGTGCTCACACTGGTCAGGTATGCTGGCCAATGAAACGCCAGATTCATTGTGGGGTGCAATATTCATTACCTTGTGATACAGTGTTAGAAAATAGGGGGACACTGCCACCTAGTGTAATTTGAGAGGAAATGCAGTTTCCTGTTCAAACTCTCTGCAAAAAGTTCTGCGGTGAAGTTCAGACTGGGAAAGTCGAAAAAAGATGTAAACAGAACAAAGACGAGTTACGGCGTCTTCGGCACCTTGAGCATGGCGGGGAAGGACGCCTAAAAACGTCTTCCGGCAGCCAAAGTGTAATATGGCCCATTTGCATGTTCTTGGTATCTTATTCTAGGGACATCTGGATCTCAGGGAATATTCCCAGTGTCAGAAATACTGTCTGTTACTAGGCTTGAGTAAATTGCAATGAACCAAATGAGAATATCAATACAAAAAAATTATCTTTGACTGAATAACACCATGCTAAAATTGACCAGACCTGAAAAATCTATGAATAAATGGAAGATGATTAAACAGAAGGTTTTGTAGATACAGTACTGAATTCTGCCATCCGGACACATGCCATTTGAAATATGATTATAGAATATCAGGCCTAAAATGGTTATGCGATTAAAATGTGATTAATTAGATGAATTAATTACAAATCCTGTAATTAATTAGATAAAAAAAAATATCGCCTGACAGCACTTTTAAACTTGTGTGTGTTCAATTCTTCTCCCAAAACGGCATAATGCACCTTTCCCTCGATCCTCAAACGACACCGCCAGGTATGTATGTACAGTATATGTATGAGGTTTCCGAGAACATCCAGCCTGGGCCTACCGTGTCCTGCCCCTCCCTCCCTGGCAGGCTGCAGCAGGCTGGGCAGGAGGTGTCTGCAGAGCTGGGTGAAGCTCTGGGAGGGACGGATGGAGCGGCACGGAGGCAGCCGGGCGCATGGGAATCCACCCTGACCCAGGCAGGAGAAGATGTCCCCGTCTGCGCCAGATGGAGGGGGAGGATCCCGGTTCACACCTGCGGAGAGGGGGGTAGCAGTCAATGTCATGCCTTTGATGCAAAACGCGTTTTTTCTGTCTTTTCAGGATAAGTCTTGACCATTCCGTATGTCTGCTGAATTTTGAGTGTGTAAAAGACATTCTACGTTGTCAACCCTGCCATTGTCCTTCACCAAAGTACTGGCATGACAACTGGAGTTGGTCCCCGGACACCGCACTACTGCTCCTAAATAGTTAGGGTGGGTCAAATGCAGAGGATGAATTTCCCCAAATGGGATTATAGGTTCAATTTAACTGTACAAGGTAGTGGAAGGCACATTGTTTCGTCATTTACCAAGAAAAGTCTATATGATCATTCTCCTACGGCACTCCCCTCCTATCCATTCCTCCCATCGCTACCCTAAACAAAACGTTGTCTTCTGCACCAACTCTGCCTCTTCTTCTACTCCTCTCCGCTGTCCTCCCTGGATCTTTCTCGGAAAATAGTTCAAGTAAACAAACTGGTTTACAAACAAACAGGAAACACAGGTACTTTGTTGCTTTGGTCAATGTTGTTCATGCTACCTTTTGTCTGCTGCCTACTAACTTGTGCTTTGATAGCATGTTAGTATGGTGTCTACTACAGTATCATAAGAGGCTAATTGACGCAAGTGATGTTTTTTGGTTCTAACTTCAGTGTCCTCTTCTATCACCTCAGGTACCTTGCTCTTCCTCTCCGCCCATCATCTTAATTTGTATCCAACTCTGAAACTAAGGGAGAGCCCGCATGTCTAATGTATTTATTGATGTTTTTTTTGTGTGTGCATTATAACATTTATGTCTACCATAATCTCCAATTAAAATGGGACAGGATATCCATCATTTATAAAAGGACACCCTACCCTCTAGATTTTAGGCGTGGGAATAGAGTTACCCTTTGAGTTTTGAGACCCTACACCCCAAGCTGCTAGTGCACAGTCCTGCAGAAGACACTAACATGGACTTTTTAACTCATCAGTTTAACATTTCATCAACATTATGCTCAATGGGAGACAGAATAATCCCTGGGTCATTACTTCAAGGGACAGGATGAGTGCAATCTTAACCAGGCCTAGTTCCAGGGTCAATGTCTCCCTCTACAGTTGCTTTTCCAAATTGTGTGAGCAAATGTCAAACAGCTGGCCACATAGTAATTAAAGTGTAATAAATACAATTTAAATAAAGAACAATAGTTATGTATGTAACTGAGGTTCTATGCATCCTGGATGACCGCTAGAGGCGGTACTTAAAGCACTGCATATTCTGTCTTGTGTAGGTCGAGTATTTCTACCAACATAGTCACCTGTGACCCCTGACTGTATATCTTCCGGTGCCATCAGCGGCTCGGTTCATAGAGAATCTTTTCTTTTTTTATCCACTTTTTCTCCTTTTTCTGTTTTTCTCTCATCCCAATTTAGTTGTGTCAATTCCCCCCTCCCCTGTCTTGATCGTTGCTCGCATGTGCCCCCCACTGGTCGATCGTAGGGAGGGTTGAAGAATCTATCGCATGTCCCCTCCGATACATGCTGAGTCAGCCAGCCACTTCTTTTCACCTGCCAGCGCAGACTCTCATTGGCGAGGTGTAACGTGTGGGAGGCTCACACTACCCTTGACATCTCCTGTCCTTTCTGTGCAGGCGCCCTGACCGACCTGTAGGAGTCGCTGTTTACAACGACCAGATTACCACCCATCGACTCCCCTCCCGCTGACTGCCAATTGAGTCAGTATGACGGCCGGCCAAAGCCGGAGGCAACGCTGACAGCCGGATTCGATACCGGTGTCTCACGCGTTGGTGACGAGTGCTTAGACCGCTGCGCCACCCAGCCGCCCTTGGTTCATAGAGAATCTTCAAGCATGGATACGATACCAGGGCCAGTGTTCGCTCTTGTAAGGTGCCACAGGTCAAGTAATAAATACCTCAGAGCTTATTTTTCTACACCGGTATCTCAATGTGGAACAGCCTTCCACTTAGGATAAAACTGTCAGGTTCTAGAGGAATATTTAAAGGTCAGGTTCGCTCATATCTCTGGGGAAAATTGGCCGGATAGCTGTCAGGTCATACTTGTATTGTTGTTTTAATGATGGTATAATGAAATGCGCTATTTTATGATATTTGGTCAGGATGATATTGACTTGTTTTTAGATACGTAGAATATGGATTTGTTGTATTGGACTTTTGCTTTATGTGTTGTTTTATTATATATGTTATTTTTTTATATGTCCTTTGGTCAGAACATCGGGGATCATGCTGGAAATAAGTGTTGTCACTTTTGCATGTCATACCTTGGATTTGTTGTGTCTTTGGATCCATAAATAAAATCAATCAATCCGAGTGACCAAGCGCTCTGGCGGTCATCCAGGATTCGTAGAACCTCAGTTATATACATGACTATCGTTCCATTTCATCCTTCCTGACAACCAGAAGCGGTGCTTAAAGCACTGGATGACTCATACCAACAGAGTCACGAGGAATCTCAAGTACATACTTTCTCACAGTAGTAGAAGTAGAGGAACTCGAAACAAAGAAAGACCACGCCCGATGGATGGGGGGGGGGGGGGGTTCATTGAGAGAGCACCTTCAGGAGGAATGCTGTATTCGCCCACAGCGTGACACCAGAACCATCTGCTGGCCTAGGGGAACAAATAGTTGAGGCAGCTGTTAGTCTGCCCGATAGGCAAGGGAACAGGATGTAGGGCAACACCCTGCCCCTCTGGATGTGGAGGTGGAAGATGTACTGAAGCGATGGAGCGGCCCTCATAGCAACCTCGTTCAAAGCCACACCGATAAAGGTGTGAATTGGTAGTAGAAAGCCGGTCAGACTTAGCCCTCCTTTTGGAGGCAACGCCTGCACTCTCTTCAACTCGATGCTCGGAACGGCGAGGCAGCTGATCCGATGAGGGGAGGCCAATATCTAACAGGAGTTCCACCTCAGCCAGTCTAGCAGCCCTCAGCGCCCGAGGCATGTAGCTGCAATTCATACATGAGTCGAGAGGGCGAGAGGCCCTCCCTTAGATGCTCTCTAGACCCAGAAGAGAGGGGCAAAGATCATGGCCATCGGGCTGAAGAGGCGCAATACGGGCAGTACAGCTGTGAGTGTTAATCATAGCGTTCATATAGGAACCAACCATATGCTGTACCGATGTACCTTACTGTATGCTGGGAGTGGGGAGTGAGCAGCACGCTCCTTCACCAACAAAGAAAAAGCATTCACAAAAGTTAGCTTTGAGTGAAAACACTAGTGCTAACTGTGAAGACAAATTAGGCCTCACTGGGAAGCTGGGAGCGGGGAGTGAAATCACTGCCTTCACCAACAAGATTGTCAATATTCACCAAGTCAGCTGTGAGTGAAAACACTACTGCTACTGGTTGCCAGGTACCCAGGTGGGGTATCTCCCGGGCCTTTCTGTGTGGAGTTTGCATGTTCTCCCTCGCAAGGGTTTCCCCCTTAAAAAAACTAGAAGAACTGCAGAACAGATTTTTAACGCTAACGTTGTTGCGTCCCTGGCGAAGACAGACAGGAGCACTTGGATTGGTCCCCGAGTGTGGCCCCACGCCGCAACCCGTGTCTGCTTCCAGCTGCCCTTGGGGGGAAGGACGACGGGATGGGTCAAGCGCAGAGAGGACATTTCAACTGCGACCCCAAAAAAAGCATGTGTGTGTCCTATGTGTCACCCATCTCTCGCATGTGTGTGTATGCTGCATGACGATGTAGCAATGTGCTACAAATAAAGACTTCTTCAAAGTCCAGTATGCTGGGAGCGGGGAGCGAAAGCACTGACTTCACCATAAAGGTTGTTATCAATTAAGTAACTTAAATGAGCTTAATGGATCGAAACCGCTACTGCTTACGAAAAAAAAAAAAAAAAATTAGGAATCTGGGACTGGGAATAGTATGCTGGGACTAGTGAAAGTGAGACCACTACTTCACCAACAACGGTTATCGTCAATATTCACCAACATTAGCCGTGAGTGAAAGCACTACTGCTTTACCTGTGAATAAACAAAATTTCAGGAGGCCACATACCTCCTGCTGGGAGAGGGAGTGGAAGCACAATTATGAACTTAAACTTAGCTTTGAGTGAAAACGCTACTGCTTATGTGAAAAAACGAATCCCAAATCCCAAACCATATGCTGGGAACAGGAGCTGCCTTCAACAAATTATGTCAACATTCACGAAAGTTAACTTTGAGTGAAAACACTACTGTTACCTGTGAATTAACAAATTAAGAACAACATACCAACAGCAGCTAACACTCATGTTAGCGTACAATAATCTCTAGACTGTAAGCTTTTGTACTTATCTTGCATCCAGATCCTCTGGCGGTCACGGAGAAGGAAATGGAAATCTAGTTAGCTTAAGTATTCTGGCCCCTAACTACATCAAATATTTGTTCAACATTTCATATCATATGTCACTCAGACATAATATATGATTGTATTTAAAGGATTTTGAATAATTAAATTTGATTAAAAATGAGCTCACCGCCAGCTCTGTACATGTCATCAGGCCAGAGACGGTCCTAAACTACTACACATGCTCCAGCGTTCTGCTTTACAGAGGACTACACTCAGCTGAAGAAGAAGGGCCTCAAGACAATCCAAGCTATGCCTCAATCTGGTATATGACTTTAATGTTGCTTTGCAGTGAAATTCCCCTTTGATTAATGGGGCTTAATGGGAATTGAAGCTATCGAGTTCACTTGCCATCACAACACCAAACACGGTATGGAATATTTGATTGACTTATGAATGACCTACAAGTTCAGTCCCTGTGGTTACAGTATATAGGAATGGGAAAGGAAAAACTCACTGAATTGCACCCCTCTGTAAAATATTAAATAAAATGTGGTGTATGGCAACACCACTGCACAGGATGTACAAGCCAAGAGACGACCGTGAGAACAGCAGAAAAGAGATATTACAGACCAGGTGTAGGAGCAAGGACTCTCCTCTCCCCTGTGACCTCACTCACCTGAGAACTGTTCTCCCCCCTGTGACATCACTCACCTGAGAACTGTTCTCTCCCTGTGACCTCACTCACCTGAGAACTGTTCTCCCCCCTGTGACCTCACTTACCCTAGAACTGCTCTCCCCACTGTGACCTCACTCACCCTAAAACAGTGATCCGGGCGCTGTGACCTCAGACACCCTAGAACAGTTATCTGGGCGTTGTGACCTCAGTCACCCTAGAACAGTTCTCCGGGCGCTGTGACCTCAGTCACCCTAGAACAGTTCTCCGGGCGCTGTGACCCTAGAACAGTTCTCTGGGCGCTGTGACCTCAGACACCCTAGAACAGTTCTCCGGGCACTGTGACCTCAGACACCCTAGAACAGTTCTCCGGGCGTTGTGACCCTAGAACAGTTCTCCGGGCGCTGTGACCTCAGACACCCTAGAACAGTTATCTGGGCGCTGTGACCTCAGTCACCCTAGAACAGTTCTCCGGGCGTTGTGACCCTAGAACAGTTCTCCGGGCGCTGTGACCTCAGTCACCCTAGAACAGTTCTCCGGGCGCTGTGACCCTAGAACAGTTCTCTGGGCGCTGTGACCTCAGACACCCTAGAACAGTTCTCCGGGCGTTGTGACCCTAGAACAGTTCTCCGGGCGCTGTGACCCTAGAACAGTTCTCTGGGCGCTGTGACCTCAGACACCCTAGAACAGTTCTCCGGGCGCTGTGACCTCAGTCACCCTAGAACAGTTCTCCGGGCGCTGTGACCTCAGTCACCCTAGAACAGTTCTCCAGGCGCTGTGACATCACTCACCTGAGAACTGTTCTCCCCACTGTGACCTCACTCACCTGAGAACTGTTCTCCCCACTGTGACCTCACTCACCTGAGAACTGTTCTCCCCACTGTGACCTCACTCACCTGAGAACTGCTCTCCCCACTGTGACCTCACTCACCTGAGAACTGTTCTCCCCACTGTGACCTCACTCACCTGAGAACTGCTCTCCCCACTGTGACCTCACTCACCTGAGAACTGCTCTCCCCACTGTGACCTCAGTCACCCTAGAACAGTTCTCCGGGCGCTGTGACCTCAGTCACCCTAGAACAGTTCTCCAGGCGCTGTGACATCACTCACCTGAGAACTGTTCTCTCCCTGTGACCTCACTCACCTGAGAACTGTTCTCCCCACTGTGACCTCACTCACCTGAGAACTGCTCTCCCCACTGTGACCTCAGTCACCCTAGAACAGTTCTCCGGGCACTGTGACCTCAGACACCCTAGAACAGTTCTCCGGGCGCTGTGACCCTAGAACAGTTCTCCGGCCGCTGTGACCCTAGAACAGTTCTCCGGGCGCTGTGACCTCAGACACCCTAGAACAGTTCTCCGGGCGCTGTGACCTCAGTCACCCTAGAACAGTTCTCCAGGCGCTGTGACCTCAGTCACCTGAGAACTGTTCTCTCCCTGTGACCTCACTCACCTGAGAACTGTTCTCCCCCCTGTGACCTCACTCACCTGAGAACTGCTCTCCCCACTGTGACCTCACTTACCCTAGAACTGCTCTCCCCACTGTGACCGCAGTCACCCTAGAACAGTTATCTGGGCGCTGTGACCTCAGTCACCCTAGAACAGTTATCTGGGCGCTGTGACCTCAGTCACCCTAGAACAGTTATCTGGGCGCTGTGACCTCAGTCACCCTAGAACAGTTCTCCGGGCGCTGTGACCTCAGTCACCCTAGAACAGTTCTCCGGGCGCTGTGACCCTAGAACAGTTCTCCGGGCGCTGTGACCTCAGACACCCTAGAACAGTTCTCCGGGCACTGTGACCTCAGTCACCCTAGAACAGTTCTCCGGGCGCTGTGACCTCAGTCACCCTAGAACAGTTCTCCGGGCGCTGTGACCCTAGAACAGTTCTCCGGGCGCTGTGACCTCAGTCACCGTAGAACAGTTCTCCGGGCGATGTGACCCTAGAACAGTTCTCCGGGCGCTGTGACCTCAGACACCCTAGAACAGTTCTCCGGGTGCTGTGACCTCAGTCACCCTAGAACAGTTCTCCAGGCGCTGTGACCTCAGTCACCCTAGAACAGTTCTCCGGGCGCTGTGACCTCAGACACCCTAGAACAGTTCTCCGGGCGCTGTGACCCTAGAACAGTTCTCCGGGCGATGTGACCCTAGAACAGTTCTCCGGGCGCTGTGACCACAGTCACCCTAGAACAGTTCTCCGGGCGCTGTGACCTCAGTCACCCTAGAACAGTTCTCCGGGCACTGTGACCGCAGTCACCCTAGAACAGTTCTCCAGGCACTGTGACCGCAGTCACCCTAGAACAGTTCTCCAGGCACTGTGACCGCAGTCACCCTAGAACAGTTCTCCCGGCGCTGTGACCTCAGTCACCCTAGAACAGTTCTCCAGGCGCTGTGACCTCAGTCACCCTAGAACAGTTCTCCGGGCGCTGTGACCTCAGTCACCCTAGAACAGTTCTCCGGGCACTGTGACCGCAGTCACCCTAGAACAGTTCTCCGGGCCCTGTGACCTCAGTCACCCTAGAACAGTTCTCCGGGCGCTGTGACCCTAGAACAGTTCTCCGGACGCTGTGACCTCAGTCACCCTAGAACAGTTATCCGGGCGGGTACAGTTGACAAATAAAGTTATTATTATTATTATTATTATTATATTATTATTATTATTATTATTATTATTATTATTATTATTATTATTATTATTATTATTATTATTATTATTATTATTATTATTATTATTATTATTATTATTATTATTATTATTATTATTATTATTATTATTATTATTATTATTATTATTATTATTATTATTATATCTGATTTGCAACTTATGAGAAGTGTTAGTTTTAGTGTACAATGGCACACACACATACACACACATGCAAGCACGTGCACACACACACACACACACACACACACACACACACACACACACACACACACACACACACACACACACACATTATGCACACGTATACAGTAGCCACTATCGGTCGTCCATTATCAGGTTTTTTTCACGCAACCAACCCAATTTCACTGAAGAAAACACCAAAGTCAGATGTTTCGTTTGCTCCTCCATGGGAGCGGCTGCTCGCTGTTGCAGTCCAGCTGAAATCTGAATCAGTGGACTGAGGTTTGGTGGGCAACATTCAGGGGTGCCTATTAGCTCTACAAATTGTGCCCTGACATTTCACAGTGAGGACCCCGCTCCATAACAAAGACCAGATGCCTCATTAAATGTTGCCATGGTGCTTTGGTCCATGGTCTCCAGTGGGGTACTGTTTTTGCCGTCTCTGTGATAGATAAAAAAAAAAAAAAGTAACTCTAAGATGGATAATGAATTTCAACAAAGCTGGGAAGATCAGAGGCTTTACACATGTCTATGTCATGTATTCATCTCAAGATTGTCTTTATTTGATCTGTTGGTATCATTCTGTCTTTTGAACCTGCCTGCTCTGAAGGTTTATCTTCTACAGTAATTAAACTGGGTGTTGCACCCTCCCCCTGTTTTCAGTAGAAAAAGACCTGCAGCACCTTCACTATCATACTAATAACAGACCTGATGTCATGCTTTACTGCAGAGGAAAAGCGGAACTTTGTCAATCAGCAGTTTATAAAAGAGGAACAGATTGTGTACTTCCACAGTGAATGGCTCCAACAAAACAGACTTTTGGGATAATGCCGCGATGTTGATCTGATAAAGTTGATGATACAATCTCTAATTGAACCGTTGCCCTGAAGAACCATATTATTATTTCTGCTTTCTTTTCATTTGTGGTCATTCTCCACTTACTGCACCAAACCTCTGCTCTTGAAAGCATTATTTGCAGATCCTCTTCCGATTCAGCCAGCAAAATACCAAGTACATTTTTAAATGTTTTGGATAGCCCATGTATTCGGCGTTGTGAAGTTCATCACTTTTTTATTTATAAATGTTTTACCCATTAATCAACATCTTCAGTTTCCACATCAATGTAAATGTGCCAGAATTAGCTAATGAGCTAGTTTTTATCTGTAGTCCCTGCCTACCATGCATGTCTGTATGGTGTGGGAGGAAACCGGAGTACCCAGAGCAAACCCACGCGAACACAGGGTAACTTGCAAACTCCACACAGAAAGGCACCCTGCTGGGGTTCGACTGTGCAGCAGCAGCAGTAATAGTAGTAGTAGTAGTAGTAGTAGTAGTAGTAGTAGTAGTAGTAGTAGTAGTAGTAGTAGTAGTAGTAGTAGTAGTAGTAGTAGTAGTAGTAGTAGTAGTAGTAGTAGTAGTAGTAGTAGTAGTAGTAGTAGTAGTAGTAGTAGTAGTAGTAGTAGTAGTAGTAGTAGTAGTAGTAGTAGTAGTAGTAGTAGTAGTAGTAGTAGTAGTAGTAGTAGGATATTTATTTTGAAACGTAGTGCAGTAGATGTATTAAAGACTGGAATAATCACTCCCGGAGAGTCAGCATTGCCTTGGCTTGGGCTGATCGCTATACTAACTCGTTTGGCTGAGTTAGGGGGAGGGAAGCCGTGGGTGGGTCCTGGGCGTTGTGGACAGCGACCCCTACAGTTTCCCCTAAAAAGGAGGGGGAAAAAGATAATAATAAAAAAAAGAAAAATGGAATAATCAAGTAAAGTACAGGCACCTAAATGCTATACTCCTCCTCCTCTCTCTCACCTTGCTTCAATTCAACGACTCCCAGAGTGCTGGCGTCAGTGATCACCAGTCTGCCGTCCTCCAGCAGTCCAAACATCTCCTCCTTCACGTGGGTGTAGTAGAGCCTGAAGCCCTGGCTGTTGGAGCTCAGCTCCTGGGTCAGCCCGGATCAGCTGGTAGGCCGCATCCGCCCGCCGCTCCCTGGAGGCCTGGTACAGGCCCGACAGAAGCCTGGAGCTCGTCCACACCATCAACCTGCCACACGCACCGCGGTAATGTGGGAAAGGCCAGCCCTCGGTGCTTGGGAACATCTGGGTACGAGGAGAGAGAAATAGGAGAGAGGAGGTGAGGAGGTGAGACAGAAGAGAGAACGGGGAGGGGAGAGGAGAAGACAAGAGGAGAGGAGAAGAGAGGAGGGGAGGGGAGAGTAGATGGGAGGAGAGGAGAAAAGAGAAGAGGAGAGGAGAAGAAGAGAGAGGATGGGAGGGGAGAGTAGATGGGAGGAGAGGAAAAAATAGAAGAGGAGAGGAGAAGAAGAGAGAGGATGGGAGGGGAGAGTAGATGGGAGGAGAGGAGAAAAGAGAAGAGGAGAGGAGAAGAAGAGAGAGGATGGGAGGGGAGAGTAGATGGGAGGAGAGGAGGGGAGAAGAGAGGTGAGAAGAGGAGAGGAGAAGAAGAGCGGAAGAGGAGATGATATGGGAGGACAGGAGGGGAGAAGAGAAGAGAAGAGGGGAGAAGAGGAGAGGAGAAGAAGAGATGGGAGGAGAGGAGGGGAGAAGAGAAGAGAGAACAAGGAGAGAAGAGGGGGTGAGAAAAGAAGAGAGGGGAGAAGATGAGAGAAAGTGGAGAGGAGGAGAGAGAAATAGGAGAGAAGAAGAGGAGATGAGAGGAGGAGGAGATGGGAGAGGAGATGTTGTGTGGGTACTAGTGATGTTGGGTGGGTACTAGTGACGTTGTGTGGGGGTACTAGTGACGTTGTGTGGGGGTACTAGTGACGTTGTGTGGGGGTACTAGTGATGTTGTGTGTGGGTACTAGTGATGTTGTGTGGCTACTAGTGACGTTGGGTGGGTACTAGTGATGTTGTGTGGCTACTAGTGATGTTGTGTGGGTACTAGTGACGTTGGGTGGGTACTAGTGATGTTGTGTGGGTACTAGTGATGCTGTGTGGGTAATAGTGATGTTATGTGGGTAATAGTGATGTTGTGTTACTAGTGATGTTGTGTGGGTACTAGTGATGTTGTGTGGGGGTACTAGTGATGTTGTGTGGGTACTAGTGATGTTGTGTGGCTATTAGTGACGTTGGGTGGGTACTAGTGATGTTGTGTGGGTAATAGTGATGTTATGTGGGTACTAGTGATGTTGTGTTACTAGTGATGTTGTGTGGGTACTAGTGATGTTGTGTGGCTACTAGTGATGTTGTGTGGGTACTAGTGATGTTGTGGTACTAGTGATGTTGTGTGGGTACTAGTGACGTTGTGTGGGTACTAGTGATGTTGTGTGGGTACTAGTGATGTTGTGTGGCTACTAGTGATGTTGTGTGGGTACTAGTGACGTTGGGTGGGTACTAGTGACGTTGGGTGGGTACTAGTGATGTTGTGTGGGTACTAGTGACGTTGGGTGGGTACTAGTGATGTTATGTGGGTACTAGTGACGTTGGGTGGGTACTAGTGATGTTGTGTGGCTACTAGTGACATTGTGTGGGTACTAGTGACGTTGGGTGGGTACTAGTGACGTTGTGTGGGTACTAGTGATGTTGTGTGGGTACTTAGTGATGTTGTGTGGGTACTAGTGATGTTGTGTGGGTACTAGTGATGTTGTGTGGGTACTAGTGATGTTGTGTGGGTACTAGTGAGGAGGACACGTTTACTTATGTGAACTCAATGAAATTGAAAGTGAAATCCGTTATGTATTGTACTGCACATGTTATCATGATTTAAGATGTGCTATAGATAACATTCAGCCACTAGATCTCACACTAGAGCACCAGCATGTTTATCTAATCTAATCTAATCTAATTCCACATGGGGAAATGGGAAGGAGGAGGGGATACATACATGCCTGCAAGATGTAAACAACAACATTCAATTTGGACCCACAAAAACCTTTTAAATGATAAATTAATTCATCAATATTTTTTTGGGTGGAAATGCAATACTTTTATTCTGCATGTTTCTAAACGCTCTGTGGATATATATATATATATATATATATATATATATATATATATATATATATATATATATATATATATATATATTTTTTTTTTTTTAATGATTATTCTACATAAAAATATTAGCACCTTTAATAAAGTTAAAAAAAATATATCTTTTTTAAATATATATATATACAGTATATATATTTTTCTTTTTCATTATTATTTTGTGGGTGTTTACTGGTACTAGTCTTATTTGGAGTAAGATATATAAGGTACAGTACCAGAATGTATCTATTATAATGTGTTTATTGTAAATGTACAGAAAGGAGTTTATTAGTAATGGTACTGGAAGTGGAAATATCCCATTGTATTGGTGTCTTGTAAGGCCGCGTGGGATGGCCACTCGTGTGCCATGACGTACATGAATAATTCATAATAGCCTACTGTCCATTGTTTATCATGCTGTTCCATGTACTCTGTATGTGAGGTTCTGTTGTCACGGTACATGTCCAAGCGTATATCTTTGTCATTAAGACAGATTCCTGTGCATTCCTGTCAACAGAATTGACAACATTGTGGCTACTGGTGTATTTGAACCAGGTGATCACTGTCCCACAGCATGTGTGAAGAGTGTGAACATGGAGAAAACAAGGTCACATACGGTCATAAAGAGGAATTTAAAATGTTTAAATGAACAAGCTTTCATGAATGCCCCCCTGCTGTGCCTCTCCCTACCTGCACCATGCCCCCCTGCTGTGCCCCTTCCTACCTGCACCATTCCCCCTGCTGTGCCCCTTCCTAGCTGCACCATGCCCCCCTGCTGTGCCCCTTCCTACCTGCACCATGCCCCCCCCTGCTGTGCCTCTGCCTACCTGCACCATGCCCCCCTGCTGTGCCTCTCCCTACCTGCACCATGCCCCCCTGCTGTGCCTCTGCCTACCTGCACCATGCCCCCCTGCTGTGCCTCTCCCTACCTGCACCATGCCCCCCTGCTGTGCCTCTGCCTACCTGCACCATGCCCCCCTGCTGTGCCCCTCCCTACCACATTTACATTTAGTCATTTAGCTGACGCTTTTATCCAGAGCGATTTACAAGTTCTGTAAGACAAGTCAGTAGGAAGGGCACAACTCTATCAGCTGAGTAACAAATGTTCATCAAAGTGTTGAGTGCTACAGTGTAGGTTAGTATATTAGGACAAGTGCATGATAGTAAGGTTAGTTAGGGTTAGTTTTAATTTTTTTCAGATAATGGTTGAAGAAGTGCGTCTTTAGTCGACGGCGAAAGATTGGACAGGTTTCGGCTGTCCTAACTGGGGTGGGTAGTTCATTCCACCATTGTGGGGCAAGGACCCTACCTGCACCATGCCCCCCTGCTGTGCCTCTGCCTACCTGCACCATGCCCCCCTGCTGTGCCTCTGCCTACCTGCACCATGCCCCCCTGCTGTGCCCATTCCTACCTGCACCATGCCCCCCTTCTGTGCCTCTGCCTACCTGCACCATGCCCCCCTGCTGTGCCTCTGCCTACCTGCACCATGCCCCCCTGCTGTGCCTCTGCCTACCTGCACCATGCCCCCCTTCTGTGCCTCTGCCTACCTGCACCATGCCCCCCTTCTGTGCCTCTGCCTACCTGCACCATGCCCCCCTGCTGTGCCCATTCCTACCTGCACCATGCCCCCCTTCTGTGCCTCTGCCTACCTGCACCATGCCCCCCTTCTGTGCCTCTGCCTACCTGCACCATGCCCCCCTGCTGTGCCTCTGCCTACCTGCACCATGCCCCCCTGCTGTGCCTCTGCCTACCTGCACCATGCCCCCCTGCTGTGCCTCTGCCTACCTGCACCATGCCCCCCTGCTGTGCCTCTGCCTACCTGCACCATGTGAGGCAGTAATATGTCCGAGTGTCTCCAGCTCTGGAAGCGGGCCGTGGCCCTGAGGACCGCCTCGATGCTGCACGACCGCTGTTTGCCCGCGGAAAGACAAATGAAGCCATCGGACGAGCGGTGTTGACGAGGGGGAGACAGGAAGGAGAGGAGCACCGGGTGCCAGCTCAGCCAATCGTCTGTCAGGTACCCGATGAAACTCTGCCTTTCGTCCATTGGGAGGGCTTGTCCCGGGGCTATCCACCAATCAAACCTATAAGACAAAAACAGTAAGGAGAATGAAATGGAGGAAATTGCAGGTAATTGGCTATTGATACTCAGCAGAGGTACTGTATTGTGGTGCTGTCGTAATCTTTAGTTGGTTGGACTGATCCTTTCAAACATTTATTGCAATTTCTGTTGTTGCTGGCCATGGAATGAATGTGGATGTGGAAAGGTTATCTTTGGCAGACGACTTTCACAGTTAGTTTGGCTCCATTGTGTGGCATGAGTGCCAACCTACATACTGTAAGTACATTTCAACAAGGTTTCATGCATTCTTTGCGCTTATACCTTAACTATTGCATATTATATTATAAATGCTGTTTGATGGCGGGCAAAATGACATTAATGTGCTCATAACACAGTGACCTGAGAAGCCAGGGTTCACTCATCAGAACACTGTAGCGGGTTAGAGGGGACTGAGCTTGACACATCACAACCACAGGTGGTTAGATTGTTCTGTTGGGTTGTCAACGTCATTTCAAACTCAATGCATTCATGACTTTTATTTATTCCAGACGAAAACAGTGCAGCCCGTCTGTCGTCTGTGGTTATTTTTCAACAGGGAGAGGCAGTAGGAGGGAGATCACAGGTCAGAGCGCAGAACAACCGCGGATGGAACAACAGTCTTGCAGGTTTGTGAAACGTCTCTCTCCGTGCAAGTCCCACTGCATAATGTTTCCCGGGTGTGCGTGGGGGGAGTAATGACTCGCAGGCCGTGTAAAACTTTTAAAAACAGTTAGTAAGAAAGAGCAAACGCAGGTGCTGAACTCACCTGATGTGGTCCTTGAAGAGCTTCTTGCACATGGAGGTGCCCACGCAGGCGTTGCACTTGTCCAGGCCCAGGAAAGCTCTCCTGACACGGAGGGTCTTCGGCTGCTCCGTGATGGAAGGACCCGTCGTCTCCAGGACCACTTGAGCCCAACACAGCAACACGACACAGGCCAACAGCCACGCCAGGCCCACGCGGTCCGCCGTGTGCCGACCGGGACACGCCGAGTTCATGGCTGCTCCGACATGTTACATATCCTCATGACACACACACATGATGGTTATTATACGGGATTCTCTGTTCCTCGCTCAGTCGCTCGCCCGGCCCACCCAGCCGCAGAGAGAGAGAGCAGTGGCACCACAACAGGAAACAAACGGAGGATGCAGATAAACCGGTCGCCATGGATACGCTTCCTCACCCCTCATCCTCCTCAGCAGCCCTGTAACCTGGGACATCCTCGAAAGGCCTGGCTGGTAACACGGGGCCCGCTGGTTACTGTGCTGCACTCTGGAGGGATAGGAGTTATCCAGACGTACTCATCTTATATCAATGGTAAATGGTGCATTTATACAGTATAGCGCTTTTATCCAAAGCGCTTGTTAACAGAATTCGTCTATAGGGCGACAATAATGTGGTTAAGAGGCATGGTTTCTATCCTGAGCCTTAACTGGCGTGGTTTATTATTCACATGGCAGAGCAGTAACACTACAGGTCTCCTCTCGCTGAGAGGCTGGGGGAAAGAGAAAGAAGTGGGAGGAGACATCTCTATTTATACTCGCCACCTGGTGGTGTTCCTGAGTGTCTCCGCCTAGAGCGCCCTCCAGTGGAAACAGTTATATATGCAGTTAGACAGTTACTGGTGTAAACAGTTGTATATGCAGTTAGACAGTTACTAACAATCCTACACAGAACCTCTGCCTTCAACACTCCCACTTAGGGTTTAGCATACTGGATAACTTCTTTGTAAAAACATTTTACAAATGAAATAATATAATCCAAAAACATCAACAGGGTATGACAGTCAATACTTTCACATTAAACATGACCCTTGCAAATCCCTTCAATTTTCAAGTTTCCTCATAGTGTCTGCTACTCTGTCGTCCGTTGGACAGTAAACCGGTGTCATTCTTTCTTCTCTGATGACAGATCTAATGAGATGATATTTTCTATATTGGCATGTTCACATCTATGTTGACACACTGGGTTCCTAGCAATCAAATCAAATCAAATCAAATCAAATTTATTTATAGGGCCCGACAACACACGTTAATGTCCCCATGGGCCGTACAGGTCTTCTTTAAACAAGTCAAGAAGAAAACATAACAATAAGTCAAGAACAGAACAAGAACACCATAAGGTCCAAACATTTTTAGATGAATGCAAATAAATGAAAGAAAGCAAGCACTCCCAGACATACCCCACGCGAAGGTAAGGAAAAACTCACTAAAACCTAACAATAGGGAAAAAAGCTCCACAGGCAGTGTGGAGGAGAGAAACCTTAGAAGGGCCATTCAAGGGGGGATCTCCCTTCTTAGATGTTGGTGATAGTAGTGTTGCAGACGGACAGTTGGTAAGCATGCACTCATGTGTGTAGTGAAACACAGATGAGTGCATGCAATAGCAACTGAACATTTTGAAAGATTAAAGATAGAGCTAATAGCGATAGCAACTGAACATTTTGAAAGATTAAAGATAGAGCTGATAGCGGATCTATTTGAGGCACAGGGGCGGCGCAAAGAGGGTCACGTCCTCCCCGTCTTAGTCACGGGACATTCAACACTCCGGTCATTGCTCAGGGACAGCCGGAGACAGGGAGATAGGGGGCGGCGCAGAGAGGGTCGCGAACTCCCCGACATCATCGCGGGACATCCGGCACTCCGGTCACCACTACGAGACCTCCGGAGACAGGGGGGCACGCAGAGGGGGTCGCAACCTCCCGGCCTTCATCACGGGACGTCCAACACTCCGGTCAACACTCCAGGACAGCAAGTCATAGGGGGACAGGGAGACGGGACAGGCGTTAGACAGCTCATGAGATTGTAGTGGGCGGACATAGCAATAGATACAAGTGGTAGGCATATATGTGAATGGAGTAGATATATGAAGTAAGCGTATTATGTGAATAGAATAGAAGTACTTAACCCAGCAATGAAACCGCGTTGACTGTTAATCTGTTAACAGTCTGTTAATACTGTTAATCAGTTGACAGGACCACGGACAGACGACGGTGAATAACTGATCCAAGGCCTCGGAGGTGCATGTAGAGCAGTCACTACAATCTTGGCCAAGACCCCGAGGCATCCATCACCTTAGTCAGCGCCAGGAGACGGGCACTCAGAGAGAAGGGGGAGGGAGGGGGGGGGGAGGGAGGGTCTTTAATCACAATGGTTCCCCGGTTGCTCTCATAAACAACAGCCCTCATATATAAACAGTGTCCTTCCTTTTCAAAAACCACCTTATCTGGTATAGAGAATACATTCCAATTACCTATTACAAAATAAACAATATACTCGTAATCTTATCTCCATCACTTCTAACAGTCTTTCTGGATAAATACACTCATGTATGGTCATAGCTAGAGCCGTATATTCGGCTTCACTAGTTGATAGTACCATTGTGGGCTGCTTCTTTGTTTTCCCACGAAACCAGTGAGCTGTATTCAAACTCACACAATATCCTGTACCTTTAAGATAACAAAAAAAAACATGTTTGGCTATAATTCAAATGCTCCTCTATGGGGTCAGCCAAATGCTGTGACAATCTACTCTCTACAAACCATTGGTCAGGGCGGGTACACATTGTTAAATAAATGAGGCTACCCACAGCATCTCTGTAAATTTTTCAGTTTCTGAGCATCCTCCTGATAGTCTAGTCTTTGATCACATGGTGTTCCCTTGATCTACCTTCTTACATGTCTAAACGTTTCAGGGTCTTTCCCACATAGTTACATCATTGAGAACATGGTAAGTCATCCACCTTTGTATTTAACTGGCCGTCACGCTACACATATCATTGTTATCATTACACTTGTCGTTATCATTACGCTTGTCGTTGTCATTACACTCCGTTTGCAGATAATATATTCTCTGGTAGATCTTTATGTCAAACCGTGTACCGTCAGGTTCTACAAGAAAATGTTTACCTTTATCGAAGAATACCTTGGCACCGCTTGCAGTAGCAGCTATTACAGAGAATAGTCCTTGTGGGAACGATGGTACGTAGAGAGCGTTCTTTAACGTCACCGTACGCCGGCGCCCCTTACTGTCCGTGAGGCATACCTGTGCGTCTCCTCTCTCTTGCGCCAATCCGTAGGTGCGTCTCCCGTCTGCCAGCTCCATGCTGTGCCTCTCCGGGTGGAAAGTGTCGTCAAAGTTCTTGAACCGACTCCTGTCGTTGATGACATGGGACGATGCACCTGTGTCCACAATCAGTCCCCTTCTCTGGGCTCGCTGCAGCTGGGCCGGTCCGGCGGTGCACGCCGTCCGCGCCCCGAAAGCGCAGTCTTCTTGTCTCGTTATTCTCCGGGCGTTGTCTCGATCCGTCTCACGTCGACCGTCGCCGCCATCATGTCCGCTGTCGTCATCCTGTCCACAGCCTTCTTCTTGTCCGTAGCCGCCATCTTGTCCGTAGCCGCCATTTTGTCCATAGCAGCCATTTTGTCCGTGGCCTCCGTCTCGTCCATGGCCGCCGTCTCGTCCATGCGCGGATCGCACGCTCTGGTCGTGTTTCTTCATGCACGCTCTGTCTGTGTGCCCCGTGGATTTGCAGAAGCTACACCAGACAGTCTTTGTGCAGTCGCTTCTCCGATGGCCTTTCTCTCCGCATCGCCAACACTCCAGTTCCGTCGTGGTCCTGGTCCTCTCCCTTGGTGTCGCTCGGGCCTTTAGCACCCTCTCTCCTGCCTCCGCGGCGGCTGGGTGGGTATCTTCTGAGGCCTCGAAGTTCCTTAACTTAGCCTTGATCTGTCCCAATGTCATGTCCGTTGAACCGTGTGTTACCAGGAGTGTGAACGGTTTGTACAGCTCCGGTAGTCCTCTCATCATCATTGCCATCATTAGCCCATCGCTTGGTGCTTCTCCGGCACTCCGCAATGGCGTCGTGATCTGCTCCGCTCTGTTGACGTATTCGGTCACAGTCTCGGTGGGCCCCTTCCTCAGGGCCGTTAGTGCTATGTAGAGGGCCACAACTCTGGGTCTTCCTCGCCCGATGTAATGCTCTCTCAACACCTCCAGGCTTTCTCGGCCTCAGTCTTTAGTATTGCAGAATATCAGCCTCAGGCTGGTGTCGTCGAGCAGCGGTGCTAACTCACAGTACGCGTCTGCGTTACACTGGTCGTCCAGGGCTTGCTCCTCCGCCGTCAGTTCTCCCGTGGGGGCTGCCAGGATCGTCGCCTTCAGTCCTGCACCGTGCATGCAGCATAGCATGCGCTCTTCCCAGAGCTCGTAGTCCTCTGCTTTTCCATTGAATGAGGGCCATTTGCCCCTTCCCTTGTTTTCCATCCTCTTCGTTGGTGGTAGGCGTAGCTTTAGCTCTTGTTGGCCTAGCGTCTAGCCACGCGGTGCTCCCGGCGCTAACCTAGCCTATACTTTAGCTAAGCTTGCTACCCTTATTATTTCGCCCCGGTGTTATCTGGGCCCATAACCTGTTAACAGATTTCGGCTATAGGGCGACAATAATGTGGTCAAGAGGCATGGTTTCTATCTTGAGCCTTAACTGGCGTGGTTTATTATTCACATGGCAGAGCAGTAACACTACAGGTCTCCTCTCGCTGAGAGGCTGGGGGAAAGAGAAAGAAGTGGGAGGAGACATCTCTATTTATACTCGCCACCTGGTGGTGTTCCTGAGTGTCTCCGCCTAGAGCGCCCTCCATTGGAAACAGTTATATATGCAGTTAGACAGTTACTGGTGTAAACAGTTGTATATGCAGTTAGACAGTTACTAACAATCCTACACAGAACCTCTGCCTTCAACAGCGCTTTACAATTTTGTTTCTCACATTTTTACCAATTCACTTGTGGTAAATTCCCACAGAACTTCTACAATAATTTGAGGTTATTGTAGTACAATACAATGAGATTGATTATCTGGAAGGAGGAGGAAGGGATCATACTTGATAGAATTGTTGGTCTCCTCATCTGACTTAGCAGATGAGGAATAAACGTGTACGCCAGACAAAACCAGAACTGTAGTTCAACTCAACTGATTTATTTGAGCCAGGGCCAAGAGTGAATAGAAGGTTGCCTTTCACATACAAAAGATTTATCAGAGAACATTAACAGGGCTATTTGTGTACAGAAATTACAATCAGGTTTGCATCTTCAAACCCCAACATGTAATGTACATAAAACAGTCACTTGGTAACATAATTTGAACATACATAGTTTACTGTAAGCCCTTTTTTGCATATAAGTAAGCCTGGTTTCTAAGCTAAGTTACATTCTAGTCTAACCAAACATACGGGTTCCATCCGGCTTACTTACATCAAAAAGCAGTAGTTTCTCTGGTCGGGAGGAGCGGTGGAGCCCAACAGACCCCCTGGGGTCGGTCCGGTCTGAGAGCTCTCGAACTACCATTTTGTATCCCCTTATATACCATCATTTCTAGCCAATAAGGGTACATTTTACTAATACAGTTGATCCAATCATGCGTCTCCTGTGGGCGCTGGCAGCCCCCACCTCCGGGTTTCTCTGTGTGTTGTCTCACGGGTGGGGGCTGGCCTGATGTCCTCTGGTGGGGGCTGGCAGCCCCCCCCCCCTGGGGTGTGGCGACGTGATGGGACAGAGACAGAAGGGGCCCGTCGGTGGCCCACGTCCGTGTGGTCGCGGTGTTGGGTCTTGTCTCACGAGGGGGGGTGTGACATGATGTCCTCTGGTGGGGGGGTGTGAATACGCTTTGACCCTTTGGGCTATTTACCATACAGTACTAATCTGGCCACATAGTGGGGGTGGAGAATGGCTCTTCTGTCACCCCTGTTCCATCCATAATTAGCACTGAAATCCCACTCTGCTAGTTGGCAGAGTAGCTGTGATGACTTCTTTAACTATTCACACATATTATTTATGAAATTCAACTCAATATTTACCACATTTCCCCGTTTTGACGATTCTTATCGTCACATATGATATATTGACTTGATTTTCTATACATTCTAACCATACATAATAAAATTCATTTTTTCCAAAATTAAAATTCATTTTTTCAAAATTTCTCCATTTTTTTCTTTTTCCATTTTTCTTTGGTACATATCATCAATTAGCTTTCTTGTCTTCTTCTTTTCTTTCCCACATTTCCCCTGACTATGGCCCCCTCCCGGGGAATCCAAATGACCCATTCATCCAGATCCCCAATGAACCTACTCTGCCCTCATGATCCAGTGTTTACCACCTACTATCATTGGGCTTTGTTCCTCTGGGCACTTTGAATATGCTAAAAACAATTAAAACAATTTAATCTAAACATTACACACTTAAAGTATAATCCATCACAATTTTTTAAAATTACAGTATTCGTTTACATGATCTGGGGAGGACACAGAAATTATTATTCATTCTTTCATACATTTTGCTTCTCCTCTCTTGTTAATTCCTTTTCCAAGTCAGCCCAATCACATTTTGCATAATCAACTCAGTTGGTCTTCTCACCTCTCCCCCCTTTTATGAACATCCCATGGACATAACACCTACCACCTCAGCGCACAGTCGACAGGGAGGGCGGAGCATCACTCAAGGGAAAAAAAATTTTCACCAGAAATTATCGGCCATAATCTACACCTAATATCCTACCTATGTGTATGTGTTTAGTACTCTTGCGTTGTGTCATAATCTATACCAGTTGTTACCGTTCAGTCACCTCCCGTTCAACATACCAATCAATCACACAGAGGCCCTTGTTCAACGCTTTGGTTGCACAGTCTCTGACCGTTTTCGCCCCCCCCCCCTCCACCCCATGTCGGCCAGCCTCAGCTGAAGCCAATGTTTGTCGGCCTGTGACCTCGTCATATCTTGTCCCATGACTGTATTTTCATGGATCTACAGACGACTCTGTCAGTCTGGAGGCTTGTCCCAAACCTCCGGCCTCTGTACTCGGGCTATATTGAAGGAGGGGCCAGCGTCTCCAAGCGACCTCTCTTCACAATCCCACAATCTCCCACAGGAGCTGACTGAACGGGTTCACACCATTGTGTCATAATCTAATGAAATGTATTCCTACACATCTTCCATGATTCCTCCACCTGTGACAGTCCGTCCTCCCCCTCGACTGAACCTGCGAGGGAACAAAAACACAAAACTAATTTTCTTCACACCATATGTCAAATATTCTCAAGAGAAGCCAAATGTTCAATCATTATGCAAACGTGATGGGACCACTTAACTGCCATCGATCTGATCCAATGCATCCCAGCCTCGATCTGTCCCAATGCATCCCAGCCTTCAACAGTCCTCTCACCAGATCATGACAGAGAAACAACAAAAGGCAAATAATCAAAAAAAACATTCCCACAGATGTGAAAGCAGATCAATGAAATCAACCAGCTCCAACCGCAGACCACCTTAATGGTTATTTAGAAAGAAAAGAAAAGAAATCTAAAATCCTACATCTAAACCCCATCACACCTATCATTGTGATTTTGACACCTTTCAAGCCCGCACAGTCTCTCTCTACAGGCTCCATCCACACCCATACCAGACATTCAAAAGAAATCAAACCAAAATGAAAGTAATAAAAACAAACTCCTTCAGTAAAACAAATGATATGAAAACAAACTTAAACACATTTTGTTATTTTTAAGACTAGTTTCACCTCAAGTGAAAGCCAAGATGTGTGTGTGCATGTATGTGTGATCAGATTGTGTGAATGTTGTGTCTGTGTGTGTCTGTGTGTGTGCGTGTCCGTGTGTGTGTGTCTGTGTGTGTGTGTCTGTGTGTGTCTGTGTGTGTGTGTGAGTGTGTGTCTGTGCGTGTGTGTGTGTGTATGCCTGTGTGTGTGTCTGTGTGTGTGTGTGAATGGGTAATTAAGGCTTCCTGGCCCCCACCCCCAGCTCAATCATTCACTGAAACAGACAACATCTCAACCTCACACACACATACAAAAACTAAATTCAAATAAAAAATAATATCTGTACCAACTCAACCAAACATCCAATTTCACAGTGTCACAACACATTCAATCCTGAGAGTTCTTTAAAAAAGAAATAAAAGCTAAACCCAATCAAACATCACAATTCAACATCATCCACCCATCATTCATATTATAAACATATCGCTTTCACCACACTCGTTAATCACCTCACATCTCTGACAAACAAAGGTTAGTTTTTCTGCTCTCAATTTCTCTGCTCTGATCTCAGGCTATTACAGCCTCTCCTCACAACAGCTCCTCTACTCTCACTTCAAAGACGGACTGGAGTCCATCCTTCATCCAGACCTACCCATGCCCTCCAGTGCACAGACAGATCCAAATATTCCCTTATCAAAATAGTTTAACATTCACAAGTCATAACCCCAAATGAATGCCACTTCCTTGATTGTCTCACTCACTCACCCAGCTGTTCCCTGACAAACCTTCCCCTGTCTCACCTTCCTGTCACTTCCTGGCCCCCTGGCCCATTACCCCCACTTCCTGTCCTCTGCTCTAAAAATAACTCCATCTGTTATCTCACTTTGACTGTTCTCTCCTTATCTCCACCTGTGGCCTCTTTCCTGTTGCATCTAATCTCACGCCATCCTGTCATAAAAGAACAGCCCTTGTAAGCAGCTGTATACACGACCCCCCTTGGGCCCTCCTGTAAACACCAAAAAAGGGTTAAATTCACACATTCCATCCCCCAGAGGCAGCTGTCCCCCAGAGTCTAAAAGTAATACATTTTCCCGTCCCTAACAGCCAAACACAGCAAAATTACAGACTAAACAGCAAATCATTACAATTACTGCAAAAACACAATCATACAGTCATCAAAACAGCATATAAACAAGTCCCTTGTCAGTAAATTATCCTGCTCCACAACTGGGCTTGTACCAAATTCCACTATAAAACATTTAGCTTATGCAAATCAACAGTGTTAAAACATTTAGCTTATGCAAATCAACAGTGTTACAAAGATCTAACCAATTACACAAGCATCAACCGATTCCAACATAGTAATGCAACAAAATATACCCCAACATGTCTACATCATTAAATTATCATCCCCATGATCTAAAGACTTGCAGATAAACATTATCCTATTTAAATCAACAGCCTTAAAGCTATAACAAGTATCAATATCTGACATTTCAACATCAATGCATTCTATACAAGCATCTTAATTCAAGCTACATAAAACACAACATCATTATTCCAAGCTTACAATTGTACACGTTACACAAATTAAAAAAACTGGAAATGTCCATCAACTCTAATTATTATACATGTAAGCATCATTCATTTCAGCATAACATTATAGTGGTTAGTCCTAAATGCTCCTTTCTTCATACACGTGTGATAAATTGATTTTACTGCATTCTACTTTGTAGAACATTTTACCAATTTTCAATAAAAGTTATGATGTATTTAAAACGGGTGACTCCGTCTCTGGTCTGCATCCCCTTAACAACTGTATGTTTTTAACTGTACTTATTTTTAATCCATCACTACTCATTCCCCCCTGGTTAAAAATATACCCCTGTGTATCAAAGACAATAATACAATCTACCCAGTATAGCCGGTTTTATGAATCCCAGTTTAATTATGGGCATTGTATCCATTATTTCATTTCTCCTCAATAGGCTCACTGCATTGTTTGCAGCCTAAGTAAACCCTTATTGACTATCTCCCCTAACCTAACCACCATACATGTTACATCTCTTCCCCTGTTTACACAAAAATACAATGTACAATATACAAATACAACCATATTACATAATGCAGAATATTCTCTTACCCGTTATTTCCCTGGCCCCTGAGCGAACTACTCCGAACGAAATAGACCCAATCCACGCTGTACCGCGCATGCGCAGTAGCAACCGATGCGACCGTTATAACGTTGCCACGACAACCAAAGTCTGCCACGACATTCATAACATGCCCCGACATTCATAACATGCCACAACATTCATCACGTTCTCTACCCCTTCCCCAACATCATTCTCAAAACTCGAAACGTAACATATGCCGCCCGCAAACGCCACACAACAACGGCCCGCAAGCTAACTAGCTTAGCCAGCCCTAATGCGACGTTCAAGGCCCTCACGGGAGCCGTGCCTTCCAAGATCCGTTCATCCACGCAATTCGCTCAGTACCAATCAAAGCATTAACAACTCACACAAGCTTAAAACAACCAACCACTCTAACAGAAAATAATTTTTAAAACATCCACACAAACCAACGCCGCACACATAGTTCAACACGAATCCTCTCTCCTACCTACTCCGCCTCACTCCATAGCACCGCGAACGTTACACACTCCCCACAACACCATGACGTCATCAAGCAGCGACTCCTTAATATCATACACTATCGCTACCGCACCAATAATAACCCTCAAAACGGCCACAATCTCTCCACCCTACGTCTCGATCCGCTTCTTACCTGTAATCGCCGCCACAGTGTTCAATCAATTCTCTCATAACGCCACCGTAACGTCCCCAGTTTCACCGCGGACTCTTCCACAGAGCTAAGCTAGCTAGCCCCAACCACCAGGAGGACTCGCCTCCGACCTAGGTCCGTGGGTCATTAAAATATCATAACAAAACAACAATAAGCTCCCACGTTTCGCCATTCATCCCTAACCACAGCCATAGTCCCCCATACAATTCCTAACCATAGCCATAGTCCCCCATACAACCATTAAGTACTTATCAGTCATTTCGACCGAATTGTTTTTGTATCACAGCGAACGTAATCGAATCAACAGGCCGGTTTCGCTCAAGATTAAAAAGGACACATCTCTTCCGCTCGATACTATGCCTAAGGACGGCAAATATATCTTCATTTAAATTAGGCTGATTGGTCCCTGACTTCAGTCAGTCCATTATCGAGCCTTGTCTTGAACACGCCGGCACCCTTATCTTCTATTAATTACTACGTTTTAATCCTGCAATCGCACAGACCCCCTGCGCTGATCATGCCAAGGTCCACCAATCTTTCACCATACCCGACTTGCATGTTCTGAAATAGTAACAGAGCCCTTAGCCCGACGCATTTATGCCCATACTGACCCACTCACGGTCCCCGTCCCGCCTATTCTGTGGCTCTAAGCAGGGTCATAATGCACATTGGACACAGCTCTCTTTCCATTACAGAACAATCAAATCTCCCCAACTTACCCGCGCCCTCTTCCCGAGAATAATTCTAGGGCAATTACATACTCAGAACGCGCCCCTGTCGTACACACCAGATAACCGTGCTTCCTAGCCAGAAAAGCCTTTTATCTGCCGTCATGCGACGCCACCCTTACATCATGATCAGATAGTCTGTGCGCCACCAATACGCAAAATCCCATGACATGCCGTCTCTTCTTGGTGCAACTCCCCCGTACAGTTCATAAAGTATATTCCATACGAGTCAACCAACCCAACCCCCGTGGCCCGCATAGGCCGAGACCGGCCTCCTGTGTCTGAACAAACATACAAACATAAAAAGCCCACGTTTGCATGTTCACTGCACAACAAGCGCGATCTTCATACCTCCGGACATCCTTTACTAAGTCACCGCTCCCCCAACCCTGCATGCAAAAGCCATATCCACCGTGGGTCCCAACCAGTGGCGTACACAACCAACCTTCATCCTGTCCCTCTCTCTCCTCCATTCAGACAACAAGCCCCTGTCTATAACTCCAAACGCAGCAACACCCCAGCTCTTTGCCCCGTGTCCCCAACACACAGCAAGGTCCAGATTTGATATGACAAGACCCTACCGCACCTTTTCAGGGGGAGACACAAAGGGTGGGAAGAACGGCACCATTTCTGTGGTAAATTCCCACAGAACTTCTACAATAATTTGAGGTTATTGTAGTACAATACAATGAGATTGATTATCTGGAAGGAGGAGGAAGGGATCATACTTGATAGAATTGTTGGTCTCCTCATCTGACTTAGCAGATGAGGAATAAACGTGTACACCAGACAAACCAGAACTGTAGTTCAACTCAACTGATTTATTTGAGCCAGGGCCAAGAGTGAATAGAAGGTTGCCTTTTACATACAAAAGATTATCAGAGAACATTAACAGGGCTGTCTGTGTACAGAAATATCACAATCAGGTTTGCATCTCAAACCTCAATAATGTACATAAAGCAGTCACTCGTTAACATAATTTGAACATACATTAACCATACTGCACACATTATACATGAGTAAATCTGGTTTCAGACATTAAGCTTAAACAACAAATGGTGTTTCCCATGTATTTACTCACATAAAATGCAAACAGCACAGCAGTCTCTCGATGGTGGAGGGAGCGGTGGAGCCCAACAGACCCCCTGGGGTTGTGTCCGGTCTGAGAGCTCTCGAACTACCATTTTGTATCCCCTTATATACCATCATTTCTAGCCAATAAGGGTACATTTTACTAATACAGTTGATCCAATCATGCGTCTCCTGTGGGCGCTGGCAGCCCCCACCTCCGGGTTTCTCTGTGTGTTGTCTCACGGGTGGGGGCTGGCCTGATGTCCTCTGGTGGGGGCTCAATATTTACCACACACTCACACATTCACTCACACATTCACTCACACATTCACTCACACATTCACTCACACACCGATGGTGGAGGCAACCAGCTGGCTGGGTGTAAATGGTAAATGGACTGCATTTATATAGAGCTTTTATCCAAAGTGCTTTACAACATGTGTCTCACATTCACCCATTCATTCACACACAAGTGCAAGCTGCCAACCTGCTCATCGGGAGCAATTGGGGGTTAAGTGTCTTGCTCAAGGACACTTCGACACGCTGCCCGGGAGGAGCGGGAATCGAACCTGGATCCTCCGTATTACCAGACGACTGCTCTACCTCCCGAGCCACTGTCGTACAACCCCCCCCCTCCCCCCCATATCACATTAGCTGGTTCACCATCATGCCCGTTATGTTGTATATTGTATAGTAGTGTACATAGGACCCAGTGCCTTTAATTTGTAGCTCAACACTCTATTGCATTTATCTCAGGATTTATTACATGTCTATTTTATCATGTCTATTTTATGTCTACTTTATCATCTTCTACTTATTTGATTTACTATTGTATTCTTGCACAATCGAGGCGGGCATGGCCAATCGCATTTCACTGTATGCCCTGGTATGTATGTGATAAATAAACCTCTTGAATCTTGAATGTTCATTATCAGATTTGATCACTAGATTAGATTAGATTAGATTCAAATGTATTGTCATCACGAAAAGAGGTTTGGCATCCAACCAGAGTCACAAATAACACTAATGGCACACACAGACACACACACACACACACGCACACGCACACGCACACGCGCACACGCACACGCACACACGCACACGCACACACACACACACACACACACACACACACACACACACACACACACACACACACACACACACACACACACACACACACACACACATCCACATAGATATCACTGGACTATATTTTTGTATTATACAACATTACATACTGTATTGTATTTTTAATAGTACTTCAAAGTATTTTGTATGCTGCTATTTTATGCTACTCCTTTTGCTTTGTATTATATTACCAATGCTGCTGTACGGTTGAGAAGACCAAAGGATTTCCTGTACGTAGTATGTACATGATAATAAAGACCTGGATCTAAATCTGAATCACACCTTCTAGGGGCCATGTGGTCACATTATTGTTGCAATTACTGAATGTTAGGCAACAGTTTACTAGCAACAAGTGACAAATCTTAACATTATGTGTCACAACAAACTGTATTTGAGGCATGATAAATATACAGTCTGTTCCTCATATACATTTCCAGCATGCTGCACTTGCCAGTAGGTGTCACTCTAGTTATGAATGAGCCGGTGGACTGACAGTGTACAGTATTTGTGTGACACACACACACACACACACACACACACACACACACACACACACACACACACACACACACACACACACACACACACACACACACACACACACACACACACACACACACACACACACACACACACACACACACACACACACACACACACACACACACACATGGCTCGCCTCGCCGGCACACTCACATGCACATAATGCATGTGCACACTACTAAAAGACTAGTAAAAGAGTGGATCAAAGACGAGCTTAAACGCTGAAGGTGTATTCCAACCGCGTTAGTCACCCGTGTGACTCAGCTTGTATTTGTTCCTCTACTGTTTGTTTTTTCACTTCAAAAAGCGAGTGACTCACGCGCGTAAATCGACGCAGAAGACACATGCTAGTGTTTTAGGAGGGGATTGGGAAGTGGGTGTAGAGGAGGGCAACATGATATTCCTTGGGACCGCGAGGGTCAAGTGCTTTCGCCAGCCAAGTGGAAATGGTGGGTTTGAGAGGAATGTGTCTGGGAGCGGTGAGAGCCGCCGTCCGTGCAGAGAGAGCCTTCTGTCGGACAAAATAAACCTGCTGAGATGATTTCTGACGATAACTATCTTCTCAGACGTTGATGCTCTAGAATAGAGCCTCAAATATCCCTATTAATTTGTTTCAAGTTAACGGTTGTGGTGTCGAAGTACGCGGGCACCTATCTGGGCTAAGCCCCGGATCTCCTACAATCCTAAATCCGCCCCATGCACCTTGGTTGAAGGACGTTGTGACAGATCTTTTGTTTCTCTCATATTATTTAGTTAAAGCTCATTTTAAACCATTGCATATAGGGAGTATAGGCCTAGGTCTACGTGCATGCATTCCAAACACTATAGTGGTCGGATACTGTGTGCATGTTTAAAGGCCAAATCAGTGATCCAAATGTAAACAAAATGGGTACAGTAGCTTGTAGCCCTACAGCTAAAGATGAGAAATAAGAATGGAGATATACATTTTCATTATCTAGTTGATTGACTCTTGATACAATTTTAATTGTATTGACTGCAGTATGTGGCTGTATGGCATGTTTACATCCTTTTTTTTGTTATGCTCTCAGTGTCATCTAAAGTTACCATCTTTCTCAATTCATTGTCTATGGGGCCGCTTCATACGTAACCTGATGACATGACACGTTTTAGTTTTTTGTTTGTTTTTGGATTTGGGATGGAGTTGTTAATGTTCACTAATATTTTTGGACTGTCTTAGACCAGAGGGCTGTATGCATTCTCAAATTCGGTGTAGTTCCTCTTTAACACCGGAGTAAAACAGATTTATATTCCAATGTCCCCATAGATGGTAAAACAATAACACGGATCAGAGTTTTGGCTTATTAAATGCCAGGATAGGCATGTGACCACAGGCATTTGAGAAAAGAAAAAAAATAAACATTTTTGTAATATGACAGATCTGACTTGTTTTGGGTCAGGTTTGTATTGCGATTCAACCTGGCTAAGCATTCCATAACGACCAACATAATTAGCCAAGCCTACGCGGCCTCTGCTCCAGACTACTGTCCACTTGGATCCAAATCCAAACACCATAGGTCTATCCTCACTACATAATATCACGAGACCCTCTTCTTGGAACCAAGTAAGGTTTCGTCGATAATCCTATGTACAGTTACCCCCCACCCCGCCTACCCACCCCACCCACCCAACCACCTCCTATGTACAGTTCCCCCCCCCACCCCACCTCATCCAATGTACAGTTTCTTCGTCAAATGTATATACTCTCTGTTTTTAAACTCTTTGTATCACAAACAGTATTGTACTTGTAAATCTGGTATGTCATAAATGTATAGATGTAGCAGTACTGTCTATCTGTATGTCGTGTATGTCATAAATGTTATGATGAATTGAAAATGGGGGACAACAGACGCTAATGCTCGGCATGGTAGCGGCAAAAAAAATTATTCTAACCGATTGGAAATCACCTATACCCCCGTGTTTCCAGAAATGGCTCAATGAAATGATCACAATCATACAGATGGAGAGGATCCGCTATTACAGATCCAAAGAGCACAACAGGTTTTCGGACATATGGAGCCCATTCATTGACTATCTGAAGGACAAATAACTGCATTCTGCAGAGACTGACCCCTGTGTCATGTACAGAGGTCTAACGACCGCACAGAATAGTAGCTGGAGCAGGCTGTACATGAACAGAAACAGCCCCTCTCAGTAAATGCTTTTCAAACAGTCCCAGGTAGGCAGATAATAAACGAAGATGTTTCAAATGGTAAATAATATTTATTGTATGTGGGGCTTTAAACCCACTGCTTTTCCCAAAGGGAAAAGGGATGTTATTTCAGAGGGGATTTAAACCCAGACCACACAAAGGGAAAAAGGTAAGGGGAGAACAAACACGGTATACATACAGACAAACAAACAATTAACAAAATAACTACGTGTCCGTTATAGGACACCACCACAATCTAGGATCGATCCACACCAAGTGGTCACTAACACAAAGCCACAATGTATATCGCTTCCACCGCGACAGCTAGCAGAGAAGGCAACCTCCTCACTCCACTCTGAGACGTGGCAGTGACTCAAATGAGGCGCCCCGTGTGTGTGTCATTCTCCAGACTATATCCCCTCATTCCACTGACTGTACCCACAGGTGTACGAAGCAGGTGCAATCAACTCAATCAGGGGAATGAGTGGTATCTGGAAAAAAGAGAAAGAAAAGCAAAATTAGGAGATGACACATCACACAAACAAAAATAACACAACTACTACTAACCATACTAACCAGGGGTTACATGGTGTTCAGAAATAAGGCAACAATGATAATGAATCAACCCACGTACGTGACACCTCCCCCCATAGAAGTGAACCCACCGGGTGAACAAAACAGCAGTGCCCATACCACAATGCCAAATTAGTACCGTCCCCCCAGACCTACCCCCTGGACAAGGCATCAGCCACAATATTGTCCACGCCCTTCCTGTGACGGATGACAATATTGTAGCCCTGCACCAGCAGGGCCCAACGCATCAACCTTTGGTTGTGGTTGTACATCTGAGCTAGAAACACAAGGGGATTGTGGTCCGTGTAGATCAGCACTGGAAGAGAGCTGGACCCCACATACACCTCAAAGTGCTGGAGGGCGAGGAGCATCGCCAGCGTCTCCTTCTCAATGGTGGAATAGTTCAACTGATGCTGCTTGAACTTCACCGAGAAGTAGCACACCGGATGACGCACATCGCCCTCTCCCGCCTGTAACAGCACAGCTCCAGCCCCAGCAGCACTCGCGTCGACCTCCAACTGAAAAGGAGATGCAAAGTCAGGGGCTGCCAGAACAGGAGCACTGCACAAGAGAGATTTAGCAGCCTCGAAGGCGCACTGACATTCCACACACCACACAAAAGGCACAACGGGACTACATAAAGAGGTGAGAGGAGCTACCACCACCGAAAAGTTATTACAAAAACAACGGTAATACCCCAATACTATCTATGCAGTCATCCATCCTGGGTAACGGGAATGAGTCAGGCACCGTTACAGCGTTTACCTTCCGGTAGTCAGTACAAAAACGAGGAGAGCCATCAGCCAGGGCTGTACGTTAACTTTTTTTGCACATAGCACTGGTGCTACAGAGGTTGATCGTTTTGTAGCACAGGCCAAAATCTTGTAGCACAAGTATAAAATGTGTTATATTTGTAACAGTCACAAATGTGCCTATTGTATTTGTGTTATTTAGTTGCAGTGCCATGTTTGGCTGTCATTTTATGCTGACAAGTTGACGTCACACAGCCAGACACGTTACATGTAAGGAATTATGGGATTTGGTGTTGGGTGTATGGACTCTACTAGGGGTGGGAATCACCAGTTTCATCACGATACGATACGATATAGATTCTTTGGACAACAATACGATATTTGCTGATATATGCCACGATATGATACGATGCAGGTGCCTGCAATCGATATGAGACGATATCATAACATAAGCCCATTTAACACAATCAGTAACATTTAGATCAACTCAAAAAAGGCAACGGAAATATCATTTGACATTTTTATTTTTGACCTCTTCCAGACTTTTAAAGGAAAAACAATCTATTGTTTTTAATACACATAGACCTCCTGTTCACTGTAAAGTGCCACGTTTTGATATATTGAGCTTTAAACTTTAAGTTAAATGTTTTGGAACTCGCAACACGCAACCGTTTTATGTTGCATGATCATGAATACATTTATTTTGTATTGTATTTTTTATGTTTAAATATCAACATTATCTGTCCACCCTCAGTACATTTACTATCAATATAATATACTCGTCTGACTTCATGTGATCTTTCCAAATGCACACACACACACACACAGAGAAGGGAGAATGTCTGCCCCCTCCTCCTCACTCTGCCCGTCTGCTGTTCTCTCTATATAAATATGGCTATGAACAGCTTGTTGTTAGCTCATGCTAACGTAACGTTCATTTCGGACTTTATGACGCGAGGATTGCAAAGCATGTTATATGCATTTGACCCGTTGCCGAATAAAACAGCAGGGATTTGTTTTGGGTCGCGACAACACTATCCACTAGCTCTGTTTCAATGTCCGCGTTCCAAACGCTGCTGAGACGAGTCCTGCTCACCTGCTGTGTTGTGAGCTGAGCCGAGCGGATATGAGTCACTGCTCGCAACTCGCAGGGATATTGTTCGCTAGGGATTATGGGATTTGGTGTTTGATATATGGAGTTTTACGCAGAAGGGACATTGTATTTAATCGCACAAGACTACAAGTACCAAGTGGATAGCGGGCCATCGCGGGCCATCGCACCAGTGCGATTGAAGTCAATCCTTTCATCGCACAGACTGACGTCAGTGTCGCACATGCAACATATATATCGCACTGTACAGCCCTGCATCAGCCTTCGGAGCCAAAAGGCAAGGAGAGCTCCAAGGACTACGGCTAGGTTTAGCCATCCCATTCTCCAGAACGTACAGAGCCTCCTTCTTCATTACCTCTCTCTTCGCCACTGGACATCGATATGCATGTTGCTTAATGGGGTTCGCACTCCCAACATCAACATCGTGCTCCAGGACGGACGTCCTAGAAGGCACATCAGAGAACAACACTGGATATGACAACAACAGTTGCCTTACATCATCACCCTGTGACTTGGGCAGGTACAGCAGACGAGCCGCGACGTCACTCATGAACTCAGAGTTAGTCAAACGCCCCGTCTGCTGACCCTCGGACAACACCTTTAAATCATCGTCCGGCAGGGGGTTTACACATGACAACAAAACAGCTGGAACAGCTCCCGGGCTCCCAGACTGTACCTCCTGCGTACCCCCACCAGTTCGGGTGAGATATTTCTTTAACATGTTGATATGACACAACCGTGTCTTCCTGCACCTCTCGGGCGTACATATCACATAATTGGTGTCTGACACTTTCCTCTCCACTCTATAGGGCCCCGAAAACCGGGCAGAGAGCGCTGACCCAGGCATGGGCAGCAAAACCAGCACCTCATCGCCAGCCTTGAACTGCCGCCCCACCGCCTTCTTGTCAAACCTCACCTTCATCTCCCCCTGGGCAGAGGCGAGGGCCACCCTAGCCAACGAGGACGCACCGTGAAGACGCTCCTTACACCGGGAGACAAAATCACACATATTTGATGTAGGAGGAGAACCAGACAACATTTTCTCCTTGAGCATTTTTAATGGCCCACGCACACTGCGACCAAACACCAGCTCTGCAGGGCTAAACCCAAGTGACTCCTGCTTAGCATCCCTAATAGCAAACAGTACAAGAGGCACACCCTCGTCCCAACCACAACCCGTATCAATACAGTACTTTTTCAGCATCGCCTTCAGCGTCTGGTGCCAGCGCTCTAGCGCCCCCTGTGATTCAGGATGGTACGCACTAGAAACCGTGTGACTGATACCCAAAGCCTGTAATGACTGATTAAAGGTTTTAGCCATGAAATTCGTGCCTTGATCACTTTGCACAGTTTTTGGTAAACCAAAAGTAGCAAAAAACTTGTTTAATGCCTTGGTAATGGCCGGGGCCGTAATTGTCCTCAGAGGTATCGCCTCTGGGAAACGGGTGGCAAGACACATAATAGTTAACATGTATTGGTTTCCTGCCTTTGTTCTGGGCAGGGGACCCACACAGTCAATGATCACATGCTCAAAAGGTTCCCCTATTGCTGGAACGGGGTGCAGGGGAGCTGGAGGAACCCCCTGATTCGGCTTCCCAACTATTTGACATGTACTGCAAGTACCACAAAAGTCTACCACGTCGGCCTTTAAACACATTATAACATATAACACTGTGCTGGTGTTAAACACATTATAACATATAACACTGTGCTGGTGTTAAACACATTATAACATATAACACTGTACTAGTGTTAAACACATTATAACATATAACACTGTGCTAGTGTTAAACACATTATAATATATAACACTGTACTAGTGTTAAACACATTATAACATATAACACTGTGCTAGTGTTAAACACATTATAACATATAACACTGTACTAGTGTTAAACACATTATAACATATAACACTGTGCTAGTGTTAAACACATTATAACATATAACACTGTGCTAGTGTTAAACACATTATAACATATAACACTGTACTAGTGTTAAACACATTATAACATATAACACTGTGCTGGTGTTAAACACATTATAACATATAACACTGTGCTGGTGTTAAACACATTATAACATATAACACTGTGCTGGTGTTAAACACATTATAACATATAACACTGTGCTGGTGTTAAACACATTATAACATATAACACTGTACTAGTGTTAAACACATTATAACATATAACACTGTGCTAGTGTTAAACACATTATAACATATAACACTGTACTAGTGTTAAACACATTATAACATATAACACTGTACTAGTGTTAAACACATTATAACATATAACACTGTGCTAGTGTTAAACACATTATAACATATAACACTGTACGAGTGTTAAACACATTATAACATATAACACTGTACTAGTGTTAAACACATTATAACATATAACACTGTGCTAGTGTTAAACACATTATAACATATAACACTGTACTCGTGTTAAACACATTATAACATATAACACTGTACTAGTGTTAAACACATTATAACATATAACACTGTGCTAGTGTTAAACACATTATAACATATAACACTGTACTAGTGTTAAACACATTATAACATATAACACTGTGCTAGTGTTAAACACATTATAACATATAACACTGTACTAGTGTTAAACACATTATAACATATAACACTGTGCTAGTGTTAAACACATTATAACATATAACACTGTGCCGGTGTTAAACACATTATAACATATAACACTGTGCTGGTGTTAAACACATTATAACATATAACACTGTACTAGTGTTAAACACATTATAACATATAACACTGTGCTAGTGTTAAACACATTATAACATATAACACTGTACTAGTGTTAAACACATTATAACATATAACACTGTACTAGTGTTAAACACATTATAACATATAACACTGTACTAGTGTTAAACACATTATAACATATAACACTGTGCTGGTGTTAAACACATTATAACATATAACACTGTGCTAGTGTTAAACACATTATAACATATAACACTGTACTAGTGTTAAACACATTATAACATATAACACTGTGCTAGTGTTAAACACATTATAACATATAACACTGTACTAGTGTTAAACACATTATAACATATAACACTGTGCTAGTGTTAAACACATTATAACATATAACACTGTACTAGTGTTAAACACATTATAACATATAACACTGTGCTAGTGTTAAACACATTATAACATATAACACTGTACTAGTGTTAAACACATTATAACATATAACACTGTGCTAGTGTTAAACACATTATAACATATAACACTGTGCCGGTGTTAAACACATTATAACATATAACACTGTGCTAGTGTTAAACACATTATAACATATAACACTGTGCCGGTGTTAAACACATTATAACATATAACACTGTGCTGGTGTTAAACACATTATAACATATAACACTGTGCCGGTGTTAAACACATTATAACATATAACACTGTGCCGGTGTTAAACACATTATAACATATAACACTGTGCTGGTGTTAAGGGGTATTATCCTCCCGGATCAGAACGTCCCAAAAGGTCATCATTCAAAGTTCATCAGTGTCACCAGCAGCAATGGAACATTTGAGGTGTTTTTCTTTCAAGATTCATGAATTCATGGGACTCCATCAGTTGTGTTTCTGTGCCTGGTCCATATAATAAAAAAGACATCATCCAAAGAGGGTTTCCAGTCGGATCTCCCTCCTGGACCCGCAGGGGAAATCTGGGCAGTAAGGAAGTGAAAGCTTTATGTTCTTCCCTCCCTCAGCGACTGAACTGCTGCTGCACTGTGCCCCTGAGCAAGGCACTGACCCGCCGGTCGCCACAGTGTTTCCGCTCCGTGGCCAACAGCGTCAGACCAACAGCTCCCAGGTGTAAACGCGTGGGACGGCGTGAGTGGAAAAGCAGAGAGCTTCTATGAGATTCTCCTCCTCCTTCTCCTCCTCCTCCTCCTTCTTCTTCTCTTCCTCCTTCTCTTGTTGTTATTAACGCTCACTCTTTAACCCCGTCACACTTCCTCCCCCGTCGCGCTGGTGATGTATGTCGATATGTTTTCTATAGGCAAGGAGCTCGATGTTCATCAGTGTTCAGGGGATCACATAGCGGGACTGATCCTCAGCTGGATGTGATTCACAGGATAATAATAACTGCATGTAACTGCCGTAGCAGAAGATAATAACCAGCGCTGTGCCCCCAAAGCAACTTGAGTGGGAAGAACAGTATAGACAGCTACATTATCCATCTAGCTCTGTATGCATACCCATACTGTACACTGTATATATGTAACGGATGGTATCGTGAAGCGCAGTCAAGAAGGGCTGGGGTGAGTAGCGGTGCTATGGGTTAAACTCACTCTCACATCCTCAAAAGACGCATAGACCCAGCACTTAGAAGTGGATTCACCTCTTGGTATAGCGGTCTGTGTTGTTGCCTGCGGCGTGGGAGACCGGGGTTCGACTCCCACTCGGGGCATCGAAGTTTAAGGTGACGTTGTCACAACCGTTACATATACTTTGACCTCTATCTGTATACCTACTCGTATTCGTTAAACCACTGGCTAGTATGGTTTACTACCATAGTGTATTTATACTTGTACCACTGTATATAGTAATACTGTATATACATTTGCTTAGCATATTTACTCTGTAGCGTCTTTATTATACATACTGCTATGTACTTTACCGTTATGTTGCACTCTGGTTAGACGCCTACTTCATTTTGTTGCATTCTACTTGTGCTGTGCAATGACAATAACATTAAATTGAATCTACAATAGATTAATCTATACAACAGAAGGGCTGAAAGGTTATTTTAAGTTGTTTAATTAATACATTAAAAAAATTAAAATAATTCAAAGGAAATCCACAGAGCTTTCAGAAAGGTGTGCAATAAAAGTATTGCTTTGTCCCTCAAACAAATATTGATTGTGAATGATTCATTTAAAAAATATATCAGGTATAAAATGAATGTTGTGTTTACCTCTGTTTGTCCAACCCGGAAGTGACTGAAACACTAGCTGCTGATAAAATAGTGAACATAGAAGAATAAGAATAAGGAGAAGGAGAAGGAGAAGGAGAAGAAGAAGGAAAAGGAGAAGAAGAAGAAGAAG